>NC_084548.2:37510000-37860000 GCF_033978685.3 Nerophis lumbriciformis | reverse complement strand
TCTTCATCTGAAGTTGTCTCCCTACTGTCCAACATATTAAATTGTTTTTTAATTCCCTTTCATTCGTCTTGAGTTCTAAAGAAGTAGAAAGTAACACTGTATAGCAGGGGCACTCAATAGCTGGGTTGCAATCACATGACCTAGAGGCACATCCGGGCATTTTCAGGCGATGGGCTGGAGCCCCATTTGCCTACTGTGTATTTACCTGAATCAGTGCAGATTTAGGTGTATTTTGAAAGGTTTAGAGGCAAATATAAAAGCGATCATGAAAAAAATATTTTAAATGGGATGGCGTGGATTTTTACAATCTTTCAGAAATACATTTAAAAAAAAGATTTAAACCTTTTATCGTCACCAAGACGCTACTGCTACCTCACTTCACTTGACACTCACGGTGCTTAGAGAAGAAAAGTTTGAGGGCACATCATGTATTTACATCTGGAGGGGTCCACAAAATAGGCATTAATCTGTGAAAGACAAAGTCAGACTTATCATGGATCGATAAGTAACATATTTGATTGACATAACGAGTTTTGTGCTGCTGTGAGCGTGACGCTAATGAGAAAAAGCATAAGTTTGTTTGCAGTTGATTTCCTGCTACAAATGTAGTCTCATCTACAATTCATATTTGCAGTTTTTATGGTGTGAAGTATGTATTTTGTCTCATTGTTTAGCTGTATATGCCCCTGTGGTTCAGCATGAATCTTTGCTAGCAATATCAAGATAAGATATAGTATATGCTGTTGAGGCTACGAGAGATTTATTCATCTAGTTTATTAATACTATTAAGGATATTCTTTGGATGCTAACACATATCACCAAGGACGCTATAATGTGGTCATCCGTGTCAAATAAAGCACTTGGCTTTCCTGCACAACAACAACAACTAAGCTTTTAATTTCTGTTATGAAAAGAGAGAAATAATATAGTAGACTGGACCAACAATCACAATATTTACTACAAGGATTTAACTTGACATTAGTTTATTTGCACAACCAGGTCTTCATAGTTATATTTTGGCATAGCAACCATAAAAGAACACAAACGTATGCAATCTTTTGTCCTTACTTTACGTTGAGTTCTGCTATCAAACTCTACTAATATAGTAGAGAATAAACTCGATTGCATCACAGAAAGTTTCCCAAACAAATCAAATGTTCAAACAAAAAAGTGATCGCTGATTGTATTCCACAAGATGAGTGATATTTTTAAGAGCCATTTCCTTCGACGCACTTTCGTTTTTCCCCCTGACTTTATTACCTTTATGAACCCTTTTATGAAAGCTCTTTCCTATCTCTCTATTTGAATGACTGGAACACCCACAACAGAACAGCGATACAACATTTTCTGCTCTAACGCTACACTCACTCTCACTTGTTTCAATGCTACGCTCAAGCTGCTAGACCATTGTGTGAATTAAGCCACGAAGAAGTCAAACGGATGTGACGTCATATGCAGCCCTCCTACAGGCGGGTAGTGGGCCAGATGTGGGCCAAACTACCCAAATAATGTAACCATTCAGTCTCACAAGTAGGGATGATGTTTGATAAGAAATGATCAAGTTTGAGCCCTCTTATCGAACCGATTCCTTATCGATTCTCTTATCGAATCCAGATAGGTTGTTGTATATGGAAAAAAACACAATATTTGGTTTAACAAAAGCTCACTTTTATTTTTTAAGAAAAAAATAAAATAAATAAATAAATATTGACTGTTGTTACCCCCCTAAAAAAATAAAATAAAATAAATAAATATTGACTATTGTTACCCAAAGTATATGAAGTGGGATTTTTCCAGAAAAACAAATATATACAGTAACACAAAAACAACCTGTCTCTGTGATCACTATAGGTGTATAAATAATACTATAGTCCATCCATCCATTTTCTACCGCTTATTCTCTTCGGGGTCGCGGGGGGTGCTGGAGCCTATCTATAGTGTTAAATAAAATCAGTCCCTTGGGCACAAAACTGAAAATAATACAGCTCTCCAAAAAGTGCTCTTCTGCTGCTATTGGAACATCCTTCTGGGGTCCATCAGTGTGGCCTCCTCCAGGAATGACTGCACGTCCTTGTCCTGGAGTGAAAAATGAGGGACAGACACAGCATAGAATTAGGGGGGAAATTAGCTGAATGCGAAGACTAGGGTGTCTGTTATTAAGTCTTTAGCATTAGTATGTGGAATTAAATGATGGAATGGATGAAGTAATGAAGTTAAACATTGTACTGATATGATCCACTTTAAGAGGTTGTTCAAATCAATAGTGCTTACAAAGTACAAAGAAGAATTATGAGACATACTTTCAACCTTATTGAAAATAAGATATTCTTCATCTCAGTATATTAATAATGACTGAATTAATTAATTACATATTAAAAAACTCTTGTATATACTAATTCACAGATGTTATTTTATTATAAAAAGGTCAGTAAATAATGTATATATTAGTTAAACGCTCTAAAGTGGGAAAGGGGTAGGATTAAATACGCTTTACTTCTTCCTACTCCTTTTCAGACATGATGTAAAGTGAAATGATATGAAACTGTGATGTGTTATGCTGTAAGTGTGTTCATGTACGAAATAAACTAAAGAAAGAAAGAAAGCACTAGTTTATTAGACAGACCTGCAAACGCTGGAGTGGTGTAGGCTACAAGATAACGTTAACGTTATCAGACACATACAAAAAGGCTAACGTTAACGTTACCGTTAGCCACTGACTATGCTTAGGTAATGTTAGTCTAGCTAACATTATTGCAGTCCCGGTTGACATAAGAGGTAACCTTATTTTAGCCTAAAGGCTACAAGTGAGCAGATATGGAAATTAACCGGCAACAGTTAACGTTAGTTACTCACCAACACTCTCACTGAAATTGGCGCTGCAGCTTGAAGTAGAGGAAGAGGGGCTTGCTTCGTCATCTCTGTCGCTGCTTCTCCACGACACCTCTCTCGAACGTTCAGGTTATGTACAGCCTGAACATGTTTCATCGTGCTTGTTGTGCTTCCATCCCCCTACATGAGAGCGAAGCCTGGCAATAATTGCAGATAGCCGTTTTCTCAACATATTTTTTTGTAAAATGAAGCCATGCCTTGAGGCGTTTTTTCCTGCTGCTTCTTTTTTATTTTTTATTTTTTTAAACCTTTATTTATAAATTTCAATTACAAACAGACGAAAAACAAAAACAGTACAGAACAGTACAAAAACAGTACAAAACAGCGCCAGGGTGTTGTAAATTCAAAGTATCTAAAATAGAATACAAAAAAGTATATATATATAATAAACCTTGTTGCTGCTTCTGTATCTGCCGCCTAATGACTGAGCTATGTCATTTTCTGGGACGTGCCACAGGGCATTTCCTGTGAGACGGGATTCGTTCCCAGGGATTCAAATAAAGAACCAACTCTTTTTCTTTACTACAGTGGCCTCGATAACGGGAACTGGTTCTCAAAAAGGCATTTGAGTCCATGGAATCGGTTCTTTTCTTATCAAACAACCGGGAGAACCGGTTTCGAACATCATCCCTACACACAAGAGAATTACTCAGTCACGCAGCATGCAACACAACGGCGAAGCATTCACCTCACAATGAAGCCGCAGTAGAAGAAGATGACTCATGAAAAGATTAGATTGGGCACTATCTGTTAGGCAGCATCATTCAAATTTCGACTTGGTATCCATTTAAGGAAGTGTTTTTTACGTCATACATTTAATCTGCAATCAAATACATTTCATCACGAAAGGGTAAGTATTAATTATGGGAACCATACAGTGCACATGCCCAGGGATTGTAGAGTTTTTTTGGCTGGGTCACAAAACACTGCAGATGCACTTAAAAGTATTTTAGAACTTTGCATGTATGACCTACGCCTTGAGCTTTTAACTGTTGAATTTGTTTCCACAGATGAATGAATTAAAAATTATAAAAGTAAATATAATTAAATGTGTTTGTGAAGAGCTTCATGGGGTTCTTTGCATCTCGAAGGTGACATTGTAGCTGTCAGTGTATCATTAATTCGACTGCATTGTTTTATCTTTGGGCTGCTGCAGAGACGTTTTGCTGCTGGGGGAAGAGATCCAGTGTGTCCAGAGTGCTTTTCTATTGCATGTAGTCGTCCATGATTGACAGTTTAGCCTTCTTTCACATACATATGGTGCAGTATTGATCGGTTAATCTTCAAAAGCCTTAGAAACAAAGTTACATGACAGTTCAGAAAAAGCAAAAGCATAGACTTTTTCTTAGAAATACTAAAACAGGCTAAAAGGAATAGTAAGATAATATGGAAGTGCATTAACAATCTATCTGGGAGAGAGCGGACTAGAAATTGACCCATTGAACTTGACATAAACTCCTGCAACAATGGAACACTCATACCTGGTAGACAAGCCACTGTAACTGATAGCCTAGTGGTTGCTAACTTGTTCAACAACTCCTTTGTAACCTCAATCTTGGAACTGAGTAAACCCTTGAACACTGCATCAACATCTTCTGCTCACTCTGCTGGGACTATGGCCTGTGGTTTTACAGGAGGACTACAACTCACTCTGATGAATATGAAATGTGTGAGTGAAGGCAAGGTCAATAAAATTATGTCCTCACACTCAAACTCAAAAGCTAAAGACTCATGGGGACATGATCCACTTTTACTAAAGAAATACAAAGAGGTTTTTGCAAGACCAATAATTTACATAATTAACCAGTCATTAAAAGAATGTGTATTCCCATCCTCCTTCAAAACTGCAATTATAACACCCATTTTCAAATCAGGAAACAAAAAGGACTCAAAGAAGTATAGACCAATCAGTATACTTCCTTCTGTTTCTAAGATTATTGAAAAAATTGTTGCCGAACAGCTGATTGAGCATTTATAAGTGGTTGATTTATATAAGCTAGTAAGGTAAAGTTTTTGTGCCTGACAAGTTTCGGCTATCTTGCTTCTGCACTTTGACAATGGAAATATGTTACATCCCATGCAGTTTGGCTTCAGATCCAAATACTCTACCGACACAGCATGCTGTTACTTCCTCGAGGTGATCAAGTCCAGCTTGGACAGGGGAGGGGTTGTTGGGGCCCGTTTTCCTGGATCTACGTAAGGCATTTGACACAGTTAATCACTCAGCGCTGCTGGCAAAATTACAGAATTTCAATCTCTCCACAAACACTATCAGGTGGTTTCAATCTTACCTCGCAGATTGCTCCCAGTGCGTAAGAATAAATGACAAAACTTTGCCGCTCAGCTCCTGTACCACAGGGGTACCTCAAGGGTCTATTCTGGGGCCACTGCTCTTCTGTTTGTACATTAATGACCTACTATCCGTCTGTGAGGATTTGGAGATCTTAATATATGCTGTTGACACAGTCTTCTTTACTCACGGTTCCGATGCAAATCTGGTTGCAGCTCAGCTATCCAAAACAATGACCAAAGCAACAAAGTGACTGAACGAGTCCTGCTGAACACAGATAAAACTGTCACAATGTATTTTTCCAAACAAACCAAATCAAAGTGTTCTCCCAAACATCTATGTGAATAGTTACATGATCAGTAATGCTGAGGAAGTTAAATACCTAGGTGTGATGCGGGATCCTACACAAAATTTTAAAAATCATGTTAAAAAGGTATGTCATGTTCTGAAATATAACATTGCCAACTTCCAGCACATCAGGAGCTTTTTATCATTGGTAGCAGCTAAATCGTTGTTCAATGCAATGATCATATCACATATCTTGTACTGTATGTCATCATGGTCTCAAGCCAAACAGACTGTTTTAAATTCTCTCAGATTATTACATAATCAAGCACTGAAAATCCTCGATAAAAAAACTTGATCAGGTACTCCAATATCCACCTGGTACATAAGATCCTAAATGATGCAGCTCCTCCTCCCTTAAAAATATACGAACAGCTATGCTCACAATTAACAATCAGTGTTAATGTCTGGATCCAGGGGTGACTAATGTTCCAAAAAGAAAGTCTGCCTCCTCTCAATCAGCCTTTTTCTACCAAGCAATCAAATAATGGAATGGGCTCCCAGACAATCTAAAGAACAACTCAAGTTTTCAGTTTCTCACAGGCAGTCAAAGACTGGCTTATAGACCACCAGTCCTGCTCACACTAACAATACCAGGCAGGTAGTTGACCATCAGATGAGATACCTGAGCGGGAGCAGTCTGATGACCACAGAGTACCAGTCTTATTTGTAACATTGCAATCTTGTTTACGTATGCAGTACCAATGGGGTATATGGCTATTGAATGATACCCTTATGGGTACCATCTGATGGCTACTGCACTGTATGCTGTGGTATGTGGACTTTGATAAAAACGGCTGCACTTTATATACTTCTGCACTTTAAATGAAGCTGCTAAAATACTGTAAGTTGACCGCCCACTGATTTGTAACTCACATACCCTCTATGTATTGTACTAGTATTTTAAAATGCGTATCAATATGTAATTACTATTTTGTTGTGTATTTTTAATCCTCTGTAATTTTAATTGTGGATGTTAAATGCACTATAAAAGGACTACAGATGGAAATTAGCATGGTGCTAAATCTGGTGCAGCCATCTTCTTAATGTAACTGCACATTGTCCTTCCAAAAAACAAATACAAACAAACAGTGGCTGTCAAACTCAAATGAAGAAGTACAGGCTTTTTGTGTCTCTGACGCGGGGAACACAGAGGCTCGCTTTGTTTGCTAGCGCTGTGGTTTGTGCGTGAAGCACTTAATAATCTCTCCTACTCAGACGGTTATGCTTTTGACTATAGGTAAAAAAAAAAAAAAGTGTTCTACCAGCGAGACAGATTTTCTCTAAACAAGAAATATTGCCACGTTTTAATCTTGTGAGCTCTCATGACCCCCTCATCATAAGAAAACACTAAAATGTGGATGTTATTAACTAATAACAACACAAAATGATCACCGGACTAAAGAGAGCACCGGGATATAAGCCGCACCACTAAATTTTAGAAGAAAAAATATTTTAGCGGCACTGGACTATAAGACGCAGATAGGTACGTTGTGAAATTACTCATTTACACAAAGACAAAAGCGAGCTCACCAATCATCTTAACAGACTCAATAAGTAGTACACCGTGACATTTTGGTGAATTTACAAAAATAAAACCATACAAAAAGAATGCCATTGTTAGTTTATAATACTAACAAAGACACTCGTAAACGTGTTAGCATAGTAACTAATGCTAACGATGCTAGCTTCTTTATATTACCATAGCACGTACAAATATGCATAAAAACACTCCTACAGACATCACGCATTGGATGGTTCAGTAAGTAATAAATGTCTTAGCTATACTGTAAAACTTACAAACGTTGCTTGGAGTTATAAATTAAGAATCCATACGAGTAAAAACGCTATGGACGGCTTGATGACGAAACAGCAACTGTACTGGTAGGTTCATAGCACTGTCTAAACAGAAGGGCAATGCAGCAACTGCAGCAGCTGCAGTGAGCCAACTCGTCCAAAAGATGGCTCTATAGCACAAACAATAACACACTGATTCAATGTGTTTGTTTGTTTTATTTTAAGCTATATACATTACTGCCAGCCGTCAGCGAAGAAAAATCCATAAATCTTAATTTCCCCTCTGGGATTATTAAAGTATTTCTGATTCTGATTCTGATTAGCCGCACCGTTTATAAACCGCAGGGTTCAAAGCCAAGGGGAAAAAAAACCTAGCGGCTTTTAGTCCGGAATGTACAATAATTATTTTCACCAGAATAATCACATTTTAAAATTTTGATTAATCAGAGTCGATTACTTGCTTCCATAAATTAAGTTAAATTGAAAAAAACACCAAAATATTTTTTTATTTGACTATGAACATTTTTAAGATGTTTTACATGAATGCATGTTATTTGCTCAAAACCTGGTAACAGTATAGTTTGAAGTGTACACCTTAAACAATACTGCAATGATATTGCAAATAATGTGCTGATATACACCAATAGATAATGTAATGAACACATTCCTAAACATAATTTAGTGTGCAGTTAGAGTCAAATTCATAAATATTAGGACATTGTCACAAATCTAAACTTTTTGGGTTTGAAATAAAACAGGATGTGTTTTAACTGCAGACTTTCAGCTTTAATTTTAAAGTGCCTCCATGTTTTAAGGTGCCAAAAGTATTAGGACTATTACCTACTCAGCTGTTCAATGGCTAGGTGTGTCTTATTCTCTCATAATCCCATTTACAAGGAGCAGATAAAAAAGGTATTGAGTTCATTTCAAGTGTGCCTTTTGTATTTGGAATCTGTTTCTGTAAACTCTCAATATGAGATCTAAAGAGCTGTCAATCCTGCCAGTGAATTGCTTGATTAATCTGCTTTTATACATGATTAATGCAATATTTTTTTGGGTGATTATTCACATGTGTTACCGTAACGCATTAATTTGGACAGTCTTACTTAAAATATATATATAAGCATTTGTTTGGCCTGTTGAAACGATTACCATGCATGGGGAATTATGCAAATTTGATTATGACATTATTTCCACCCCTACAAACCCCCATATGTTTATAAACTTGTATTTTGCTATTACACATGCACACAGGGAGCATTAAGGCTGCCAAACTGCTGTGCAGGCATCAGATGCCATGTGGCTCAGATGTTAATATTCATGTTTGACCTTTCACTTTCCCTGAAGAGCAAAGTTCCAGTAGAGATTTAGGTTGAGGTAGCACAGCAACCTTTGAAGCATTCATTGCTGCCTTTTCTACTGTTTTAGTCGGAAGTATGCAAAAGAAGAGCCACAAACTCCTATCAAACAGTACGTCCTCTGTATGTGATCCCTACTGTATGCTTGACCTAGTTTTAACAGCAATGTGTCGACACACTGTTTTGGGGTTTTAAGTCCTGAATGAATTATTAAATGGGCAAAATATATGAAAAAGACTAGAGATTATAGAATCATGTTTTGCTTAAATGTCAGGTGTTGCCTCCACTCATCCTTTTCTGTTCTATTTTATTGTTTGTTTTAATTTTGTCTTCAAAAGAGTCCCACTTTTTAGTTTATCTTAGGTCCGACACACACTGGTTGTCATGTGAATATTTGCAATATTTTAAGTTAGTTCCCTTTTAAATATATTTAGCTCAATTTTTGTAGCTACAAATGTTGTAATCATTATTTAGCACATAACTCCCCTCTAGCTCGACAGTTCTAAATATTTCTGTTTAACACAGTTGAGTGATACTTTCCATTGAGGTCGTCCTGCAAGTAGCAATACATTAGTAAAATCGATTACAAACTCGGTATGTTTATTTTTTGCTTGTTTTTTTTTTTTTTTTTTTTTACTGCAACCCCTACCCACACCTCTATCTAAAAAATCACTACTTTCACCACCAACAAACAAACAACAACTAAGACATACCTGTAACCTTGCACAATGTGTTCTTAGTGCTAATACCAGGTAAATAAAAAATAAAAAAATACAGCTACTGGCCCTAATTCACCACAAGGGGTCACTTTTCCATCCTTGTTCTCCATGGGTGTACTATGCCAGGAGCTGATGACTGTAGACTGTGTTCAAGTCCATCTGCTTGTGGGGTCATTGGAGCAGAGAAGCTTTTCCAAGCTGTCAAGACTAGAGAACACAAAGAGAGACATTGTTGGGTAGATGGACTAAATATGGACTGGCCCTCTTGAACCGTTATGAGGAAGAACTGATAAAAATGTTGCATCAGCCACCACCCAAAAATATTTTTTTCCTTCTTATTCTTATAATGCCCTCTGTGTTTTGAGTATAACATGCACCAAGTGCAATAATAGCTTCTATTTACATTTATAGTGAGTATAATACATGGATACATGATGCATGTGCATTGTCAGCGTGTGTGCATGCATGTGTGTGCATGCTGCACATACAGCACATGGAGCAAACGGCGCATCATGCTCAGACTCACTGGCAAGCAGAGAGCAATGCACGGGCACATGATGCCTACGCCTGACCTAGGAGGCTGGCCCATTTAGTTGAGATGCAACAATGATTTCATTATATTACTGAAATAATCAGAAAGCTAAGGTCAGACTGCGTGTGTGTGCGCGCGTGTGCGTGCATGTAGATTATACTGAGAAATGAATTAACGTGTTTGCTATATAGCATGTGTGTTTAAATATGTTTGGAGATCTGTAAAAATTCATGCATGAATTAACTGGCAGGCTGTCACCGTGTGAGCGTATATGTGTGTGTTCATTTGTGTGCGTGTGTGTGTGAGATTGTGCGTGCATTTAAGTGTGCATCAGCCAGTCATCTCGATGCCAACATGCCTTGTCAGATAAAGTACAGCTACTTGCAGTTCAAGCTTGGCTTTTTTTCTTCCTGCGTGTGTTTGAGTGCCCTGTGTTTCAATTTCTGTGCTGATTAGCATCAAGATCACTATTTGGATGAAACCCAATTTGTGCAATATAAGAACAAATATGCTGAAGTTAAACAGTTCAATAAAGTATTTGTATCTGTTATATCAAACAAATTAGCATGTTGAATTTCTCTAAAGCTGCAGTCAAGGTAATTGGCTTTTGGGAAGCTGTAAATATTTTTTGTGCATATCTGACTAATTTCTTTCATTCTCTCATTCGCTTTTTTGTTTTCAAAGGAGGAGGAAATGTTCCGACCCAATATGTTCTTTCTTTTGCTCCTGCCACCAATCATCTTTGAATCTGGATACTCATTACATAAGGTACAGCAGAATATATAGACTTTTCAACTCAGCCTTAAAGTGTTTGGAGAAAAAAAGTATTGCATTCCAGTTAGTACTGTAATGTTTAACTGTTTTTCATTGCCAGTTTTGTTTTTGTTACCTTGATGTGTGCACAAGATGAATCAAGTTTGCTTAGCATAAAAGTACATTAACTCTTCAAATATCAGTTATGCTGTTTACAGTCATTACAGTATTGTAACAAATGTTTAAGAAACTGTGTTGTATGCAATAACACATTCAAATCAGTAACTTGGTTATTTATTATTGTAATATTCCACATTGGTTCTGAATTGTTGATCCAAAAACAACAAAATAATGTTGACACCTTTTGATAAAACCCTACTGAATTAAAATACTATATGTGCTTTGCTTAATTTTTATATGATGTAGCTATTATAACAATGGCTTACCATTACGATAAAATCATGAATACTTGAAATATGTTTTTGTGTACATTTAGGGTAACTTCTTCCAAAATATTGGCTCCATCACCCTGTTTGCTGTGATTGGCACAGCTATCTCCGCCTTCATAGTCGGAGGAGGAATCTACTTCCTTGGACAGGTAACATTTGCTCAGGCCTTGGTTTTGTTAAAAGACACATAATGATGTGTCTTGAAGTATGAAGTGTTTTCTCATTGATCTAATCAGCACAAAAAGACACATAGTGTTTTTAAGTTCCTCCACATAAAGGGATGCAAAGACCAAACCAGCTAAGTTTAGAAAATGGAACTACTAGGTCAGGGGTCGGCAACCCGCGGCTCCGGAGCCGCATGCAGCTCTTTGATCACTCTGATGCGGCTCAGCAGCTTACTTGCTGAACCCCCCAATTTTCCCGTGAGACTTATACACCCCTGCTACCCCCCCCCCCCCCCCCGTGCGTCGGTTGAGGTGGGCGGGGTTTGGTAGAGGGTGTGTATAATGTATCCCGGAAGAGTTAGGGCTGCATGGGTTTCTGGGTATTTGTCCTGTTGTGTTTATGTTGTGTTACTGTGCAGATGTTCTCCCGAAATGTGTTTGTCATTCTTGTTTGGTGTGGGTTCACAGTGTGGCGCATTATTAGTAAGAGTGTTATAGTTTTTTTTATACCGCCACCGTCAGTGTAACCTGTGTGGTTGTTGACCAAGTATGCCTTGCTGTCACCTACGTGAGCAAGCGGAAACACCATACAACGTGTGACTGATCAGGCACGCTGGTTGTAGTGGGTGCTATATGCTGTACCATCACGGCACGCATGACGCTGACAAGTGCCATTCATTTAAAACCCGCGTGCCGCACCAGCTTTCAAATTCCATATAAAGGTGTGGGCAGCGTGTCTGAGACCCCTGGTTTATACATAGCACAAAGCAAAAAGAAAACTTTGTATGCAGTGTTATTTCATTTAAAATTTCAAAAAAATTTTGTGGCTCCCGTTGTTTTCTATAATTTGCGAAACTGGTCAAAATGGCTCTTTGACTGGTAAAGGTTGCCGACCCCTGTAATAGGTTAATATAGCTGGCTTCTTTTTCTTCCCCTCCATTTATCTGCTTTCTTTTGTATTTCAAGTTATCATTACATATATGTATTGTTGCATTTGAACAATTGTATTGTTGATAATAGATGAGGTACATTGTTATTATTCATTATCAATAGTGCTATTTCTGTTGGTATTTGTGTTGCTCCATTTGTAGTGTAATAATGTTCATTGTCATTTCTGTATTATTTATTTCACTAACTGCTTCTTTGCTATCACTTTTACTATCATATTTGTACACATCGTATTTGCTGATGTTGTTCTGTTGTTGTTGTTGTTGTGTTTGCTGTTGTTGTTTTTGTCTCTCTGTCTTATCCCCCTCTTGTCCCCACAATTCCCCCCTCTGTCCTCCTTTTTTTCATTTTCTATCTCCTCCTGCTCCCGCCCGGCTGCACCAAATGATAATATAAATACATTTAATAAAGTCAAATACAAATAAGGCAACAAGAGAAGTATCCCACTCTTCTCTTTTGTAAAGTAAATTTGTACAGCCAATATGGGCTTCTACATCGACAATATGATTTGCCTGAGAAGCTGGACAGGACAAAAAAAAGAAAGAAAGAAAGAAAATGGAACCACAGAGTTTTGGTTTTATTGAGAACAATGACTGAAGACCAAAATGTGTCATGTGTCTTCAGATGTTTTGCAAATTATACACACACACACACACACACATATATATATATATATATATATATATATATATATATATATATATATATATATATATATATATATATATATATATATATTAGAGTCAATGTTGAAGTCCCCACATAAAGTTATTTTTGACTGATGTTAGTAATAGTTGCCTTAATCCAGTTTTCAAACGTATCAATGTTTGCCTTAGGTGATCTATATATGCAGATGATTATTCTGTTTCTGCTTTTTTCACAACATATTTCTATTATTAGAAATTCTAAGATAGTATCAATAGTTAATGACATCACATACAAAGCTACTCTCCCTCCATTCGCGTTGGCTCTGTTGATATAATTTACTTCATCCATGATTCTGAAATAGCGATCACTTTGAAGGGTTCGTTGAATTGTTCCAAAAAATGTTTCACTTTGTTGTGGTTTGCATACAAACTTCTGCTGTTTAAATGAATAATATATAACCATGTCATTATATTGTTTGTCTGTATTATAAGAACAGTTATTCCGCCTTTGTGGATCTATGTCATTATCTAATTCCAAACTATTGTGATACATGCTGCAGAAGGTTTTCAGTTCCATATATTCCTGTTCAGCAATCTTTTGTGTTGCTCTATGAATGTGTAAAAGTGTAAATAAATGTGCACCTGATTTATAGATAATCTTGTTCGGTAATCCCTTGGAGCGTTGTAGTATTATAGATTGTTTGTTTTCGTCAGACTCCATTATCGTTGTTGTTTTTGTGGTTGCTCTAGTCTAGGAGCTTCAATATCTGTCCAGATCCTTGATGTCTTTGACAACTAGTTATCTTGCTTTTGGACCTCTATTCAGTTTGATGTAGATTTTGTAGTTGGCGCTCCAAGTGCCCTGAATTTTCTCCCGTTTCGTCATGTCGTGTGCTTTCTTGGCGATATCTGCATTGCGTTAAGTGCGTTCGTTCATGTATATATGTACCCTTCAGCTTCTTTCCCTGTTTTAACAATGCTATTTTGGATTTTCTGTTGGCAAGCTTCACGATTACTGCCATTGTGTTCTCTTCTATTCAGTGAAATGCACGCATAAATGGTGTTAATATCAACATTAATTCCCTTTGATTGCAGAAAGTTTACCACTTTTTGTTGCTCTATTGAAGCAGCGTCCATTTCGTCTGGTTCTGTTCTGTTGTCAACTGCTCTTGCATAGGATCAATGATTGATGTGTAGCCCAGCCATGATGATGTCATTCTGTCATGTAAACTGATCCATTTCCTCTTTGATGGTTTCCAAACATTAATATTCACCAGATTGGTGATATCTTGTTGTCTGGCATTGAGCTCTTATCTCAATACTGCCATCTCTTCACTGAATTTTTCCAAATCAGTGTTATCTTTTTGCATGACATGCAACTCTTGGCACACTGCTGCTATCTCCTTTTTTATGTTCTCCACAACACTGCTGTTGTTTCAAATTATGTTGTTTTGCTGGTTGGCATTCAACTGTTGGCGCAATGTTGTATTCTCCTCTTTCAGGTTATCCATCTCCCGTCTTCATGCTGTGTTGCCTTCACTGAGAATCTTACTTTCTTCTCCGAACTGTCTATTTTCTATCATATCACATTTCTATCATATTGTCACAATATTATGTTCTTTCTCTGATAATCTGTTGTTGGAGATCTTAGACATCTTAATCTGTTCCTGTAGATTTCTACATCTTTTGTGTACATCCTTGATAATCTCTTCCTGGAGATTGTTGACATCGCTTCGTGCCTCATTGACATTGTCCGGTTCCACTTCTGGCAACGCTCTATTGCTCCTGATAAATAATCAATACAATTGGATATTAAGACTATATATGTAGGACTGTATATGAAAGTTCGACTCCGACCTTGTTTACTTCCTCAACGACATCTTTAAAGTTTTGTAATCAATCAGAAATATCAAGCAGCTTAAATGTGCCAAACAGGGATAAGTGTGGAGAGAGTGTTTTGCATTTTTCTCATCATGCATTGCAGATGATTTAAATGGGTGTCATTTTGAATTATGTGTTGTGATGGGACATTTTTTATATATCCACAAAGTTCAGTGAGCAGGTTGTGTTATGTGTGATCATGTGTGTTGACTTTAGTTTATTTGCGCCATGAGTGGTAAAGGTTGTTTGGATTGAGTCATATATAAAAATGCTGTGCTGTGTACACCAGCCCACACTTTGTCAGCAGGCAAGCTGATTTTCAAATGACCAATATGTACAAAACCCAAAACCAGTGAAGTTGGCACGTTGTGTAAATCGTAAATAAAAACACAATACAATGATTTTAAAATCCTTTTCAACCTATATTCAATTGAATAGACTGCAAAGACAAAAAATGTAACGTTCGAACTGGTAAACGTTATTTTTTGCAAATACTAGCTCATTAGGAATTTGATGCCTTCAACATGACTGAGAAAGTTGAGTAATGCTCATCAAGCACTTATTTGGAAAATCCCACAGGTGAATAGGCTAATTGGGAACAGGTGGGTGCCATGATTGGGTATAAAAGCAGCTTCCATGAAATGTTTAGTCATTCACAAACAAGGATGGGGTGAGGTTGACCACTTTATGAACACATTTGTGAGCAAATTGTCAAACAGTTTAAGAACAACATTTCTCAACGAGCTATTGCAAGGAATTTAGGGATATCACTATCTACGGTCTTTAATAACATCAAAAGGTTCAGAGAATCTGGAGAAATCACTGCACGTAAGCGGCAATACCCGTGACATTCGATCCCTCAAGCGGTACTGCATCAAAAACCGACATCAGTGTGTAAAGGATATCACCACATGAGCTTAGGAACACTTTAGAAAACCACTGTCAGTAACTACAGTTTGTCGCTACATCTGTAAGTGCAAGTTAAAACTCTACTATGCAATGTGAAAGCCATTTACAGTATCAACAACACCCAGAAATGCAGCCGGCTTTGCTGGGCCCGAGCTCATCTGAGATGGATTGATGCAAAGTGAAAAAGTGTTCTGTGGTCTGACGAGTCCACATTTCAAATTGTTTTTGGAAACTGTGGACGTCGTGTCCTCCAGACTAAAAAGAGGAAAAGAACTGTCCGGACTGTTATAGGCGCAAAGTTCAAAAGCCAGCATCTGTGATGGTATGGGGGTGTATTAGTACACAACTTACACATCTGTGAAGGCACCATTAATGCTGAAAGGTACATACAGGTTTTGGAGCAATATTTGTTGCCCTCCAAGCAATGTTATCATGGACGTCCCTGCTTATTTCAGCAAGACAATGCCAAGCCACGTGTTACAACAGCGTGGCTTCATAGTAAAAGAGTGCTGGTACTAGACTGGCCTGCATGTAGTCCAGACCTGTCTCCCATTGAAAATGTGTGGTGCATTGTGAAGCGTAAAATACAACAAAGGAGACCATAGACTGTTGAACACCAGGCAAGAATGGGAAAGAATTCCACCTGAAAAGCTTCAAAAATTGGTCTCCTCTGTTCCCAAACAATTACTGAGTTTTGTTAAAAGGAAAGGCCATGTAACAGTGGTAAAAATGCCCCTGTGCCAACTATTTTGCAGTGTGTTTCTGGCATTAAATTCTAAGTTAATGATTATTTGCCAAAAAAAATTAAGTTTCTCAGTTCGAACATTAAATACCTTGTCTTTGCAGTCTATTCAATTGAATATAAGTTAAAAAGTATTTGCAAGATGGTGGCAAAGTTGCAGCAATTACACTGTCAGATATTTAAAATTCCGGTGGAGTCACCCCGCGGGCCAGATTCCTTATTAATAAACTCATGACGGCTTGTGGGCCAAAATGAACATGCCGGCAGGCCACACTTGGCCCATGAGCAGTAGTTTAAAACCCCTGACTTAGGCCATGTCCACACGACCACGGATACTTAATAAATGCATATTTTTCTCTGCGTTTAGGCCTCTTGTCCACACGCAAACGCATACTTTAGTCTTTAAAAATGCATACTTTTGCAAACGCTGGCCAAGGTGAAGAGTTCCAAACTCCTCAGCGTGTACACAGCTTAAACGGAGACTTATACTCCGTCACGGAAATGCTTGATATATAAATAATTTCAATGGCATCTAGTACAAATGGCGGAATTTTTATTTTTCGTATATGTTTTTAATCTGCAAGAGGATTATAAGGGTGTCCTCTGCTGTAAGCGGTCCCTGGTCCCAAAACTTTTGAGAACCCCTGGTATAGATGATTATGATTTAGTATTTTTTGCAATTTTTGTTTTTTCCATACAGGCAGATGTGATCTACAAGATGACCATGACAGATAGGTGAGTATTGTCTTCTTACAATAATACAATTACAGTAAATATTTCTATATATCATTGTTATACATAGATTACAGTATATTTTCCTAAACTTGCTTTTCCTCTGCTGAAGTTTTGCCTTTGGCTCACTCATCTCAGCTGTGGACCCTGTTGCCACAATAGCCATCTTTAATGCCCTCAATGTGGATCCTGTCTTAAACATGTTGGTGTTTGGTGAGAGCATCCTTAACGACGCAGTTTCCATCGTCCTTACAAAGTAAGAATATATTTATTTGAAAGTGGTAGCTTTTTTTTTTTTTTACTTTGGAAGGCAAATATTGACACACTTTTTGCTCTTCTTGATGTTGACACAGTTGTCACCAAAGGAACTGTGAATATAAGACACTATAAAGGAAAGGGCTCAGGTGAAGTGATGGATACTGCCCATGCACTGACATAAAGAGAGAAACAAAACTAAAATCTACAGTATCAACACGGCTGCATGTGTTTCCTATAAACAAAGGCTATAGTGTTAATTCATTATCCATATATTAGCTCCAGGAATAAAAGCTATTTTAGCAATAGGAATATCTAACTAGCACCAACTAATGAGGACAATAATTTCTGCCTCTTACATACACACCTCCACACATGATCACAAAGAATCTTGATAGACATGTCTAACAGAAACGCAATACTTATCTTTTCAGTCACGTACAGCTGAATGTGGCACTCTGCTTGTTCAGTAAATGTTTTGTCATTAAAACTTAATTTTTATTTTTATTTTTTAAGAAACAGTCTGTTGTTCATAATAATGTCTACGTAACATCACGTCCCTGGAGTTAAAGTGGCTGTTTGCAACCTTTACACAAATGCTTACAAGGCGCTAACTTTCCAATGTGTTTTAAGCATTAAAGCTGCTGTATGTCACATTTAGCTACTGTAGATGCTTAGAGGGTCCTCTTGTTCGATCGTTTGCTCGTTCAAACCTTTAGGATATGCACACGCACACAGAAAATGAACAATGTTACAGCCGAAGGGTGGTGCTTGGAGTCATATGTGGCCCTTCTCACTTTTTTTAAACATTGCACAGCAGACATTGCATCCTTTTATTAATCCTTTCGTATTTGAAAACCTCCTGTGCATGTACAGACACAACAAATTAAAGCCATTCAAAGCCAACGTTTCAACTCGTCCCTGCAGATGTGTTTTACAAAGTTTAGACACTTTGCCTCAATCTGTCACAATTAGAAGTTATAACTTCTATTGCAATTATTTGAGATTTTAAAACATGCATAAACATCAGTCTCGCTTTGAAAAGTTTAGATTTTTGAGGACGCTATACCGTAACTACACGGCGGAACTAACTGTGCTTCCCGGTCAGAATTTATCGAACACCACCAGCTATTGCTGTGCGCGCGCAGCTGTGTGTTGACAGCTTAGTTTGCATAGCAGCGGAGAAAACTTAACGAAAGCCCACAGCAAAGCTAAATTACTTGCATAAGTTGGGTACCGGTAAGTAAATGTTAAACGATTTGTGTCTCCTGAACGATCAATTTAATGCATGGTTGAACACGGTGGATGGAAATGTATAAAGTGTTTAGTACCCAGATGTGCAGCCATCGAAGGGGGAAGCGTTTGTAAACATGGCGGTGAAAGCGAATGGAATGATAATGTCAAAGTCAAAAATCCGGGATAAGTCCGTGTCAAAAGATGCTGAGACACCACAGACACTTGCACAACTTTACAAAGATAAATAAACCCCTCCCCCCCAAGGAGTGTTATGTGGGTTAAGTGGCGCCAATTGCCGAAAGAGATCAATATGAGATGTTTAGTAGTAAAATCATACTATTACATACAGTCAGTACACGCTAATTTATCTGTGGTAGTAGTGTACTCAGCAGTAAACTATAAAAATATATATTATATTATTTCCATTATTTGTTCCAATAATTTCAGGTCAGCTTCTCATGCCTAATCTTTTCTCCAAGTTTATACAGCAACCAACATTAAAAGCGGATACCTGTTTAGTGTTTACACTTATCTTACTGTGGAGTGAGGAAAGCATTGGAGATTTGCGAATGTCATCTTGTCATGCCTAAAAAAATATATCCTTGTGTATTAGCAATACATCCATACACAGCAGATACAAAATGAGCTGAGCACATTTGAATATTATCCACATTATTCACATCCAAATTCTGTTTGAGGCTTGCAAGCCATAATGGCCTACCTTCTTTTTAGACAATCACTATGTCTGCACACACTGTTTTTCACAACTTTGTGCAGATACAGTAGTACTGTAGATGTTTTTATCGGTTTGCTCAACTCTGACAGCCGAAAAAAATATTACGAAAGTTAACCGTTTAGCTTTAGCAGAGATGCTAACTGTCCCTTTCACAGACAGTATATAGTTGTGCTTTCCTCTACCGTTGCTGATGTTCATGATACATGAATACACTTGATATGAAGCACACCACACCTTTTGCAAGAAAACACTTCTATGGCAAATCTGAAAATTGTTTGCTAATATTTTTTTCAATTAGTTTACACTAGAGAACCTCCTGGTGTATTTAGTTAGTTTACCCATTTTGTTTTCCAATGTGAAGGAGCAGTAAATTAATTAATATACGGTAAATTCATTCTGGACCTCTGATTTTACTTTGTCGTTGTATTTTTGCCAGTATGGATGTGAAATGGTCTTAAATTATTTTCAAGGTGGTCTTAAAAAAGTCTTAGAGAGTCTTAAATTTGACATGTTGAAACCTGCAGAGACCCTGGTATAGCTTCACAATAATTAAGGTAGCATTTAATGTTGTGCACAATCTAACACTTGAAGCTCCAATGTTGGGTTACAGACAGTAACCAGATATATTCAGACTAAAATATTCAAATGGTTGCTCACCATAAGTCATTAAAAGCTTGATGTGACATAAATTACCTCTGTTTGTAACCAGGATTTTGATGGTCAGAATATGGGCACAGTCAACCAAACTCACTGCTTTGTTTCTGTACAGTTGAATTTTGGTGTGTGTCTGCCATCTAGAGTCAGGTGAAGGTATTACTAATCTTGGTCAGCATTTAAAAAAAATAAAAAAATCTTTCTGCTATTTTCAGCACAGCAGAGGGCTTCTTTTCCCGCTCAGAAACCAACATGGTAACAGGTTGGGAGACATTTTTGCAAGCAGTAAGTTATTTTCTCCAAATGTTCTTTGGTTCTGCTGCCTTGGGAACCCTCACAGGACTCATCTCTGCTCTCGTATCCTCATAGTTGGGTGGTTCTGTTTGCCTGCTATTGTCACATCTATGTCATGCAGTCTTTTTCCCTAACGTGCACATCAGTTTCTAAAACACTTTGACTTGAGGAACACTCCATCACTGGAGTTTGGCATGATGATCATCTTTGCTTACCTCCCCTATGGCCTGGCAGAGGGCATTAAACTGTCTGGTAGGTACATAACACACTTAAAGTATGACTGATATTATTTTTTTGGGGTGGGGGGGTGATTACAAGATCTGAGGCTGAACTGCACCATTCTCCACCCACAGGAATCATGTCCATCCTGTTTGCTGGTATTGTGATGTCTCATTACACCCATCACAACCTGTCTCCAGTGACCCAAATCCTCATGCAACAGACACTGCGCAGTGTTGCCTTTATGTGTGGTCAGTGGATTCTCATCTCTTGTCTGCAATGCAAATTCGACGACATTATTGCTAATGACAAAGCTCTACTTCTGCCTCCAGAGACGTGTGTGTTTGCCTTTCTCGGACTATCCATCTTCAGCTTTCCTCACAAATTTGAAATATCATTTGTCATCTGGTGCATTGTAAGTACTTTTTGTCTTATTGACATTAATGGCAGTAGTTTTTGTTTATTTTTTTCCTCCATCAACGTGAGCATGACTGCTGTTTGTCTTTCCATAGGTCCTGGTTCTTCTTGGCCGAGCCGTAAACATCTTTCCTCTGTCATTTCTACTTAACTTTTGCCGAGACCACAAGATCACACCGAAGATGATGTTCATCATGTGGTTCAGTGGTGAGTTGATACGGTCAACGTTTTTTGTCCGAGGATAATGGGAAGACATGTTTCGGTAAAAAAGTCTCACAATTTGACTGAGTCTGAGTCCTGTCAGAGGTTAATCACATTCAGCCTTTGAACTCTTACGAGATAAATATATTTAACATTTCATCTATACTCTCCTCTTGTTGGTACTGTATTTTGCATGACTGCTTTTGATCCTAGGCATTTGAGGTCACATGCAAACTTGTTGATCTGCTGGGGAGTTGTCGTTTGCCATTAACGGGTAGATAGCATTGTCCTTCAATTGAAGTCACTTTCCATAATTGTTTTTATAAACATTTTTGAAACCCTGTCGTATATCAAAGCTACAATCCTAATATTTTAATGACATCCAACACCTGGTGTAAGAGATATTGTAGCTCAAGGTAAAGGGGACCTATGATGATTGTATTCCACATTTGAAACACTTCTTTGTGGTCTAGATGATATTTATTGGATATGCTTTAGTGTACATTTTGCACCACAGTTACATTGCAAATGAAACCACGCCGCACCCTCTCCAAATGTATCACAATTTATAAATGTAAACTGTATATATAAATATATATGATAAAGTCGTCACTGCTTTTTTCCCCCAGACACGGTCGAAAATAAACTTAATTAACGTTATATAGATTCACCCGATCGCGACATTAGGTACACCTGCACACACTCCAATTGACTTAGAGAGTGCATAAAACCAGCTGTGTAGCAGCATGTATCCAACTGCATGTCACACTTCGGTGTTATGTTGCACATTTCACTATTAGACCAAAATAATACTTGATCTTACTTTTTTTATGTGTTTCTTCATAGCCTGAAGCAGAAAAGGAGGAGCTTCTCTCCCTCTGGCTGAGAGCTTGACTTAATGTCTAAATGACACGTCAAAACGTAGCCATACAGAAAAACTCTGTGAACAATGGCATCCAAAACTGCGTACAAGCTCACGGCAAAATGCATCACCTTAAAATTTTACACTTTGGCATTGTTTAACACAAGTATCAAACATTGTAAAAAAAAAAAAAAATGTAAGTCAGAAAATACAAAATATATAGGTGCCCTTTAAAGATCAAATAAGTACATGTTTTTGCCACCTGTCCAATCACAGTCAATCCTCTTTAAATCTCTAGTGATTGTTGTTTTGTGACAGAACAACACATTATTTTTGACTGATCATATCATACACTTGAAATAGCTTGGGTGAAATGGCATATAGGCTCATGTTTGTGTTACTTACTTAATTTCTCTTGTGTATATTCAGCCTCATATGTCCTATCAGCGAAGGTAAATGGCTCTAACGTAATGAGGATTTAAAGCCTTTAGTTAATGAAAAAGAAATATGGCTATACCTACTGGGTTCATATGTCACTGAGTTGCTTAGAATTTCAAGGTATAGGTATTATTTTCTATTCTGATAATAATAATGAGCTCTTAATATTGTAATTTCACTGTTTTTATTCTTTCTTCTTTGAGGTTTGAGAGGCGCAATCCCATACGCCTTGAGCCTGCATCTTGGCCTGGAGCCCATTGAGAAGCGACAACTTATTGGCACCACCACCATTATCATTGTACTCTTTACCATCCTCCTCCTTGGGGGTGGGACCATGCCCCTCATCCGTATCATGGACATTGAGGATAGCCAGACACGGAGGAAAAACAAGAAGGACATTAATCTCAGCAAGACTCAGAAAATGGTAAGACATATACACAGTAAGAGGTCACATTGATGCAAGCTGTGCCATCCTCTTCATCTTCTGCCATTAGAGTAGTACATTTCACTTCAGAGGGAAAAACAATCAAAGGCTTGGAGATGGTGTGTGTGTGAAGGCCACAAGATTAGCACAGCATGAACCACTCATTAGGCACCCTCACTTTGAAACTAGAGAAAATGAAATAAACACCCAACTTTCTTAGTATACTTACTACTCCTAATCATTCAACTGTTATTCTGTGAGCAATATTTGCTTATGTTGTTTTTTAATTATGAATGCTGCACTCTGAGAAATCTATCTACAAGATCAATTAACCTTGTTTGTCTCTACCACTACAAACCCCTTAGAAGCAAGCTTTTTTGAGACTGTATAATTTCAACATGTTCACCTATTTAAATGTTCTTCCACGGCTCATCTTCCTTCCCTCCGTCCGTTTTCCCTCTGCCTAGTTAGTCAGTCATTCCTCTTTCATTTCGCTCTATCTGCTCCCCCTGACCTTCTTTTCTCTCCCCCGGCCTAGGGAAATACTGTTGAGTCGGAGCATCTATCAGAACTGACTGAGGAGGAATATGAGGCTCACATATACCAGAGACAGGATCTGAAGGGCTTCATGTGGCTTGATGCAAAGTACCTTAATCCTTTCTTCACCCGGAGGCTCACCCAAGAGGTAAGAGATGGCGAGAGAGACAGAAATCCCCCGTCACCCAGGAGGCTGCTTCATCACTTTGCTAGCAATCCTTTGAGCCAATTACTTGCGTATGTTTGTATGATGCATTTTTCAAACCAGACCATTCCCTAAAAAAAATTAATTCTACAAAATAAATAGCCACACAATTGCAAGAGGTTTTATATAGGGTCTTTTGCTGACATTTCTGCATCCACACTTGGGCAGCAGCATGTGATTTTTAACAACAATATTTTACATTTCTTGTATGTTTGTTGCCTACATTCTCAAAAATTGTGTGTATACATTTTTTTTTTTGTATTTATAACTTATAGAAATAATGTCCACATCTGGTTTGCGCAAAATTCTGTATTTGAAATTTAAATTCAACTCATTTGAAGAAATTTTAAATTAATTGGAATTATAGGAAGTGGAATTAAGTTAATTGCAATTCAAAACAAATTCCTTACAGCCAAGTAAAAAAAAAAAAAATTGTCACGATTAACTAGTGATGCCAGTAAAAGCTAGTTTTCTGTTACGCCCACCCAGGAGGAATAAAAGTTAGTTTTCTCTTATGCCCACCCAGGAAGAAGAAACATTTTGGGTGCCCACCCCATTCTCTGCCATGTCTATAAATAGTATAACATTTGTCAATAAAATAGTGATAAATGTACACCTCTGCATACCATTGTATCCTAATTGATAATGACGAAGTTTTTTTTTTAGATCAATCCGCTCTATCTTTGTCTTTATCTTTTATCAGTTTGGGGGTCCTTGGCCTGGAAAACATTGACGATCCCTGAACTAGAGTATCTTTGTCATTTCAGTTTTTAAAGTATGGATTAGTTGTATAGGGCAGCATGGTGGTAGAGGGGTTAGTGCGTCTGCCTCACAATACGAAGGTGCTGAGTAGTCTGGGGTTCAATCCCAGGCTCGGGATCTTTCTGTGTGGAGTTTGCATGTTCTCCCCTTGACTGCGTGGGTTCCCTCCGGGTACTCCGGCTTCCTCCCACCTCCAAAGACATGCACCTGGGGATAGGTTGATTGGCAACACTAAATTGGCCCTAGTGTGTGAATGTGAGTGTGAATGTTGTCTGTCTATCTGTGTTGGCCCTGCGATGAGGTGGCGACTTGTCCAGGGTGTACCCCGCCTTCCGCCCGATTGTAGCTGAGATAGGCTCCAGCGCCCCCCGCGACCCCAAAGGGAATAAGCGGTAGAAAATGGATGGATGGATGGATTAGTTGTATATGTTTTTAAGAGCAAATAGAACGTTAAAACGGTGGCCAGAGGGTAGCAGCAGGAATGATTGGTGCAGGCAGCGTGTGAGGTCCTGAGTGGCGCAGATGGCTTTCCTTTCAACTGCCTGGATTTAACGTTTTGGTCGAACATTCAGAAGTTTGATAAATGTATTTTCTAGTTTTAGCCTCTTTGTCTGATAAGAAAACCGTTTACACAATTTAAAGTTAAAGTTAAAGTACCAATGATTGTCACACACACACTAGGTGTGGTAAAATTTGTCCTCTGCATTTGACCCATCCCCTTGTTCACCCCCTGGGAGGTGAGGGGAGCAGTGAGCAGCAGCGGTGCCGCGCCCGGGAATCATTTTTGGTGATTTAACCCCCAATTCTAACCCTTGATGCTGAGTGAAAGCAGGGAGGTAACGGGTCCCATTTTTATAGTCTTTGGTATGACTCGGCCGGGGTTTGAACTCACAACCTACTGATCTCAGGGCGGACACTCTAACCACTAGGCCACTGAGTAGGTTTTAATTGCTTTACTTTAATTCTAAAAACATGGTGGTTTGTTTGATGAGATTTATGTTGTGTGCCATAACTGCATTGGCAGGACCTGATGCATGGACGGATCCAAATGAAGACTCTAACCAACAAATGGTATGAAGAAGTTCGGCAGGGTCCCTCGGGTTCGGAGGATGATGATGATGAAGCAGAACTTCTGTGAAAAAAAAGGCTGACACGTTTCAACCTTGACTGTGAATATGTGCAGCATGTGAGACGAAGGCTTTAATGATAAAGTCACATGCACTTTTTTTTATCTTCACCTGCCATCATTTGTGGATGAAGAGTCTGCTGGGATGTGCTTCATTACTTGGAATGTTCTGCAAAACTGCACTAGCAAAAGACTGAAGGCAGAAATGAATGTTTTGTACTTGAATGCCATTCTGTCTACTGCTTCCTAAGCATATGAGCCAGGTCTCTGATGTTGGACAAAACATGTGAAGTTCTGTATGTTTACCATTGTTGAGGGACACAATGTTTTCTTGTTAAGAAATACAAGAGCATTTTTTATTTTTTGCACTGACTTTGGGTGGTCTGACTTTAGGTACAGTTGTAGCCAAAAGCTTTGGAAGTGCCTCAAATTTGGTGTTTCAATAACTCAGCTGCTTCTGTATTTTTTAAAAACATTATATTTGTGTCTGTTATAGCCTGAAAAAAACAAGCAAGTTTGGTAGGGAATCACAAAACGGAAGCAACTAAATTATTGAAGCACAAAGTTGGAGCTGCTGCCGAATGTTTTAGCCATGACTGTCGTGTATGTAATCTTGTTTATTTTACAACATAAAATAGTGTCTCAAATCTATTTTTATTCTATGAATCTTTACTTTCTAGGGATTTATTGCTGTGCATACAGCATTTATTAGTTACACGTGATCAGTACAATGGGGATAAAACACTATATTAGAAATGATGATCAAGCTACTGTTGCTCTCACCTAATGAATAAGAAACTAGTGAAAGTTGTTTTGTAAAAATCAAGTCTCAGCATGGAACTTTAAGCTTGCTACTTTAATTTACAAAACAGGCTCTCAGATGGACTGTTTAATGTTTGTAGCTGTGGGCAACCACGACACTAAATGAAGTGCACCTGGAATCCTAGCTGTTGGATATTTATTTTACTGTGGATTTTTAATTGAGCTTGGCACCAATGAATGTGTGTGGCTACACATTTGTGGATGGAACGCTTTCAATGCTTTTTATACAATCGTGTATGCCCTTAAAAGTATTTTAGAACTCACGTTTGAGATTGGGGAAGAAGTATCTCATCTTAATGCTTTGAGAAAGTGATCGTTCAACGCAGACTATAAATCCCTGCAATAAAAAGGAGAATTGTAATGTTTCCATTTGGCGCATTATTGACTACTGAACTACGAAATCCAGATTGACTGTCTCTTTAATCCATTGTCTGTCTCTGCCCAACTACACCTGTTCCAACCTTGGTGTCTGCAAAGGGAAAGAGCTATAGATGATGGATGGGTACAATCTCACACATTGCACCAGAGAACCCCTTCATGGGTGACTGCTTTCCAGGATATCTACATTTGCGGTGTGTGAATAGCATGTAAGATGACATCATGCTGCTGGGTTTGTGTTCCAAAATGTGTACCAATTAGTCTGTGAAGTTTAGTTCACAACTATCATGTGACATTGTATGGAATAAATAATACCATACCATACAATGTACGTGTTAAGACACAAGCAACTGTCACAGTTGGGATGTGGCGGCAAGGCCATGTGGACCCAAAAAAGGAGGGTCAGAAACAGATGTGTATCTGTACTTAAATGAGCATTAGTAACAAACCACAGAACAACTTGGAACATAAACATGACAGCGACAGCGGTATTATAATTTGAAAGAGACCAATACGTTACCGTGTGTGACTTTATGCCTAACAATCTATTGTATAATGCAAATGTGGAAGGCTTCTTAGACCTCATTACGTATGTTAATGAGTGTAATAAAGAAATACAGCAAAGTTAGTGTTGGAAAATTTCAGTTTTGTAATACAATTGTGCAACCATAAGGGGGGGTCTAAATACACCTTATTGGTCCATGAACATTGAAAGCATTATTTGAATCCCTTATTTATTGCTATAATAGTTATGGGGTGCTGAATGTAGAAATTCAGTGACACTTTTCCAATATTTTACACACTTACCACATTTAGGTAATTTTTTTTTATCACAGTTTAAATTAAATGTTAAATCTATATCCATCCATCCATTTACTACCGCTTGTCCCTTATGTGTTAAATATAAATGTCACATCAAGCTTAAAGATAAATATTTAAAGAATATGCAACTATTCCACTCAGCCACAAAGACACGCCTACACACTAATTCTGTGATTAATCAAAGGCAATTTGCTTGCAATACAGTTATCTTTAAAAATTACCCTAATATTTGGACACAAATGCAATTTTGAAGTTAGAATGTCATACGGGAACATTTTCAAAATGTTATACTGAACTGCAAGTCATTGATTTGTTTAAAACCTGATGACAGTAAGTACAGTAAGAATTAATGATTAAAACTAATTTGACTGGCAACATTTCAATTGTGCTTAATTTATAAAGCAGATCTCAGTGGGGTTATTGTCTCTATGCTATGTTGTGTAATTTATCATTAAATATAAACGCATTCCACACACATAGCTCATTAAAGTGGAATAAATGACAAGCCACTAATAGTTTTAACTTGCCACATACCTCTGGATGTGTAATATCCTTATTGAATGACGACGTGTGCTCGACCTCGGACCAACTGCACTCAGTAATCAAACAAACAAACACTCTCACATAATTAGTGTGCTTATTGCAACCATAGACAGCAGAACACTGTTTTAACTTTTGTACAATTAGTTTAGTTATCTGCTGCACTGATTAGAATAGAATAGAATAGAATAGAAAGTACTTTATTGATCCCTGGGGGAAATTCAGCACCACAGTTCGCTCACAATAGATAATAATAATAATAAATAATTTAATATATATAATATATGAATAATATAAATATATTCTACATATATTCTACATTTAAGTGCAGTCAAGAAGGAACATATGCATTATACAGTCTGATGGCTGTTGGTATGAAGGACCTCCTGTGTCGTTCCGTGTTGCATTTTGGGAGTCTGAGCCTTCCACTGAATGTGCTCATTCTCCCCGCCAGGTCCAAGTGTAGTGGATGGGAGGTGTTGTCCATAATGGCTAGGAGCTTTGCTAGATTTCTCCTCTCTGACACCACCGCCAGAGTCGAGCTCCACTCCCACCACGTTACTTGGCTGCTTTACCAGCTTGTCCAGCCTGTTTGCGTCCCTCCCTCTCAGTCCGCTGCCCCAGCAGGCCACGGCGTACAAGGAGGCGCCCGCCACCACCGACTCGTAGAACATCTTCATCATCTTTGTACAGACGTTGAAGGATCCTAGCCTCTTCTTGTAGAGTGCCTCAGCGTGTTTTCACCCATTCAGCTTGTTGTCGATGTGTACTCCGAGTTATTTATAATCCTCAACCATGCCCACATCGACCCCCCTGATGGAAACAGGGGTTGCCGGAGTACTCCTCCTCCTTCCCAGGTCCACAACCAGCTCCTTGGTCTTCATCACATTGAATTGGAGTTGGTTCTTTCCACACCATGTGACAAAGTCCTCCACCAGTGCCCTGTATTCTTCATCATCACCATCCTCAATACACCCCACTATCGCAGTCATCAGAAAACTTCTGAAGATGGCAGGACTCTGACTGGTAGTGGAAATCGGTGATGTAGATGGTGAAGAGGAAGGGGGAGAGGACTGTGCCCTGCGGGGCCACGGTGTTTCTGACCAGCCTGTCAGACACACAGTCCTGCAGTCGCACGTACTGTGGTCTGTCAGTCAGGTAATCAACAACCCAGGACACCAAGGGGGCCTCCACCTGCATCGTCTCTAACTTCACACCCAGTAGCCCAGGCCGTATAGTATCGAAAGCACTGGAGAAGTCAAAAAACATGACCTTCACACTGCTCGCAGGCTTGTCTAGGTGGGTGTGGGCTCGGTTCAGCAGGTAGATGACGGCGTCCTCCACTCCCAGGCGGGATTGGTAGGCGAATTGGAGTGGATCCAGGTGGGGCTTCACTGTAGGGCGGAGTTGTTCCAGGACCAACCTCTCCATGGTCTTCATGATATAGGAGGTTAGAGCCACCGGCCTGTAGTCCTTCGACGTGCTGGGTCGCGTGCACTTGGGGATAGGGACCACGCATGAGGTTTTCCACAGTGTGGGGACTTTCTGCAGCCTAAGGCTCATGTTGAAGATGTGCTGGAGCACACCACACAGCTGTGGGGCGCAGGCTTTGAGCACCCTGGGGCTCACACCGTCAGGATCCGCGGCCTTGCCTGTTTGCAACTTATTTAGCTGAGCATTCACCTGTTCTGCAGACAGACACACAGGGGGGGTCTCAAGTTGTTGGGGGAAGGGGGGGGGAGGTGTCATCAAGCTGAGGGTGAGGTGGTTAAGTGGGGGGAGGTAGTCATTGGAGTTGGGGGGCTGTGAGGACGGGGGGGGGGGGGGGGGGGGGTGGATTGGTTCGCTGAAGTTGTCAGGGGGCCGGCTGGCATGTCTTGGGGGGTGGCAGAAGCTTGTCGGAGCCACTGTGTCAAACCTGTTAAAGAACTGGTTTAGCTCATTGGCCCTCTCTTTGTTTCTGTCCATCCGCCTACCCCCCGATGGTTTGAGGCCAGTGATGGTCTGCATCCTCTCCAAACCGCCTTCATGTTGTTGTCCTTCAGCTTCCCTTCCAGCTTCCTCCTGTAGTTCTCCTTGGCCTCCCTGAGTTTGGTCTTCAGCAGCCCCTGAACTCTTTTCACCTCCTCCCTGTTACCAGCATTGAATGCCCTCTTCTTCTCATTCAGTAGGGCTTTGATGTCCTTGGTCACCCACGGCTTGTTGTTTGGGTAGCAGGTGACCGTCCTTGATGGGACATTTGAGTCAACACAGAAGTTGATATAGTCTGTGATGCACTCTGTGAGCCCGTCAATGTCCTCTCCATGAGGTTCCATGAGCACCTGCCAGTCAGTTACCTCAAAACAGCCCTGTAGTGTCTCTTGGACCCCTTCTGACCACCTTCTCACTGTTTTTTGGTCACAGGCTGTCTTTTGACCAGAGGCACATAACAGGGGTTGAGGTAAACAAGGTTGTGGTCTGACCGGCCCAGCTCTGGTAGTGGTATGGAGCTATACGCATCCTTGATGTTTGCGTACAGCAGGTCCAGGATCTTATTTCCTCTGGTGTGGCAGCTGACATACTGAGTGCAGTTGAGTAGTGATTTGTCCATAGTAACATGGATACAATCTCCCGAGATGAGGATGAGAGCTTTCGGGTGCTTGGTTTGGAGTCTGGCTATCGAGCTGGATGACGTCACTCGCAGCTGCAGCGTTAGCAGAGGGGGGGGGGGTGTATACTGCCATCCCGATAACATGCGGAATCTCCCTGGGCAAATAATATAGTCTGAGTCCTACAGCTAACATCTCTATATTTGGGTCACAGTGGCGCTCTTTTATTGTGATATGACCGGGTTGACCATATTTCTTATTAATAAACAAAGCAAGCCCCCCTCCTTTCCGCTTGCCGTTGGTTCGGTCCCGGTTAGCGCGCACTGTTTGAAACCGTTTATAGAGACGTTACTATCCAGAACATTGTCGTGCAGCCACGTCTCAGTAAAACACATTAGGCTACACTCACGATATTCTTTCTGACTACCGACACGCACCCACAACTCATCCATTTTATTTGCTGGAGACCGCACGTTACCCATGACGACGGAAGGAAGATATGGTTTATATCTCCTTCTCTCCCTCCTCGCTTCAGCCCTCTTCTGTCTCGAGCGTCTCCCTTTCCCTCGACAGCCACGAGAACCTCCATAAGTCCTTTTTAGCTCCTCCGGGATCTGGTTAGTTAGCGCCGGGTCCGTTAGCTGGATGCTAATAGCTGGTGTCGCTAACAACTGTTCCCTGGTGTAGATAAAGGAGCCTCTCTACTGTTGTTGTCCGTCTGAGCTCTTCAGTGGCGTCCCCACGGTCAGTAGGACGAACAAAACACTTCTAAACTGCATTTTTAGAAGGGCACGACTCGATAAAAAGTAAATGTAGAGTAAATGTACATTTATAAAAAAGTACAAAACGAACAAAGAACAAAGACAAAAGACAAAGACGTAGCGAAGTGCAGCAGCGGCCGTCTAGATCGACGCATGCGCACACATATTAGATGCCTGTTGGCGACTGTGGTGAAACTGCCGAGTCAAAACTGGCTCTGTTGGCCACTTACCTAATAAAAAGACTGTACAAAGTGTATCTCTTGACAGCTCAATATGGAACGCGTACTTTTGTTTTTAAATATGAGAGAATTAATTTTTTAAAGGGGAACATTATCACAATTTGAGAATTGTTAAAACCATTAAAAATCAGTTCCCAGTGGCTTATTATATTTTTCGAAGTTTTTTTCAAAATTTTACCCATCACGCAATATCCCTAAAAAAAGCTTCAAAGTGCCTGATTTTAACCATCGTTATAAACACCCGTCCATTTCCTGTGACGTCACATAGTGAAGCCAACACAAACAAACATGGCGGAAAGAACAGCAAGCTATAGCGACATTAGCTCGGATTCAGACTCGGATTTCAGCGGCTTAAGCGATTCAACAGATTACGAATGTATTAAAATGGATGGTTATAGTCTGGAGGCAGGTAGCGAAAACGAAATTGAAGAAGAAACTGAAGCTATTGAGCCATATCGGTTTGAACCGTATGCAAGCGAAATCGACGAAAACAACACGACAGCCAGCGACACGAGAGAAAGCGAGGACGAATTCGGCGATCGCCTTCTAACCAATGATTGGTATGTGTTTGTTTGACATTAAAGGAAACTAACAACTATGAACTAGGTTTACAGCATATGAAATACATTTGGCAACAACATGCACTTTGAGAGTACAGACAGCCCAATTTTCATCAATTAATATATTCTGTAGACATACCCTCATCCGCGCTCTTTTCCTGAAAGCTGATCAGTCCAGTTTTGGAGTTGATGTCAGCAGGCCAGGGAAGCTAGGGTCGATAGGGGGTTTAGCTCGCTCGTCTGCGGGAACAAACTGCCGCCATTGCTTGCCGTGCTACCGAGGTCCTTTGTCCCTGAATTGCTCACACACTCCGGCAGATTCAATGGGGTCTGGCGGCAGATTTCTTTGACTTTATCGTTGGAAATGCATCTGCTTTGAGTGTCGCAGGATATCCACACATTCTTGCCATCTCTGTCGTAGCATAGCTTTCGTCGGTAAAGTGTGCAGAACAAACGTCCAATTTCTTGCCACTTTTGCATCTTTGGGCCACTGGTGCAACTTGAATCCATCCCTGTTCGTGTTGTTACACCCTCCAACAACACACCGACGAGGCATGATGTCTCCAAGGTACGAACAACAGTCGAAAAAAACGGAAAATAACAGAGCTGATTTGACTCGGTGTTTGAGAAAATGGCGGATTGCTTCCCGATGTGACGCCACGTTGTGACGTCATCGCTCCGAGAGCGAATATTAGAAAGGTGTTTAATTCGCCAAAATTCACCCATTTAGAGTTCGGAAATCGGTTAAAAAAAAATATGGTCTTTTTTCTGCAACATCAAGGTATATATTGACGCTTACATAGGTCTGGTGATAATGTTCCCCTTAAAGAGATTTTTGGCAGCCCTATTTAAGTAGCAATCATGCTAGCGACGCCATCCTCACGTTCATGTTTCGCTTTAAGACGCTATTTTAAGATAAGAACTTTTGTCACTGCAAAACTAACTAATTACCTCAGATTTATATAAAGTTCCATTGAAGTTTATTGTGAAGTGAAAGTATGTGCAGAGCACATCGCTCTATCACCCGGACGTGACGTGACCACTGCCTGTGCAATGCTCGCTGCTTTCAGGCGCCGGTAAAACATACACTTTGATTAAATATCATTCATTAATGGTAATGCAATATTTTTTTTATTAATCACATGTGTTAACAGTTACAGTATATATATATATATATATATACAGTATATATATATATACACATATACATATTTGCATATGTATTAATATGTATGTATGTCGTAACAAGCACATTTATAATAACATGTAATATTTACATATGTTGGTCAGGTCATTTTAAACATCAATCAATCAATGTTTATTTATATAGCCCTAAATCACAAGTGTCTCAAAGGGCTGCACAAGCCACAACGACATCCTCGGTACAAAGCCCACATAAGGGCAAGGAAAAACTCACCCCAGTGGGACGTCGATGTGAATGACTATGAGAAACCATGGAGAGGACCGCATATGTGGGTAACCCCCCCCCCTCTAGGGGAGACCGAAAGCAATGGATGTCGAGTGGGTCTGACATAATATTGTGAGAGTCCAGTCCATAGTGGATCCAACATAATAGTAAGAGTCCAGTCCATAGTGGGGCCAGCAGGACACCATCCCGAGCGGAGACGGGTCAGCATCGCAGAGATGTTCCCAGCCGATGCACAGGCGAGCGGTCCACCCCGGGTCCCGACTCTGGACAGCCAGCACTTCATCCATGGCCACCGGACCTGTGGCCCCCCCCTCCACAAGGAAGAGGGGAGCAGAGGAGAAAAGAAAAGAAACGGCAGATCAACTGGTCTAACAGGGGGGCTATTGAAAGGCTAGAGTATACAAATGAGTTTTAAGATGGGACTTAAATGCTTCTACTGAGGTAGCATCTCTAATTGTTACCGGGAGGGCATTCCATAGTACTGGAGCCCGAATAGAAAACGCTCTATAGCCCGCAGACTTTTTTTGGGCTCTGGGAATCACTAATAAGCCGGAGTTCTTTGAACGCAGATTTATTGCCGGGACATATGGTACAATGCAATCGACAAGATAGGACGGAGCTAGACCGTGTAGTATTTTATACGTAAGTAGTAAAACCTTAAAGTCACATCTTAAGTGCACAGGAAGCCAGTGCAGGTGAGCCAGTATAGGCGTAATATGATCAAACTTTCTTGTTCTTGTCAAAAGTCTAGCAGCCGCATTTTGTACCAATTGTAGTCTTTTAATGCTAGACATAGGGAGACCCGAAAATAATACGTTACAAACATACGGCGGCACATTCATTTCATAAATGCATCACAATGGTCGCTTTTTCCTTCAACAACAACAACTAATACTAATCATGGCAGACTTCATGAGAGACAAACATAATAAAATAATCATGTACTTCCTTGCGTTCTTGCTCCCTGTAAGTTGATTCTAGATCATAAATCATGCATCTCACCTGGACATGAGACGCCTGAGTAGGTATTTCGACAAGTTGAGACACTTTGATAGCCAATTTAGGACCTGGAACTGTCGAATGACACAAAAAGACGCTTGGTGCTCCCCTGACCCTGTTTCTTCACAAGGATTATGAGACATTTCTCACCTAAATGGGAATATATGAACATCCTAGCAGTTGGCATCGTAATGACAGCAGAACTTGTACAGTAAGTGATGTTTTATTATGTTTGTTGGCTCTCATGAAGTCTGCAGTGAGCAGAAATCAATGATGAAGGAAAAAAAAAATCAAACATTTTGATGCGTTTTTTAAATTAATGCTTAAAATGATCATGATAGGTAAATATTAAATGTTATTATAAATGCGCTTGTTACTACATTACACATATACTTACATAATGTATATAAACACTAATAGAGGTGTTGGGATGGTTTTTTTAGTGGCTCTATAGGCAGAATTCAACGGCTCTCATAGGCTCCTTTGTAAACGGACTTTGGATCACATTTATTTAATATTAGAATGCAAGAAAAAAAAACATCCATCATCATCCATCCATCCATTTTCTACCGCTTATTCCCTTTTGGGGTCGCGGGGGGCGCTGGAGCCTATCTCAGCTACAATCGGACATCCATCATCATGTCTTTCATAATGATTGTGAATGATAGGCAACATTCCAAAAAAAAGCTCAGTTCCCCTTTAAGTTGATGTCGATTTTGCAGTTGGCAGCGCCTTGCAATTTCTCCTGCTTCTTTAAGTCACTTACACTCTTGCATAAAGATATTATATGAAAAAATATATTAAAAGTCTCATCTCGGCCGGACAAAGTCAGAAATATGTATGAATTCGAATGTGGACCTTATAATTAATTGGTTTATGTAAAAGTGAGATTAAATAAAATTTCAGATCTTGAGAAATAATTTATTATTTAGGTATAATACATAAATAAATCACTCACATTCTCTTCATTCTTTTTAATGACCTAAATAAATACATTTATATGCAAAGAAGTGAATGCTGCTAGTATTACTGCAGGGATTCATGCTACATAATAATTAAGCATCCATATCCCTTCATGCCCTGACTAGCTTACTAAATAGAATGCTAACTACATTTTCTCTTCTCTCTCTTTCTGGTTTATCTGTTTAACAAATCAAATTAGGGCAGTAATTCCATATTCCTACTGAACCAAGTGAACTTTTTAGGATGCACTTCCACACACAAAGTGAAGGAAACAAAAGTGGTGAGTTGACACAATATTGAATCAGGGTTCTAAAAAAGGGAACGGACCGGTTATCTGTTTGACGGCCCATTGAGAGTATACAATGTCATACGGACAACATGGCGGCACCACACTTGCATGTGCATGTCAGTTGATTGTGAAGCCTTCATGTTTGCAGAAAGATATACTCCCGTAGCAGAACCAGAATCAGATTTATTGGCCAAATATGATGAACACACAATGAATTTGACTTATAGAGGACAAGCAGTGAGAAGGAACTAAGCGACGTGTTCTGTAAACAGAAAAATCTCCCCCAGGAGACGAGGAATACCAAACAAGTAGTAATGGGTGAATGACGCTTCAGTGAGTGCATGTCACACTCACTACCTGTATCCACACTGTACTGATGCTGTTAGTGTTTCATATAGGTCATCCGCCATCGGCTGGATTAAAAAAGTCACAAAATTTGACCTGAAAAATAAATGTATTAAAGAATATTAGTTTGATTGGTTGTTTATTAAGATCCCCATTACCGTATTTTTTGGACTATAAGTTGCAGTTTTTTTCATAGTTTGGCCGGGGGTGCGACTTATACTTGTCAGAGTTTGTAGGTGACGAACCCCAAGATGCAGAGAAGGCGGAAGGCATTGTACGAGAAAACATGATTTAATTCAACACTATGGCAAAACAACAAAGAAAAAAGTAACAAAAGGCGCGCACAAGGCGGAGAACAAAATGAACTAAAATAGCACAGAGGCTAACTGTGGACAAGAAACAAAAACACTTACTGTGACACAAAGGAACTAGGACATGAGCAGAGTGAAACAAAAGTAGTCAGAGCTACAACGACACGTGTTAAGACAGGTAGTAGTGACAATGATCCAGCAGTGACTGGAGGGTAGGGCAGGTATAAATAGCAGCTGGCTGATTGACACCAGGTGTGGCCAGGTGCCAATCAGCCACAGCTGAAGGGACACAGCACTCAGGGAGAAACAGGAAACAGAACCAAAATAAGAGCGTTGACAGGAAATGACAGAGGAAAAACTAAAACTTGACCAAACTGTCAGGGACAAGCCTGACAATACTCAGGAGCGACTTATGTGTGAAATTATTAACACATTACCGTAAAATATCAAATAACATTATTTAGCTCATTCACGTAAGAGACTAGACGTATAAGATTTCATGGGATTTAGCGATTAAGAGTGACAGATTGTTTGGTAAACGTATAGCATGTTCTATATGTTATAGTTATTTGAATGACTCTTACCATAATATGTTACGTTAACATACCAGGCACGTTCTCAGTTGGTTATTTATGCGTCATATAACGTACACTTATTCAGCCTGTTGTTCACTATTCTTTATTTATTTTAAATTGCCTTTCAAATGTCTATTCTTGGTGTTGGGTTTTATCAAATACATTTCCTCCAAAAATGCAACTTATACTCCAGTGCGACTTATATATGTTTTTTTCCTTCTTTATTGTGCATTTTCGGCAGGTGCGACTTATACTCCGGTGCGACTTATACTTCGAAAAATACGGTAATTGCTGCAACAGTAGTAGATATTCTTCCTGGGGTGTACACTTTCAAAAAGGCTTTGATGCATTACATACTGTAATGGCCCACAGTGGAGAAGGAGTCACACAGACAAGGATGCGCTGCTCAATCGCTTTATGAACAAGCGGTAACTTGTTGGTAATTCCAAAGTAACATACACAAGCTGCTGTTAGCCACAACTCACGCACACTCTCGCTTCCCCCTCTTGCTTCCGGCCAACTCACCCGCGCATGCGCGTTCACAAAACCCTTAAAGACACAGTTCACTAATACAAATATCACAGATATTACACTGCCTCCCCCTTTATGAAGCCCCTCGCCCCGATTGGTCAACAAGAAAATCCCCGAACCTTGGCGGTCTACGCCTCTGTCTTGGTGGCCGGCCCTGTTCTGACTCAGGTTCATCAACACGTGGCGCTAGCGGCTGAACAGGAACAACAATGGTGGAATATGGGGAACCTTGATCCACTAACTGTCCATTGCCATCTGGTGAGGCAGGCGCCGCCTCAAACTGGGGAACTTCTCTGCCCCTGTAGGGTGCCAAACGGTCTCTATGCAGGACAACCTTTCGGCCCTTAGGGGACACTGCAACTATTTACACTACTTCTCCCACCCTCTCAAGCACCCTACACGGACCGTCCCTATGACTGTCCAACTTGGGGCAACGTCCTTTTTTTCTTTTGGGCATGTACACCCATACCAGCTCGTCAGGCCTAAAGTCCCGGCCCTTGCTCCGCACGTCATGGTTCTTCTTTTGCCTCAAACCAGCCTTCTCCAATTGGTCTCGCGCGAAGGAATATGCCGCTTCCATCCGATCCTGCAACTTCCGAGCGTACTCCAGTCCCGGCCGATCCTCGGTGCTGCCTGGTGGTCTCCCAAACACCAACTCAGCAGGTGTCCGGATCTCCCGACCCAACATCAGCAGGGCAGGGGTGCAGCTTGGGGAACTTTGAACCGCGGAACAGTATGCCATCAGCACTAGAGGAATACTTCGGTCCCAGTCATGCTGATGGTTGGCGGTGAGGATGGCTAGCTGCTGCTGCACGGTGCGGTTAAACCGTTCCACTAGTCCATCACTTTGCGGATGCAAGGGAGTCGTGCGTGTCTTTTGCATGTCCAGTCTTTCACACTGGGCAGCAAATACCCTGGATTTAAAATTCCTGCCCTGGTCACTGTGGAGGATATCTGCAGTTCCGAAGCAACTGAACATGCCCTCCAGTAAGACATCAGCCACTGTCTCCGCTTCTTGGTCCGGCAGTGCGTACGCCTCTGGCCACTTGGTAAAATAATCCATCGCGCAAAGCACATACTTGTTACCTCTGTCTGTTATGGGAAAAGGGCCCATAATGTCCACAGCTACCCTCTCCATGGGTGCTCCAACCCCTTGCTGCTGAAGCGGTGCGTGTGACCGGTCCTGGGGTCCCTTGTAGGCTGTGCACTCATCACAGCGCCGACAGAAGTCCTCCACGTCCCGCCGGTGCTGACCCCAGTAGAACCCTTGGTGCAACCGATGGCGCGTCTTTGTGCTGCCAAAATGCCCTGAACCCGTGCCTCCATGACACGCCTTCAGCACTGCGTCTCTGAGTCTTCGGCACCACCACCTGCCATCTCTCCTCCCCGGTGGCCGGCTCCTTCCACGCACGCTGCAGTACGTCGTCCCTGATGCGCAGCACAGCAAACTTACTCCACAGGCCCTTGTTGCCGACTGACAGCCCCAACACGCCTTCCCAGGGTGGTTTCCTACCACTCTGGACCCATTCTTCATTCATGTTGCTTTATTCTTCACACATGCTGTGATGAATAGATATACTTCTCTTTCAAAAAGCACAAAGTATTGCCTGTTACAATCCTGACTGACTGACAGAGTGGATTATATGTCTCCTTTTTTTCCCATTCTGTCAGTGCACATTTTCCCATATCTGCCAACATATGGTGTTTAGAATTTGACAGGCCTGCCTTTGGCCACATTGGAACATAATATATCCATCCATCCATTTTCTACCGCTTGTCCCTTTCTGGGGTCGCTGGAGCCTATCTCAGATGCATTCGGGCAGAAGGCGGTGTACACCCTGGACACGTCGCCACCTCATCACAGGGCCAACACAGATAGACAGACAACATTCACACTCACATTCACATTCACACACTAGGGCCAATTTAGTGTTGCCAATCAACCTATCCCCAGGTGCATGTTTTTGGAGGTGGGAGGAAGCCGGAGTACCCGGAGGGAACCCACGCAGTCACGGGGAGAACATGCAAACTCCACACAGAAAGATCCCGAGCCCGGGATTGAACTCAGGACTACTCAGGACCTTCGTATTGTGAGGCAGATGCACTAACCCCTCTTTCACCGTGTGCATAATATATAAATAAATAAATAATAAATGGGTTGTACTTGTATAGCGCTTTTCTACCTTCAAGGTACTCAAAGCGCTTTGACACTACTTCCACATTTACCCATTCACACACACATTCACACACTGATGGAGGGAGCTGCCATGCAAGGCGCTAACCAGCACCCATCAGGAGCAAGGGTGAAGTGTCTTGCTCAGGACACAACGGACATGACGAGGTTGATACTAGTTGGGGATTGAACCAGGGACCCTCGGGTCGCGCACGGCCACTCTACCACTGCGTCACGCCGTCCCCTTATATAGCAGGTTTATTTCATTTGGAACACATTTTCTTTAACTTAACATTTATATAATGTTCTCATTTTATATTTATTTATTGGTTTATTTAATAGAGACTATATGTACATAGTTAGTATTGGTGCTAATGCACCAGAATTATCCAAAAATCTGTTTATCTGCTGTCCATTTACAGATCTTTTAAAAAACACACAGCCTTTTTTTTTAAATAAAAACAAATATATTTACACATTTTATTTTCACATTGCTTGACTTTCCAAAGCCACGGAATGGGTCTTTCAGGTGAGCACACACAACATGATTTCAAACGTGCTGCAGTGTGTTTGTGAAAGTAAACATGGCCTTGATTTGTGTAGTTGTCAGGGCTGGCACACTTGTGGCAATTTCAAGGACGTTTAACAGGATAATTTTGGCTCTTGCACTTTGTTTCGCACTGTTTTCTGCTCCTTTGTCTGCCATTTCTTTTTGTGATTGTCTATTTAGGCAAAGAATTGGGACGTGTCACTTTTCAATAATGTTTAGCTAAGATGAACACAACCTGGGGTTTCAGACTGTAGCCACACCGGATACATGGAAGATTTATGAAAACAATCGGAATTGTACTATTCACACTGACATGAAAAAAATCAGATGCATGTCACATATGGGGAAAAAAAATTGAATTTGAATGACTCTTGTTCCATGCAACTCGTGCTTTTGTACAGCCTGTCGCTAGCAACGCGTCACCATTGAGACCTGTTGTACCTGAGATGATTTATTTGTTATTACAAGTTCAAATGCATAAAATACCGGAGATTTAAAGGCAGGGGTGTCGAAGTAGAGGCGCAAGTGGGGATTTTGTACCGGAGCCCCAAGCACAGGGAGCTCCTGGGCTTTTGGAAAGTTTGAAGACTTTTTTCCCCGTCATTTAAATGTGTAAGTTAAAAAAAACTATGTTAATTGTTAATATAAGTTAAATATTATGGGTGTTCACGTTGGATTTAGGGTGGTAAGGGGGGCCCCTTCAGGAGTCTTTTGTTTATGGGGGCCCAGAATTTGGTGCTGCACGCCGGTTTATTGTACAGGATTTACGAGAACGCTGCAGATGTTTTTTTCTTTCATATTTTTCATTACTATTATTGGCACTGGGCAGCACGGTGGAACAGGGGTTAGTGCATCTGCCTCACAATACAAAGGTCCTGAGTAGTCTTGGGTTCAATCCCGGGCTCGGGATCTTTCTGTGTGGAGTTTGCATGTTCTCCCCGTGACTGCGTGGGTTCCCTCCGGGTACTCCGGCTTCCTCCCACTTCCAAAGACATGCACCTGGGGATAGGTTGATTGGCAACACTAAATTGGCCCTAGTGTGTGAATGTGAGTGTGAATGTTGTCTGTCTATCTGTGTTGGCCCTGCGATGAGGTGGCGACTTGTCCAGGGTGTACCCCGCCTTCCGCCCGATTGTAGCTGAGATAGGCTCCAGCGCCCCCCGTGACCCCAAAAGGAAATAAGCGGTAGAAAATGGATGGATGGATGGATTATTGGCACTGTAAATATTTGGCTCTGTTTGCACTGCAGCGGGAATTTGCTAGTAATAACAAAAAACACAAGTGTTTCAACAAAGGGCGATGGGAAAGAAGGGCACAATACGGTAGTTTCCTGTAGAAAACGAAAGGCCGACAGTTCAGCCTCTGAGGTCTGTAACCCAACTTTTGGAAGTCTAAACTGACACCAACTGTAGAACATTGAGTAAACGAGATGAGGGTAAATTGACCACTCAACAGCAGGAGGAGGAGAAGGCATAACGTCATTAGTGGCAAAGAGGGCAATCAATAACACAGAGTACAGGCCAGTGATTAACGTTTTGGGGGGTAATAAGATAACAGGGCCCTGACATTATTGGTGGCAAACAGCATTGACATTTACGAGCTATTAGGGGACATAAGAACATCAAGGTCTGCTCTCTTGTCTTCACTTCTGAATTGAAACATCTACAGTATCTCAGTCTTCCCAAGCTGAGACAACATGATTTGAGAGAATGAGCAACATTTCTGAGGCTGCTTCATGCAAATTGTGGGTTGACTTTGCGCTATGGTCCAGAGCAATATTCTACAAGTGAGCCATGTGCTTGTGCTTGTACGTATAGTTGCTTTTGAAATACGTCAAGGGCTACTTGTCCAGGAGGATGATCCCATGGTGCTTCTATCATCACAGCAGGGAGCTGCACTTTAATGTGGAACCTTCTCAATGAATTGTGCTGTGGTATAAGAGACTCTGAAGTCTGAAAGGGTCTCTTGGACACTGCATAAATTATTCACTCGCTGATTTGCTTTTCCTGACCTGAAAGCTACAGCAAAAATTGTGGATTTGATAGGGTCACCATTCACAAGATTGACTCAGGGACAATAGACAACTATTTATAGTACAATAACATATAGTGCAATAACGATAAGACTTTATTAAAAAAAATCTCAGAACTTCTGAAATCTCAGTATTTTTGTAATTTATCATTTCAAATGGGGACATTTTAGAAACAAGATGAAAATAGTAATAGCAAAAGTAATACCAATTTAAGAATGGAGATGAACACCTGCTCACACACTAGAACAACTTACAATCTCAACAAGTATATGTGGGATCTGAGGCGAGGATGTCGTTGTGGCTTGTGCAGCCCTTTGAGACACTTGTGATTAAGGGCTATATGAATAAACTTTGATTGACTGATTGATTGAAGTATATATATCTAAGTTCTAGTCAAAATATCTAAACAAACTTACTACAAGTAACAAAACCCTGAATATTACATTTTAGTGATGCATAAAAACTTGTTTGTAGGTAATAGATCCTCTGAGGAAAAAAATAGTACTTCTGAGCATCGAAAGTTTGTTAAGACACAAAACTTCACAATACTAGTAAGTATAGCTAATAACACATTTGAATTGCTAATTTTAAGTTCACTTCTAAGTTTGAAAATCTTAACTATGTCATATTTCAAGAAATCTTCCATCCATCCATTTTCTACCGCTTATTCCCTTTGGGGTCGCGGGGGCGCTGGAGCCTATCTCAGCTACAATCGGGCGGAAGGCGGGGTACACCCTGGACAAGTCGCCACCTCATCGCAGGGCCTCAAGAAATCTTACCAAGACAATTTTGACTTGTTCCACTGGCAGATTTTTTTTGCTCATAACAAGCAAAAATAATTTGAATTTATTCTTTATTTTTACTATTTTTTAATATGCAAGCTGTCTTCTTACGGCCAAAAAAGTTATTGAAAAAAATATTTAACAAGGTTAGAACATTTCATACATGAAAATATGTTATGTCAGGGTTGCATGGTTTTGCGATGGTCGTTTCCCCAAGATGCAGGAGGACATCCGGAAGCAGAGTGCAGGTAAGAAGGTGATTTATTCAATTAAGCAAGACAACAAGTACAAGTGTGAAGCCAAAAAAACAAGATAATCGCCAGGGGCGAACAGCGAGAAAGTCATCCATCCATCCATCCAATTTCTAGCGCTTGTCCCTTTCGGGGTCGCTGGAGCCTATCTCTCTCCCTAACCCTAACCCTAACCCCAAGGCGGGGTACACCCTGAACAAGTCGCCACCTCATCGCAGGGCCAACACAGATAGACAGACAACATTCACACTCACATTCACACACTAAGGTCAATTTAGTGTTGCCAATCAACCTATCCCCAGGTGCATGTCTTTGGAGGTGGGAGGAAGCCGGAGTACCCGGAGGGAACCCCCGCAGTCACGAGGAGAACATGCAAACTCTGCACAGAAAGATCCCGAGCCCGGGATTGAACTCCGGACCTACGTATTGTGAGGCAGACGCACTAACTCCTGGGCCCAATGTTACCTCTAATTTTTCATGTGTGTGAGCAAACGCAAAAACTCCCTGAGCATTCAGTGGAGCCCATGTGAGCAACATCAGACGTGCACACTGTGGCTACACCAGCATCACACATGTCCCAAACCTGACTAAATAACAAGTTAAATCTCCATGCATCCATCCATTTTCTACCGCTTGTCCCTTTCGGGGTCGAGGGGGGTGCTGGAGCCTATCTCAGCTGCATTCAGGCGGAAGGCGGGGTACACCCTGGACAAGTCCCCACCTCATCGCAGGGCCAACACAGATAGACAGACAACATTCTCTTATTATTACAATCAAATGACAGCAGTCATTTCCATGAGATTATTTTCTAATATAAGTGTTTAGGCCCACTTACAATGACAATAACAAAAAATATTGTTTTTCATGAACTGTGTACTAGTATTGTTTGTCTGGGTGGAGGTCCTGCTTTGGAAATAATTTGTACCCCTTTCAGACATTGCCTTTAGTTCCCATTAAAACATTCACATGTTGCACAATGAGATGAAATGTGTACATTCCTGCAACTTCCTGTTTGTAAAAAATATATTTTTATTAGTATTTATTTAATATACTAACAGCATTTCATGATTAATATTTATAAATTAAGATTCCTAATAAATGTCACTAGAATAAGCACACATTTGATTGGTAAATCATAGTGAAACGACCTGGAATGACACTTTATGTGGTGTTGGAGTTGTCCGACTTTTTCGCATCACTGGCTAAGTGCCATATAAGCATGTGTTGGCGCAAGTAAGAAAGAGTGAGCGGCTGCTGTTGATATAACAAAGTTGCTTTTGGTCTGGTTTGTACTGCAGAAAATGACCACTTTTGCTAGATATCATTTTTTTTTACCAATGTTTTGGTGATGTGTTTATGGCCGACAATAAAGAGTTTTGCTCAGTAAAGTGATCGATGGAATTCATGTCCTCAAAGCGTCTCGACAGACGCTACAGTATTTGAACAATGATGACGAAAACTGTTTTCTCTGTCGTGTCCGCGTGTCGAAAATTGTTTTGCGCTTATTTTTGTATTTGATTTTGTGCGTGGCATAGATTTGCCGTCATATACTAGGAAAAATACAAAAGCGTGGTGAAAGCGTTTCTGCCAAGCAGTGTGTGGCGCGAGGCAGGAATAAATAGCTCTTTGATTAGTGTCCAAGAGCAGGTGAGCGTCCCGACCACTAATCAGAGGCAGGTGGCGAAAATTAGCACAGATGGCAACTAAGAAAACAAATGAGGGTGCTGAAACAGAATTAAACAACTATGATATACCAAACCAAACATGTCCCGGGCAACGGATCATGACAAAAGCAACTTCCTACTGTACTTGTGCACAGCCAATACGCATACAGAGCTACATTTGTACAACAACAATACTCATTTAAATCACAGAGAAAATTACCAATGCAAAAGGATTGTAAACAGTGTGCTGCCAGAGTATTTATGGACTTAAAAATAATTTGATACAACTATTCAACAAATAAGAATGGTATGGCATCGGAGGTTTGGTTAAAAGCTACATAATTACAGTAGCATGCAATATGTAAAGCTAGGAGAATACACGTCACCAAGCTTAACCATGACTTTTGGTTAGCCCCAGGGATCAATATTATACAAAAATTGTTCATCCCCAAGAAAAACAACATCTGTAAAGTTACAAAGGATTTAAAGTCAGTACTGTTTGCAGATAATATTACAGATATAGATATGGTAACTTCAAAGGAGGGTTTATTAAAAATAGACTATCCTTGAATCTTTTTATTTTTTTATTTATTTTTATTTATTTTATTTTTTTTGGTCCTGTCCAGCTTCTCAGGCAAATCATATAGTTGATGTAGATGCCCATGTCGGCTGTTCAGATTTACTTTACAAGAGAGAAGTGTAGGATACTTCTCTTGTTGCCTTATTTGTATTTGACTTTATTAAATGTATTTATATTATCATTTAGTGCAGCCGGGCCGGAGCAGGAGGGGATAGAAAGAGAAAAAAAAGAAGACAGAGGGGGAAATTGTGGGGACAAGAGAGATTAGACAGAGAGACAAAAACAACAACAGCAAACAACAACAACAACAATAGAGCAACATCAACAAATACGACATGTACAAATATGATGGTAAAAGTAATAGCAAATAAGCAGTTAGCGAAAATAAAAAAATAATACAGAAATGACAATGAGCATTATTACACTACAAATGGAGCAATTCAAATACCAATAGAAATAGCGCTATTGATAATGAACAATACCAATACTTTACCTTTATTATCAACAATACAGTTGTTCAAATGCAACAATACATATACGTAATGATAACTTGAGATACGAAAGAATGCAGAAAAATGGAGGGGGAGAAAGAGAAGCAACCTACATTAACCTTGTAGATTGTTATAGTTACAATAGGTTAAGCTTTGTCCGTGTGCCATGTGTTATACCCAGTTTACAACGTTAATATATTTTTGATGAAACGTGATTATGTGCATGAGTGTAAATATGCATATGTACTTGTATATGTACAGAATGTGTACTGTATATGTGTTTGTACAGTGAATGTATATGTACAGAATGTGTATATGTGTTTGTACAGTGAGTGTTTATGTACAGTATGTGTATATGTATGTTTGTACAGTGAATGTATATGTACAGTATGTGTAGGTGTATGTTTGTATATTGAATGTGCGTGTGGGTGTACGAACTTTAAGTATGTAAATATGTACTGTATTTGTGTATGTATGTGGGAGCGTAGGTACCTATGTATGTATGTACGTACGTATGTATGTATGTATGTATGTATGTATGTATGTATGTGAGCATATGTGAATTTGTATGTACAATATATTCGACTCCCAGAGTGTGTGTGAGCCAGAGCACGGCCCCAGCCCCCCCGAGAGCCCAACCCACAAACAGTAGGTGTGGTGCCCAGGGAACCAGGGACCACCGCCCCCACGCAGCCAAGCCGGCCAGCGACAGGAACCCTAGGACCCGGCCCACCGCACCGCCCACAAGGGCCAGCAGCAGGCCGTAGACAGACGCACCCGGCAGAAGACAGGGCACGAGAAAGGCAGGGGACAGCCAGACCCCAAGCCAGCGAGAGACCACACCCCACACGGGCAGAAAGGCGAGACACCCCGCAACCGGACGGGAAGACCGCCCCACCGGCAACCGGGCCCCCACGCGCCACCCCCGGAGAGCGCGGCGAGGCCAGCCCCCGGCCACCCTACCCTAATCGGCCGCCGCAGGACCACCCGGCACGGGGCCACGGGAACCACCCACCCCACCTGCAGGGACTCCAACGATGGAGATGGAACAACCAGCAACCGCCCCGCCGAGTTCCCCCCCTGAGGGAGGGTAAAAAAAAAAAAAAAAAATTAATAAAATATATTAAAAAAATAATAAATAAATAAATAAAAAATTAAAAAAAAGAATTAAAAAAAGATCACAGACATGCTGACACACAAGGTCACTACCCCAGCAACTGGCCGACTCGCAGCACCTCGGAATACCTTGCAGCACCAAGCTACCACAATAGATGCAGGGACTAGACCCAGCAGGCCCCAACCAAGACGGGCACCCGGAAGGGATGGACGGTGGGACCCAGGAGCTCCAGACACGCAGTTCGGATGCAGTAGCCTGAGGCGTCGACCCCTCCTTGAATCTAAGTACACATATAATGCTAGTCGGACACAGTACAAAAGATAGTCAAACACAAATACATGGCGTATACATCAGTAAAGTGAAGGAAATGTAATTTATTGGAAATATTAATAGATGACAAAATAAGATGGAAAGCTCATATTCAAAATGCGCAACATAATGTGACAATTAATATTTCATAACTCCATATTCTCTACTGCTTGCTAATGTTAACATAGCTCAGGTCATGTGTAAAATTGTCATTTAGGGTTCTGGGTTCATTTCCTGTTTAGCGCTTTTATTTTGGGTTCCACTTCCTGTGTGTGTCGTCCTGCGGTGACCTGACCACTACTGCTGAGCGCCGTTCCCTTCACCTGCCCCTGATTACTCCTCACCTGAGAGCTTTATAAACCAGCCTCACTCCTGGGTCTTTGCTAGATTATTGCTAGTGTTGCGTGCTTGTGAGATGTTTGCCTTTTCATTGATGACTGCATGCTAATTTGCACAGCTTTCCCTGTGCTTTTTTCCCTGCTGCATGATTCCTTGTGTTTTAGCCTTTTTTTTTTTTAAATGAGTTAAAGTTAAAGTTAAAGTTAAAGTACCAATGATTGTCACACACACACTAGGTGTGGCGAAATTATTCTCTGCATTTGACCCATCACCCTTGATCACCCCCTGGGAGGTGAGGGGAGCAGTGAGCAGCAGCGGTGGCCGCGCCCGGGAATCATTTTTGGTGATTTAACCCCCAATTCCAACCCTTGATGCTGAGTGCCAAGCAGGGAGGTAATGGGTCCCATTTTTATAGTCTTTGGTATGACTCGGCCGGGATTTGAACTCACAACCTACCGATCTCAGGGCGGACACTCTAACCATTAGGCCACTGAGTAGGTTGAATGAGGTGGCGACTTGTCCAGTGTGTACGCCGCCTTCCGCCCGAATGCAGCTGAGATAGGCTCCAGTTCCCCCCGCGACCTCGAAAGGGACAAGCGGTAGAAAATGGATGGATGGAAATACATTCTTACCTTCACGTCGACTCCAGTCTCCGCATCTTGAAGTCACAAACACTGCTGCAATGCCGAGACGTGACAGAAATATGTGGAAATGACTACAGAAGTACACTTCAGTCACGAGCCATGTTACAAATAAGGTCTGTTAGAATAATATAGAGAACATCCACACTCATTATCTATACAATCCAAAATACTGAAATTCAATCAATCAATATCCTTTATTTAACTAGGTAAAAACTAATTGAAATTAAAATCTCTTTTCCAAGAGTGACCTGGCCAAAAGTTACAGAAATACATATAAATGTATAAACATACTGTATATATACTTTTTTCCCCCCGAGATGGCGCCGCTGTAGTGGCTGCTGGTGGCAAGAGCTCTGTGCTCTTGTATCATCCTTTTGTGTTCCTGATGTTTCCCTCTTGTTTTCATGTGGTTTTTGTTGCCTTTAGGTTTGGGTCCCTTTGGAACTGTGCGACAAGGGGTGGCACTTTCGTGACTTCTGCGGTGCTTTTTTGTGAACTTCTTGAAAAGTTACCTGAGTTGATCACTTTGAGGGAAATTTCAGGCCATTTTAAAGGATTGAGACACTGTTTCTATTGGGCTTTGTACTTCTCTTTAAAGGCCTACTGAAACCCACTACTACCGACCACGCAGTCTGATAGTTTATATATCAATGATGAAATCTTAACATTGCAACACATGCCAATACGGCCGGGTTAGCTTACTAAAGTGCAATTTTAAATTTTGCGCAAAATATCCTGCTGAAAACGTCTCGGTGTGATGACGTCAGCGCGTGACGTCACGGATTGTAGAGGACATTTTGGGACAGCATGGTGGCCAGCTATTAAGTCGTCTGTTTTCATCGCAAAATTCCACAGTATTCTGGACATCTGTGTTGGTGAATCTTTTGCAATTTGTTCAATGAACAATGGAGACAGCAAAGAAGAAAGCTATAGGTGGGAAGCGGTGTATTGCGGCAGGTGTTGTGCTGGATAACGCACCCCCGCCGTAGAATGCACCCCCTGACTGTTGTGCCGAATAACACAGCCGGTGTTTCATTGTTTACATTCCCGGAAGATGACAGTCAAGCTTTACCATTGGCCTGTGGAGAACTGGGACAACAGAGACTCTTACCAGGAGGACTTTGAGTTGGATACACAGACACGGTACCGTGAGTACGCATGCAGCTGCGGCTTCCAAACATTTGATCGCTTGCCCGTACGTGCGTGCTCCTATGTGCATGTCACGTATTAACTTTGGGGACTTTGGGGAAATATATGTGCTGTATGAACTTTGGGGAAGTGAACGGTACTTTGAGCTGTGGGATTGAGTGTGTTGTGCAGGTGTTTGAGTTGTATTGGCGGGTTATATGGACGGGAGGGGGGAGGTATTTGTTATGCGGGATTAATTTGTGGCATATTAAATATAAGCCTGGTTGTGTTGTGGCTAATAGAGTATATATATGTCTTGTGTTTATTTACTGTTTTAGTCATTCCCAGCTGAATATCAGGTCCCACCCGCCTCTCACAGCATCTTCCCTATCTGAATCGCTCCCACTGCCCTCTAGTCCTTCACTCTCACTTTCCTCATCCACAAATCTTTCATCCTCGCTCAAATTAATGGGGAAATCGTCGCTTTCTCGGTCCGAATCGCTCTCGCTGCTGGTGGCCATGATTGTAAACAATGTGCGGATGTGAGGAGCTCCACAACCTGTGACGTCACGCGCATATCGTCTGCTACTTCCGGTACAGGCAAGGCTTTTTTATCAGCGACCAAAAGTTGTGAACTTTATCGTCGATGTTCTCTACTAAATCCTTTCAGCAAAAATATGGCAATATCGCGAAATGATTAAGTATGACACATAGAATGGACCTGCTATCCCCGTTTAAATAAGAAAATCGCATTTCAGTAGGCCTTTAAGTTGTTTTTATACTAAAACATTTTATACATTGTTCTATGTCAATATATGTAAGTCATTTATTTTTAATTGCGTGTGACTGCTGCTGTTGCTGTTTTCTGTTGTTTTTATCAGAGTCAGAATCAGAAATAATTGAACAATCTCCGAGGGGAAATTAAGATTTTCAGCACAATTCCATTCAAGAGCAGACAAACATTACAGGGAGACAGAACAGGATCGCTGACGGGTCTGCCAACTTCCGGCGACCCTTACAAAAAAGGTGAGAAACAGGTAAACGCTAGGGGGGTGAGAAAAAAAAATCAGTTTAAGCCTGGGCCCCTGGAGAGGGGGTCTAGACTGACAATTGGATACATAGTAAATGGTTGGTTATGCCTGATTTAACAATAAAGGTTCAAGATTCTTCTGTGTACTTTGTAAATACTTTTAGTTTAAACTGGCTCATACACTGTAAACACATTGAGTTATTTGCTTAATCCATTTACCAATTTAATTCCACACACTGATATACTAAAGGTTTTAAGTGTTGTACGCGCATACAAATGTTTTAAGTTACATTTTTCGTGAAGGTTATATTTCTCCTCTTTGGTTAAGAAGAATTGTTGTACATTCTTGGGTAGCAGGTTATTGTTTGCTATGTTCATAATTTTAGCAGTTTGCAAATACACCAAATCATTGGTTATTGAAAGGAGGGGAGCCCACAGCTGTTAATAACTACAAACCCATCCCTAAATTATGCGTCCTAGCTAAAGTTCTTGAAAAGTTTCATATGCTCTCATATTAATACAGGCTGCTCATTAAGATAACGAAAAAGAAAATAATAATTCACTTTTATAAAAATGTTATCAAATACTTGGCAGAACGGTGGAGTAGTGGTTAGCGCTTGTGCCTCACATCGAGAAGGTCCTGGGTTCCCGGGCTTCGGCTTACTCCCACCTCCAAAGACATGCACCTTAGGATAGGCTGATTGGCATCACGGAATTGGCCCTAGTGTGTGAATGTGAGTGTGAATGTTGTCTGTCTATCTGTGTTGGCCCTGCGATGAGGTGGCGACTTGTTCCTGCCTTCTGCCCGAGTGCAGCTGGAATAGGCTTCAGCGCCCTCGCCAACCCCATACCCCGACCCCTGCAACCCCAAAAGGGACAGGTAGTAGAAAATGGATGGATGGCTATCAAGTACTTCTTCGTCAGATGTATTTACCTTTTATCAAATTAAAAACAATTTGTGGTCTTACCTTTTATTTGTATCTGTGCATGCGCCTATACCGTACTTTGATTATAAAAGTCTGATCACCTTATATTTGATCTTTAGAGATGTTTTTGAGCTCGTGTATTTCTAATCATACAACTTGATAGCCACATTCACTCATTCGGCAGAGCATTGAAATATATTTATCTTATTATATTTGTGTGAATAATGTTTTATTCATCTGGCTGGTAATATGGTGGCAACAAGCGCCTGCTAGCACATAGTCGGTCGGCACACTAGTTCATACTGAGTAAGTGTGCGGGGCGAGCACTAAAGCACTTCTCTGTATGATTTTTCTGTATTTACAATCCGATTAGCGAGAATAATAACATCACAGGCACATTAAAATACATTACCCAGGCTTGAGATTTTACAGTGCAGAAAGTCATGGTGTAAAAATGTTTCTGGAAACGTTATATTGGCGACATTGCTGACGAACATAAATACCTCACTGAGTGATATTTGCTTGTACAAAAGCAGACAAGAAATACTCCCTTACGCACTCCATGAGAATACTAGGCACTGCCTCGTCTGGTTTCTATGATGTTTTCATTTACATAGCGCACTGCACAAAATCTAGTGATCTAAGCAGACAGGAGCGTCTAAAGCAGCATTCTCACATCATCTTCCTGCACTCTACATATTCAGGAAATGTGCAAATTTAGAGATTTTTACTGAAGAAGACGTTAATAATTTCTGACAAACGTATGTCTTTCTGATTTGAGATGTCCAATACATGCATTGGAGACGTGAAGCTGCACTTGGACAGAAGGCAGGGTACACCCTGGACAAGTCGCCACCTCATCGCAGGGCCAACCTATACTGTAAATGAGTTTATTTAACCCTGTCGTTTTAAATATGTATGTATTGCTTTGTACCCTACATGTTCCAAATGCCATCTTCATATATATTCCACTGCTATACTAACCTTCTCTTTCACTAACTTATGTTTCATTATTTCCCAACTCTATTATATTTTTAGTTATACAGTAACCACACAGCCCTGTGCTCTGTTTACCTATTCATATAAGTGAACTATTAAGATATGTTTGTCCGAACCTAATTTTTGTAATATTTTTCTGCTTCCTCATTCTATTACTTCTTTTATTACCTGATTGATTGATTGAGACTTTTATTAGTAGATTGCACAGTACAGTACATGTTCCGTACAATTGACCACTAAATGGTAACACCCAAATAAGCATACTTGCCAACCCTCCCGAATTTTCCGGGAGACTCCCGAATTTCAGTGCCTCTCAAGGTTGGCAAGTATGCAAATAAGTTTATCAACTTGTTTAAGTCGGGGTCCACGTTAATTAATTCATGGAAATTCTGCACTCCTCTGGACTTTGTAATACTGCCTGTCACGTGTGGTGCGCATGGTGATGCGGGGGTTTGTTCTCCCAAGATGCAAGGGACGAATCCGGACAGGACTTGCAGGTAATAACTTGGTTTAATAATAAAAATAACACAAAACTGGTACAAAACAGAAAACAAACCGACAGGAAGAGGTGCCGAACGCACTGGAAGCTAAGGCTAACACTTAGCACAAACTATGGAACTTAGCTGAGTCTAGGAAACAAGAACAAACTTACGTGGCAGTCGCGTGATGCAAAAACAAAGAAAGCAGAACGAGTGATGAACAAGGTGGGCTTAAATAGCGTCTGTGATTACAACAGGTGCGCGTCAGAAACACAAGCGGCAGGTGGAATTAATATGTAACTATGGTAACCAACTCAAAGGTGCACAGACAGGAACAAAATGAGTGCAAGACTAACAGAAAACCCAAACAGAAATATGATCCGGGCAGCGGATCATAACAACTGCCTACCTTTTCTTTCTTCATTCCAATTATCCTAAAAAGGAAAATCACACACTCCTTGTACTCATGGAGTTTGCGTCAGGTGACCCCACCTCACTCTGTGCGTGGAGGAGGCGTGACAGCACCTAGCCCAGACAGAATGGCCAAAGAGACTTCCGTGTCAAAACATTAAAGATTACATATATCGATGTGGCGGTATGGTTTTAAATACATACCTCTTTATAAAATATACCGGTATAATTTGTGAAACCGGTATACCGCCCAGCCTTAGTAGGATGTTAGCGCTAGGTTTGGGTTACGAACAACGTACAGTATTTGGGGGGAAAAGCAATACCCCTATTCATCCATCAATAACTAAGAAGACTTTAAATATTTCTCACATTAATGCACAGTGTATTTCAGACTTAAAATCAGTGATGGGCAGTAGCAAGCTACATGTAGCTAAGCTAAAGTTAAAGTTAAAGTACCACTGATAGTCACACACACACTCAGTGTGGTGAAATTACTCTCTGCGTTTGATCAATCCCCTTGTTCCACCCCCTGGGAGGTGAGGGGAGCAGTGAGCAGCAGCAGTGGCCGCACTCGGGAAACATTTTGGTGATTTAACCCCCAATTCCAACCCTTGATGCTGAGTGCCAAGCAGGGAGGTAATGGGTCCCATGTTTATAGTCTTTGGTATGACTCGGCCGGGGGTTGAACTCACGACCTACAGATCTCAGGGCGGACAGTCTAACCACAAGGCCACTGAGCAGGCTACGTAGTGTTTACTACATTTTCTAGTAGCTTGGCAGTAGCTTAGCTATTTTGTAGCTATATTTTGTAGCTTGCTCCAATCTCATCTATTGGATGTGCTTATATGGATACATTCCACCAAGTTTACCTATTTTTCAAGGTGGCGAGCCTTTGGAACTAGGGTTGCCAATACCCAGACTTTGAAATAAGGGACATCTCGCGGGCGGTCTGAAATTTTTTTGGTGTCCCTTAAAAAATTGGGTGTATTTCAGTCCAGGCCTGAAAAAATGCTTAGAAAATGCTTTAAAAATGCCAAAATGCTTAGAAAAATTAACTTTACACACTGTTGCACTTACTGTAAGTCCTATTCATACCATAATCACAAGAAAATTATATTCTTCAACCATACATTTATTTTTTTTCAAAATGTGCAAAACAGAAACCCATTGGGACGGGTGCTGGATCAAAAAAGGAACACTTACACAAACAAGAAAGAGAGAAAGGTCCGCACACACCGCCACAACAGTGTGAAAAAGAGTGCTTGCTCGATGGGTCATACTTAAATAAAATAAATCCTGATCAATGTAAAATGGGCAAAACAGAAAATTTGCAGTTTCTTCAAAAACATTTGCCATTAAACAGCTGGCGCACAAGGACCAAACAGGAAGGTTGATAATATGGATGTTACCAATGTCCATGTGAATGTCCAAATAAGATGAAAGTCAATGCCCGTAAATGTCCTTCATGGGATCTTAGGGTGCTGAGCGGTCTTAGTGCCCTCCAGGTACAGCACACAGGCATCCTGCAGCCCGTACGGGATGCACGTCTTTTGCCTCAAATACGTAACGTCACGGGTAATACGGGACAGTTGGCAACCCTATTTAGAACTGGGTCCAGTTTGTTTAGACACAATCCAATCCAATCCACTTTATTTATATAGCACATTTAAACACAATGCCTTGATTTTTTTCTTTTGTATGATCTATTTTAGCCCTTGTGTGGTGTTCATATTGTTGTTACTCAGCCAGTGTTTGTGGGTCTGATGGACCCGTTGCATTTTGTGGCTTTTAATGCCTCACAATCAAACACTTTTGTGTTAAAATACTGAACAGATGTTTACCTTATCCCAAAAAACATCTGTAATGAAGTGCTTCGAGAGGCTGGTAAAGGAATACATTGTCTCCAGACTTCCCCCCACATTCGACCCATACTAGTTTGCTTATCGCCCTAAGCGCTCCACAGAGGACGCCATCTCCTCTGCACTCCACCTGAGCTTAGAACATCTGAAAGGAAAGGACACACACGTGCGGATGTGGTTTCTGGACATCAACTCGGCATTCAACACTATCATCCTGCAGCACATGGTGAGCAAACTGGCCTCCCTTGGATTCAGTACCCCCCTATGCAACTGGCTGCTTGACTTCCCCACAGACAGACCCCAGTCTGTGAGAGTGGGCAACAACACCTCCAGTGCCATCTCCCTGAGCACCAGCTCCCCCCAGGGCTGCGTCCTGAGTCCACTGCTGTTCACGTTGATGACCCATGACTGCTGGGCCAGGTCCACTACTAACCACATTGTGAAGTATGCGGACGACACAAAAGTAGTGGGCCTCATCCGTGACAACAACGACATGGACTACAGGGAGGAGGTGAAACATCTGGTTGACTGGTGCAGAACCAACAACCTGGTCCTGAACATCGACGAGACCAAGCAGATCATCGTCGACTTCAGGAGGCACTAGTCCAGCCACACTCCACTCTACATCAACGGCACAGCGGTGGAGATAGTAAGCAGCACCAAGTTCTTGGGGGTGCAGATAACTGACAATATAACCCCACTGACTGAGACTCACGGTGACTCCCAGTCATGCTGAACTGATCTATATTTGGAATAAATACTAAGTTGAGGTCACCTCCTAGAATCAAGGACAAGTTTGAGTGAGTGGAGAGTGAAGAGAAGATAGTGTGGAAAAAGGAGGGGTCGTCAACAGAAATATTAAGAATGAAGCATCTGCTCTGTATGTCAGTAATGGAGTTATGGAATGCAAAGTTTACCTTTCTACTAATGAGAACGGCTACGCCTCTCTGTTTGTAGTTGAAACTCGCTAAGTATGTGTGTGGGTATTGTGGTGATTGTAGCTTTGAGGTATCGGACTTGGAGAGGTGAGTCTCTTTTAATAAAGCAATGACTGCTTGCATGCTCTTCAAATGATTAAGAATTTTAATATTTTTTTCTCTGGACCCGACCCCAAGCACATTTCATGTGACAAACTGTATAGAGGACATACTAAACTACACTGTAAGTGTGTGAATGTGTGTGTATACTTTAGGTGTAAGTAATGCATAGCTGAATGTAAATGTGAGCCTATCATGCATATATTTAGGTGTGCCAAGTGAGTAAATGTGCATAGTTGTTATGCATGTATTAGTAGAGAATTGTGAGTGTGTGTAATTTAATTGTGATAAATGCTGACGACGACAAGGGGCCACATAACAGGTGGAGAAATAGAAAGGGAAAAACAAAAAACATTAAATAAATAGAAAAGAAAAAAGGAGAGAGTGGTGGATTCGACAGGAAGTGAAATAAGTGAGATAAAAAGGAAAACGAGAAAGAAAAATTAATAAACATACTGATAGTTAATGATTATCCGAAAGAGAGAGAGAGCGGTTGGTGTGAGAGCTATCATGACGCACATGCGTATTGGGAGAGCGAAAAAACAAATAAAAGAGAAAGAAGGAATGAAGCATGATGAAAAATAAAATAATACAACATGTTAATAATACAGCCATGGTGGGGCTTCAGGAATCACGGTAAAGTGACAGCGTGTCATTCTTCGGCGATAAACGTCTTATGAAGTGGGAACAGATGGCGCCGTCTGTCGAGGATCTTCTTGGGGAACTGGTCGTTAATGCTGAAGTTGGATCCTTCAGCTCTCTACCTCGGCTCTTCACCTGCTCCTTCTGCTTGAAGTGTTCAGATTTTGCGACGGTGGGTATCGGCCTCCTGTTCTCCGGCTTTTTGGCTCCTGTTGGTGTCTGCTGGAAGCTAGAGCCGGTGTTCCATAAAGGACTTCACGGTTTCCTTGGGATCTTCTTTTTCAGTATGCCCGCGAAGACCAGATTGTCCCTCATGCATCTCGCCTGGAGGTCCAGCATCGTCTCCCTCATGGTCTTGTTTTCCCGGGTGAGTTGTGCCACTCTGTCAGTGAGCGATTTCATGGACTCACGAAGAGCAGCGTTCTCTTGGGCGAGAGAAACGACCTGTTGTTGTCCGAAGTCCAAAGTCTCTCGGATGGCTTGGAACTCCTTCTGGAGCACCTTGATAAGTTTGAGGTGGCCTTATGGACAAATCAGCCTTTTGTTGATGGAATCAAAGATATCAACAAAGCTTGAACCCTGCGGTGACACATAGCCAGGTGAGTCTTCCGGGCGGCTCCTTTTCAATGTTGGCGTCTTCAAGAGTTTTCCCATGACAAGATGATCAAAGCACTCTTCAATATAGTCTGCGAGTGCCTCCAGATTTTTAGGGACCGAGTCCCTTTGGGACAGAGGACCCTATTGTATTGCTAGCGTTTTATTATTATACCGCCGCCTCTTTGAGCTGTAATTTGACCCCCTTAACATGCTTCAAAACTCACCAAATTGGACACACACATCAGGACTGGTGACAATTGCGATCTAATCAAAAAAACAAACCCCAAAACTCAAAATTGCGCTCTAGCGCCCCCTAGGAAGAAAACACAGACAAAACTGCCTGTAACTCCCAGTAGGAATGTTGTAGAGACATGAAACAAAAACCTCTATGTAGGTCTCACTTAGACCTATATTTCATACACTGACGACCCCCAGAAAAAATCAACAGGAAGTTTGCAATTCCCCCTTCAACACAAAAGTTGTGTAAAAACAGTCACCTTTTTTCAAACATTATCTCCTTTGAGCGCGTTTGTCGTGTCGGCTTCAAATTAGCACAGGAGAGAGATTGAACCCTTCTGATTAAAATTTGATGAAAGAGTTTTAATTACTGCTCCGGTTTGGATTTTATGAGCCCTCAAAGTCGGTCCCTTCCATCGCTGCTTGCAGCTTTAATTATATTTTAGAATTGCTTCTTTTTGCCTTAGTTTAATTTTGGCGGATGTTTGAATGATCTATAATTGTTTGACAGCTTTGTTATCCGCTTGACTGTTTTTTCCCGCGTCACGTACGCTCTTGTGAGAATACATCATTACTGACGCACCACCACCACGCATATTTAATGGGTGGGGACGTGAGCCAGACGTGACGTTAGTAACATCCCAGCATATTGTTAGACTAATTTTAGTTGTTTTGGTGGTAAGACCAGATGTGAAGCGTAGCACTATTATTGTAAGGCCGGACATGTGTGACTGGTATAAGAAAAAACTTGACATATTTTGAAGAAAGTCTTCGATTAAAGTGACTTTAGACTTCCTCTCACTGTCTTTTTTTCTGCTGAGCTTTTCAGTTCAAGTACCAATCTACATAAATGCACTTAACTGCAATGTAAACATAGACGTGAAGCTCCTCCTCTCTACAAGCGGCAAAGCGCGCCAGCAGAGTTCGCTCCAATGATGTCGTCTCACAGCGGTTGAAGATAAAATTGTCTTGTCTTGTCCTTAGAACAATTTGTCATTGCTTTGAACCTGAGACTTCTACAATGGCCCGCTGTCTTTGTGCATTTTTGCTCGTTATTTTAGAGCTTGTGTCTCCACAGTAACTGGACGCCATTACATTTCCTCAAGCTAAGGAACAGGCCGAGGGTCAAAAGGGAGAAAAGGCGTAGGCACGTTAACTGCACGTTAAAAAAATTATGGCCGTTAAAGGAACTTATAGTTAACGCGTTTAATATATCATTAACATTGACAGCCCTAATAATATAATAATTAATGATAATAATACATTAATTAAAGGCAACACAGGGGACTCCTATTAGCCATATCTTACAAGTGTTTTATCTTTAGAATGCAAAACAAAAAGATATGTCTGTGATCTCTCTTGATTGTGAACGATCGGAAAAATTCCAAAAAAGTGCAGTTGCCCTTTAAAAGTGTCAACAGCCAAATCTGCATGTGTTCCCCTGCATTAAAAATTAAGTGATTCACGTAACATTTTATTATGTATTATTATTGTACTATTATGTGTTATTTTGTTGGACTGATTGATTTTAAGCGTGATTTTTGTAAATAAAATAGAAAAGGGAAAAAAAAGAAACTCAATTGATTTGTTATAGTTACGACATAATACATTTTGTATACATTTTTATATTAACATATCTAAATTTGAAGTCAGGAAAATGATCACCTTGGAAAGAGACAATGACAAGTGTTGATTCAAACATACACAGCATACTTTAAAATCTTCAATAGATGGGATTACTAAATATGACATTTAAAAGAAGCATGAAATGGTAAAATGTTTAAAGAAAATTGTATGCAATATCATTATGTTTCCAACATGTCTAGTTCTTAGGGAATGAACCCAAAACCAGTGAAGTTGGCGCGTTGTGTAAATCGTAAATAAAAACAGAATACAATGATTTGCAAATCCTTTACAACTTATGTTCAATTGAATAGACTGCAAAGACAAGATATTGAATGTTCAAACTGAGAAACAATTATTTTTGCAAATACTCCTTAACTTAGAATTTAATGGCAGCAACACATTGCAAAAAAGTTGGCACAGCAGCATTTTTACCACTGTTTTACATGGCCTTTCCTTTTAACAACACTCAGTAAACATTTGGAAACTGAGGAGACCCATTTTTTAAGCTTTTCAGGTGGAATTATTTCCCATTCTTGCTTGATGTACAGCTTAAGTTGTTCAACAGTCCGGGGTCTCCGTTGTCGTGTTTTACGCTTCATTGTGTGCCAAACATTATCCATGGGAGACAGGTCTGGACTACAGGCAGGCCAGTCTAGTACCCACACTCTTTTACTATGAAGCCATGCTGTTGTAACACATGGCTTGGCATTGTCTTGCTGAAATAAGCAGGGGCGTCCATGGTAACGTTGCTTGGATAGCAACATATGTTGCTCCAAAACCTGTATCTACCTTTCAGCATTAATGGTGCCTTCACAGATGTGTAAGTTACCCATGCATTGGGCACTAATACACCCCCATACCATCACAGAAGCTGGCTTTTGAACTTTGCGCCTATAACAGTTCTGATGGTTCTTTTCCTCTTTGGTTCGGAGGACATGGCGTCCACAGTTTCCAAAAACAATTTGAAATGTGGACTCGTCAGACCACAGAACACTTTTCCACTTTGCATCAGTCCATCTTGGATGAGCTCAGGCCCAGCGAAGCCGGCGGCGTTTCTGGGGGTTGTTGATACTGTAAATGGTTTTCGCTTTGCATAGTAGAGTTTTAACTTGCACTTACAGATGTAGTGACGAACTTTAGTTACTGACAGTGGTTTTCTGAAGTGTTCCTGAGCCCATGTGGTGATATCCTTTACACACTAATGTCGCTTTTTGATGCAGTACCGCCTGAGGGATCGAAGGTCCGTAATATCATTGCTTACGTGCAGGGATTTCTCCAGATTCTCTGAACCTTTTGATGATTTTACGGACCGTAGATGGTGAAATCCCTAAATTCCTTGCAATAGCTCTTTGAGAAATGTTGTTCTTAAACTGTTCGACAATTTGCTCACGCATTTGTTCACAAAGTGGTGACATTCACCGCATCCTTGTTTGTGAATGACTGAGCATTTCATGGAAGCTGCTTTTATACCAAATCATGGCACCCACCTGTTCCCAATTAGCCTGTTTACCTGTGGGATGTTCCAAATAAGTGTTTGATGAGCATTCCTCAACTTTCTCAGTCTTTTCTGCCACTTGTGCCAGCTTTTTTGAAACATGTTGCAGGCATCAAATTCCACATGAGCTAATATTTGCAAAAAATAACATTGTTTTCCAGTTCGAACGTTAAGTATCTTGTCTTTGCAGTCTATTCAATTGAATATAGGTTGAAAGGGATTTGCAAATCATTGTATTCTGTTTTTATTTACGATTTACACAACGTGCCAACTTTGCTGGTTTTGGCTTTTGTAGATTAGTTTAAACAACCTGTGGTTTGCTGATTTGAATGCATTAAATTACACTGTATTATGTGTCAAATCCCATAAAGACTGCATATTAAAAGTTGATAGACATAAGAAATATGCTGTAGACCATAAATGATCAGTAGTACCAGAGCCCTGGTAAGCTGTATACACAACCAGGGATCTCCAATAATTGAAGGTTGGAAACATTTGTCATGAATCCTTTTTTGATAACCAGCCTCCAAATCCCCATTGTTCACTCCCGTCTTTATTAAGTCCACAGAGTATAGACTAACAGATGTGTGACGTTGATTAGGAAGCAGTTTTATCCATGATTGCTATGCATAGTCGTCGGCAGGGTCAATGCCCCCTATCTGCGACTATAAGCTGCAGAGCCTATGTGTTTGCATGTGAATAAAGCAGTAGCACTATTTGTGTGTGAGATTTAGATTAATACAGCCTCATATTCTTGCACACAAATAGTCTTTTACAATTTTTTAACTTTGCATTTCACAGTGTCTGTGCTGGGAATGCATGTCGACCTTCACTTGCAGGAAAATAGAGGTTGCATTTCTGTGTGCACGTAAATAAACAGTATACTGCTACCTACATAAAGTAGGAGAAATGCACTCCCTTAACTCTTCTTATATACCCAGTGAATATTTACAATATTCACAGTCAAGCATCTTTATAAGGCAACCTTAGAGTTTGCATCCTCCAAAAAAAGAAAAAAAAAAAATGAAAAAATGGTCCTTAAAACAAACACAATGGCAAAGTACATTGTGGGAAGGGACCCAGCTAATGTGAAAGGAATTAAATAGTTAGCCAAATCTACATTATTTATATGGGGGGCCGAATGTAAGAGGTCAGTCACACTTTTCTCGCAGATATATTTCTCAGATTTAACTCCCCTTTCTCACATTTAGCTCATTTTCATCACACTTAAGTTTAAAATAAATGTTGGTTTTAACTATCACATCTAAATGTTAAATCTGAATCTTAAATCTACATTTTAAATCTATATGTGAGCGCTACATGTTTAATCTAAACCTAAATGTTTAATCCAAACCTAAATGTTAAATCCCAATCAATCAATAAATAAATCAAAGTTTACTGATATAGCCCTTAATCACAAATGTCTGCATGGGCTGCACAAGTCACAAGGACATTCTCGGCTCAGATCTCACATCATGGTAAGAAAAAACTCAACTCAATGGGAACAACGAGAAACCTTGGAAGAGACCGCAGGTGTGGGGATCAGTTTTACACACCTACATGAAGGAAGACGTGTAAAGAAATAAAGCAAAGGAAGGAAAATAGTTCAAGAGAAGGAACATCAATTAATCGATGCCATTTAGATTTACATCCATCAATTAGATTTAACATTTAGGTTCAGATTTAAGATTCAACATTTAGGTTTAAATTTAACATTTTGATTTGGATTTAATATTTATATTTAACATTTAGGTTTATATTCAAGATTAAAACATTTAGATTTAAATCTAACATTTATATTTAGATTTAATATTTATATTCAACATTTAGGTTTAGATTTAACATTTAGATTTCGATAAAACAGATTTAAATGTAAGATTTAGGTTGAGACATAATTAGATTTAACATTTAGATACAATATTTAGAGTCAACATTTAATTTAAACCTAAATTTGATGAAATCTGAGAAAAGTGAGTTAAATCTGAGAAATATATCTGCTTGAAAAGTATGATTGAACATTTACATTGGGCACCCCATATATTTACACAATTCTATATTATTTTCCTAAACAATACACTTTGAATTGTCTTTATTTCCAAATTAGTTCTTTCTGACGTCAAGAAAGCTATCCATGACTGTGCGATGGATAAACACCATAATATATACTCTAATGGAGACTTTACTGTTTTGACAGAAACCACAGTGGCAAAATGACAATAACCTGGCCAAAGACAAAACATATTTGTCTCACAAAAGAGACATTAAAGGGAAACTGCACTTTTTGGGGGGAATTTTGCCTACCGTTCACAATCATTATGAAAGACATGACGACGAATGGATTTTTTTTTTTTAATGCATTCTAACTTTTAAATAAACGTAAATAAAAGTCAGCTTACAGCGGAGCCAATGGGAGGTCCTCTATTTTGCGCCCACAATACTCCATTTACATTTCACGACTTGAATATTAACTAAGTATTAGTGATATTGTTATTATAAGCGCTAACACAGATTCACTATTTCTAGCCGCAAGGTGATCACCAGTTTATGCTGCACTTACAGATGTAGCAACAAACTGTAGTTACTGACAGTGGTTTTCTGAAGTGTTTCTGAGCCCATGTGGTGATATCCTTTACAAAGTAATGTCGCTTTTTGATGCAGTACTGCCTGAGGGATCGACGGTCACGGGCATTCAATGTTGGTTTTCGGCCTTATGTGCAGTGATTTCTCCAGATTCTCTGAAACTTTTGATGATATTACGGACCTTAGATGGTGAAATCACTAAATTCCTTGCAATAGCTTATTGAGAAATGTTGTTCTTAAACTGTTCGACAATTTGCTCACACATTTGTTCACAAAGTGGTGACCCTCGCCCCATCCTTGTTTGTGAATGACTGAGCATTTCATTGAAGCTGCTTTTTTACCTAATTATGGCACCCACCTGTTCCCAATAAGCCTGTGCGTTTGATGAGCATTCCTCAACTTTCTCAGTTTTTTTTGCCATTTGTGCCAGTTTTTTTTTAAACATGTTGCAGGCATCAAATTCCAAATGAGCTAATGTTTGCAACAAATAACTATCTTAAGTATCTTGTCTTTGCAATCTATTCAATTGAATAGAAGTTGAAAAGGATTTGCAAACCATTGTATTCTGTTTTTATTTACGATTTACACAACATGCCAACTTCACTGGTTTTGGGTTTTGTACATGTGATTTTTTTAGTTCTAATACATTTACAAAATAAAAAAAAAATGTTTTCACATTGTCATTATGTGTGTCGAACTTTCAGTACAAAAATAAATGTATTCCATTTTGGAATAAGACTGCAACATACCAACATGTGGAAAAAGTGAAGCGCTGTGAATACTTTCCTTATGCACTGTATTTTGTATTCATGAGTATTTTGCATCATTGGCCCCATTACTTATTCCATACCATATAGAATCATATTGTGAGTTAACTGTTTTGTTACACCCCTTCTATCTACGGAACATTCAATTGAAAAAAATAGCTTCAAGCAGAATTAATTATTTTTCTTCAAGCAGTCAAGCAGGTATTGATTCTCTGAGCAGCAAGGCCGCTTCTCTTGGCAAGGCCATTTCTACTTCCCTTTACTCTTGTGTTTTATATTAATAAATATGTACTAAATACAATTAATAAAGTATATTACAAGCACATAAGTAAGGTTTGTTTTTTTTCTCCACGATAGATTTTCTTGCATTTTATGTTGTTGACAGTCTTATGCAAATGATGAAGCAAGGTTTGAATAAAGTCATGCATGACAAACAGTGCTTTAATATTCATACGTTTTTAAAGCCTTTCAAGAAAGCTTTGCGCACATAAACAATGACATGCCTTTTATAGCTTCTTGGACATTTGATATTTTCAGTAATAGGTGCATCCATCACATCCATTTTTCCTTGCTCCAGGTTTATGCTATAAAAATCTAGCTTGACCAAAATACAATAATCACAGATAAAGACCTGAATTATTGTTTGTATTAAAATCAGTTTCCCTTATGGATGTTTTACATATATAGTGGTATTTCAACTCACAAACTCAATTTGTGATAAAACCGAGCTTGTAGTTCAAACACAGACGTAACGCCCATTGATATACATTTAATTCATGCTTGTCCCTCCAAAACAAGCAATTTTAACACATAACATGCCTTTAAAAATAAGAAAATGAACTCTTAGATAAGAAATATCATTAGAAAAATATTACAATTGCATGTATTACAAATAACTACAGTAGTTTTATGAAATACAGTAATAATATTGTTCTGCATTTACCTTGGGAAGCAGATTTTTTAGGTGTCTTCTATGAGCTGTTTCTCTATCGTGTAACAAAGAGTTTATGTTACACACGGATGTCTTTGAGTGAAAGACCGGAAAAGTAAATTATATGTATGTCTGTGTACCAAAGTTAATTCTCGATCGTCCAGTCAGGACTAGACACAACGAAATGAAACACGTCAAACGCAGCATCGGCAGCTTCTCCATATTGTCATGGATACATTTTTAGATGTTTGTGGCTGCATGCAGCGGAAGCTGGCTGTGGTTTGTGTGATGCTGACTGAACGGGCTGCGGTCAGGCTAACTCACCAGGTTGATTAACCGGTAGAAATATTTTTTAATCAGGAATGTGCTGATTGTATGACCATCTAGTGGACTTTGCTGATTAATGCCTTTTAATGCTGAGCACAATTTCTTTCTAAAAATAATTTTTATGTTGTTTTTGTTCATGTTGAGCAATTCAGTGAGTAATTCCCTGGACACAGGAAGACACTGAAAGCAAAAACCAAAGTATTTAAGTTGGGCAAAGAGTAGTTTTTGCTTTTGTTCAGTTATTAAGTACAATTGACCTAATTTTGCTCAGACAATTGTAAGTAATAAAATAGAATAATAACTAAGTTTGTGTTAATATGATACAAACCCCGTTTCCATATGAGTTGGGAAATTGTGTTAGATGTAAATATAAACGGAATACAATGATTTGCAAATCCTTTTCAACACATAATCAGTTGAATATGCTACAAAGACAACATATTTGATGTTCAAACTGATAAACTTGTTTTTTTTTTTTCAAATAATCATTAACTTTAGAATTTGATGCCAGCAACACATGACACAGAAGTTGGGAAAGGTGGCAATAAAAACTGATAAAGTTGAGGAATGCTCATCAAACACTTATTTGGAACATCCCACAGGTGAACAGGCAAATTGGGAACAGGTGGGTGCCATGATTGGGTATAAAAGTAGATTCCATGAAATGCTCAGTCATTCACAAACAAGGATGGGGCGAGGGTCACCACTTTGTCAACAAATGCGTGAGCAAATTGTTGAACAGTTTAAGAAAAACCTTTCTCAACCAGCTATTGCAAGGAATTTAGGGATTTCACCATCTACGGTCCGTAATATCATCAAAGGGTTCAGAGAATCTGGAGAAATCACTGCACGTAAGCAGCTAAGCCCGTGACTTTCGATCCCTCAGGCTGTACTGCATCAACAAGCGACATCAGTGTGTAAAGGATATCACCACATGGGCCCAGGAACACTTCAGAAACCCACTGTCAGTAACTACAGTTGGTCGCTACATCTGTAAGTGCAAGTTAAAACTCTCCTATGGAAAGGCGAAAACCGTTTATCAACAACACCCAAAAACGCCGCCGGCTTCGCTGGGCCTGAGCTCATCTAAGACGGACTGATACAAAGTGGAAAAGTGTTCTGTGGGCTGACGGGTCCACATTTCAAATTGTTTTTGGAAACTGTGGACGTCGTGTCCTCCGGACCAAAGAGGAAAAGAACCATCCGGATTGTTATAGGCGCAAAGTTGAAAAGCCAGCTTCTGTGATGGTATGGGGGTGTATTAGTGCCCAATACATGGGTAACTTACACATCTGTGAAGGCGCCATTAATGCTGAAAGGTACATACAGGTTTTGGAGCAACATATGTTGCCATCCAAGCAATGTTACCATGGACGCCCCTGCTTATTTCAGCAAGAAAATGCCAAGCCACGTGTTACATCAGTGTGGCTTCATAGTAAAAGAGTGCGGGTACTAGACTGGCCTGCCTGTAGTCCAGACCTGTCTCCCATTGAAAATGTGTGGCGCATTATGAAGCCTAAAATACCACAACGGAGACCCCTGGACTGTTGAACAACTTAAGCTGTACATCAAGCAAGAATGGGAAAGAATTCCACCTGAGAAGCTTAAAAAATGTGTCTCCTCAGTTCCCAAACGTTTACTGAGTGTTTTTAAAAGGACAGGCCATGTAACACAGTGGTGAACATGCCCTTTCCCAACTACTTTGGCACGTGTTGCAGCCATGGAATTCTAAGTTAATTATTATTTGCAAAAAAAAATAAAGTTTATGAGTTTGAACATCAAATATCTTGTCTTTGTAGTGCATTCAATTGAATATGGGTTGAAGAGGATTTGCAAATCATTGTATTCCGGTTATATTTACATCTAAAACAATTTCCCAACTCATATGGAAACAGGGTTTGTATGATATTGATGTTAATCTGCCAATAACACTCAACATAAATACAATTAAAAATGTATAGTTAATACATGTGATCGGTATTGATATCGACTGATCTCACTCATGGATGAAATGTATTGGAATCGGCAGCATACTCCTTGATCAGAACTAGGGATGATGTTCGTTAAGAAATTATCGATGTCGATGCCATTTTCGAATCCTCTTATCGAACCGATTTCTTATCGAATCTCTTATCGAATCCAGATCGGTTGTTGTGTGAGCACCTTGTGTGTTCCAAAAGTCGTAGATGTTATGTGACTGGGCCGGCACACTGTTTATATGGAGTAAAGGCGTAAGTGACTGAGGACATCATGCGGACGTTCAAGGGTGAAGGTTTCAGGTGAGAGAGGACGCTAAAGGCACGTCCCCAGAGAGCATATAGTACTGCTATGTGCGTTGTAAATAAAAAAATTGCCGACAAACACATCACCAACAAGGACGAGGTGCCGCTCACTTTCGACATCCCGGTGAAGCACACTGGAGAAGAAGGGGACCAGCACGGTAGCGAATCAATACGCACAACGGGGCAAGAGAAGTCGGCTTTTACTGTTGTGCTAGCTTGCTATGCTAATGGACAGAAACTGCCACCTATGGTGATTTTCAAGGGGAAGACGCTGCCGGGCTCGGGATCTTTCTGTGTGGAGTTTGCATGTTCGCCCCGTGAATGCGTGGGTTCCCTCCGGGTATCCCGGCTTCCCATGCACTTGGGGATAGGTTGATTGGCAACACTAAATTGGCCCTAGTGTGTGAATGTGAGTGTGAATGTTGTCTGTCTATCTGTGTTGGCCCTGTGATGAGGTGGCGACTTGTCCAGGGTGTACCCCGCCTTCCGCCCGAATGCAGCTGAGATAGGCTCCAGCACCCACTGCGACCCCAATGGGGACAGGCAGTAGAAAATGGATGGATGGAAGACGCTGCGGAAAGAAAAGTTTCCACCTGGAGGCATGACGAAGGAACTCCAACCGCTGGACATGGGTGTAAACAGGACGTTTAAAGGGAAGTTGTGAGCGTCATGGGAGCGATGGATGACAGACGAACACAGCTTCACGAAAACTGGGAGGCAGCGTCGTGTTAGTTACGCCACAATTTGTGAATGGATCGTGGATGCTTGAGCTAACGTGTCTGCTTGCACTGTTGTTCGAGCTTTCGCAAAAGCCGGCATCTTTTCCGAGGAGCCCCAGGGCAGTGAATCTGACTTTGAAAATGACGAGAGGGAATCTGGCGTGTTTGATGGAGAACTTGCCCAGCTGTTCATTTGGGACACAGAAGATGAGGACTTTGATGGATTTGTGGATGAGGATTGATAAAAAAATAATGTGAGTACATTGATAAATACTTCAATAAAATACAACCGAACTCAGCTTTGCTCCTGCTGCCTCTTTAAAACAGCGTCCATGCATGCTAGCGTATGTTTTAAGCTAGCGTATGTTTTAAGCTACCGTATGTTTAACCATGCCTGCGCCCAAAAATACGCTGCGCCTTATTTATGCGTTAAATATAGAAATAGCACCCGTAACTGACACGGAGCCTTTTAATACGGTGCGCCCTATGGTCGCGAAAATACGGTATAGTGGCTTCGATAACGGGAACCAGTTCTCAAAAAGCGATTTGAAACTATGGAATCAGTTCTTTTCTTATCAAAGCATCGGGAGAACCGGTTTTCAAACATCATCCCTTATCGGAACATCCATAGTATTTAATGGTTTGTTTCTCTGATTTGGTTCCCACTAACTTTCTCAGTTCGGTGGTTGGAAGACACGTCAAAGGTAATGTTACAAATATTAAATTAATGAAAAAGTAGGGTAATTGTTTCAGGCACCTTTCTCACCTTCGTCATCATTCTTAGAAAAACATATTTTATGTTATGGGCCCCTGCTCTGCTGCTCCTATCCTGGCCTTCATCTGTCTTTTCTGGTGTCCGGACTTGTGCATTTTGGGGGGCTTCCTAACCCTGCTAGAGTTCGCTTGCGCTCACTTAACTCCGATGAGGAAGAACCATGGGAAGAACGAACTGCGTGCAATGTTCTTCCTAATTTTTCATGTCCATCCACATACTACTCTTTTTTCCTCTCGGGGTAGCAGGCGTGCTGGAGCCTAGCCCAGCTGTGTCTGAGCAAATGCACAAACTCCCTGAGCATTCCTTGTGAGCAACATCAGACGTGCACACTGTCGCCACACCAGCATCACACCCACCTGCATACTTGCCAACCCTCCCGGATTTTCCGGGAGACTCCCGAAATTTAGCGCCTCTCCCGAAAACCTCCCGGGACACATTTTCTCCCGAAAATCTCCCGAACTTCAGGCGGACCTGGAGGCCACGCTCCCTCCAGCTCCATGCGAACCTGAGTGACGTGTCGACAGCCTGTTTTCACGTCCGCTTTCTCACAATATAAACAGCATGCCTGCCCAATCACGTTATAACTGTAGAATGATCGAGGACGAGTTCTTGGTTTCTTATGTGGGTTTATTGTTAGGCAGTTTCATTAACGTCCTCCCAGCGCGGCAACAACATACAACAACAGCAGTCACGTTTTCGTCTACCGTAAAGCAGTTCGTCTGCCGTAAACAGATATGGTGTGACACTCTTAAACAGGACAATACTGCCATCTACTGTGCATGCATATGTGACAATAACATCTACGGCTTTTAGAGAGTGCAGTGCACAACTGCGCACACAACAAGGTGACGAAGCAGAATGCATCATCAGAGAGGGTGTTCAGCATGGTTAGAAAAATAGTGACAGAGAATAGAACAAGGATGGACAATTCAATCCTTAACTCAAAAATGAGTAGATGAGTGTTATGTGTGTGTATATGTGTAAATAAATGAAACCTGAAATTCAAATATTTCTCTTATTTATATATATATATATATACATACATACATATATATATATATATATATATATATATATATATATATATATATATATATATATATATATATATACATATATATATATATATAGCTAGAATTCACTGAAAGTCAAGTATTTCTTATATATATATATATATGGAATACTTCATGAATTCTAGCTGTAAATATACTCCTCCCCTCTTAACCACACCCGCAACCACGCCCCCGCCCCCATGTACCTTTTTCAGCGTTCACAATTACTTCACCTTAAAACATTCACATTTTGCACAATGGGATGTGTGTAACACAAGCATGGGATACCTTGTAAAACTTTTTGTCTGTAAAATACATCCCTGCAGATATTTTTTAATAGTTAATACGGTATAGTGGCTTCGATAACGGGAACCAGTTCTCAAAAAGCGATTTGAAACTATGGAATCAGTTCTTTTCTTATCGAAGCATCGGGAGAACCGGTTTTCAAACATCATCCCTTATCGGAACATCCATAGTTTTTAATGGTTTGTTTCTCTGATTTGGTTCCCACTAACTTTCTCAGTTCGGTGGTTGGAAGACAGGATTGTGTCAACCTCTGGCTGTGGACAAGTACTACTTCAGTACTACTCACATCTTAAAGCATAACAAAAAGCGGAGACACAGCACGTTTCCCAAAATACACGTAATTTGTGTTACATATGTTCAAGTGGGCAACCTCAATGACCCCATAAGGGTGTTCACTTTCTCCACTGTGGATCAATGTAGGTGGAAAAGTGGATGCAGTGGAGCTGGGGGTGCAGGGGGTTAAAATGAGGTTTTACTGGTGCTATTTTTGCTGAGACATATCCGTGGATGTAAACAAATGCTTCTTTCAGACGACACCACGGCCTATAACACCAAATAAGAGATCATGTGTGCTGCAGTGCTAAAGTGTCACACCAACATCATGTCAGACGCACAGACCCTCAGTAGATCATACTTGCCAACCCTCCCGGATTTTCCGGGAAACTCCTGAAATTCAGCGCCTCTCCCGAAAACCTCCCGGGACAAATTTTCTCCCGAAAATCTCCCAAAATTCAGGCCGAGCTGGAGGCCACGCCCCCTCCAGCTCCATGCGGACCTGACCTGTTTTCACGTCCGCTTTTCCACAATATAAACAGCGGGCCTGCCCAATCACGTTATAACTGGAGAATGATCGAGGGCGAGTTCTTGGTTTTTTATGTGGGTTTATTGTTAGGCAGTTTCATTAACGTCCTCTCAGCGCGGTAACAACACACAACAACAGCAGTCACGTTTTCGTCTACCGTAAAGCAGTTCGTCTGCCGTAAAAAAGCAATGTTGTGACACTCTTAAACAGGACAATACTGCCATATACTGTACATGCATATGTGACAATAACATCTACGGCTTTTAGAGAGTGCAGTGCACAACTGCGCACACAACAAGGAGACGAAGCAGAAGAACGAGGAAGATACAGCCGCGGTGACGCCGACGACGAGTAAGATGAAGAAATACGCTTGTAAGTTCCAAGCCGCAGCTGCGATTGGACCTGGATAGCCTCCAGGAAGAAGTAGTGGACTACCAAGTGTTTGGCAGTGAAGATCTTCCTCAGGAAGCAAAGATTGACCGGTTTTGGGCCATGCTAGAGAGAGATGGAAGATTCCAGACTCTAGTGCATTTGATGAAAGCACTTTTGTGCGTGCCACACAGCAATGCATCATCAGAGAGGGTGTTCAGCATGGTTAGAAAAATAGTGACAGAGAATAGAACAAGGATGGACAATTCAACCCTTAACTCAACAATGAGTAGATGAATGTTATGTGTGTGTATATGTGTAAATAAATGAACACTGAAATTCAAGTATTTCTTTTATTTATATATATATATATATATATATATATATATATATATATATATATATATATATATATATATATATATATATATATATCTCCTCTCTGAGCTGCCACCTTACCGTGGTAGAGGAGTTTGCGTGTCCCAATGATCCTAGGAGCTATGTTGTCCGGGGGTTTCTATGCCCCCTGGTAGGGTCTCCCAAGGCAAACTGGTCCTAGGTGAGGGATCAGACAAAGAGCAGCTCGAAGACCTCGATGAAGAACACAAACCAAGGACCCAGATTTCCCTCGCCCGGACGCGGGTCACCGGGGCCCCCCTCTGGAGCCAGGCCCGGAGGTGGGGCACGATGGCGAGCGCCTGGTGGCCGGGCCTGTCCCCATGGGGCCCGGCCGGGCACAGCCCGAAGAGGCAACGTGGGTCCCCCCTCCAATGGGCTCACCACCCATAGCAGGGGCCATAGAGGTCGGGTGCAGTGTGAGCTGGGCGGCAGCCGAGGGCAGGGCACTTGGCGGTCCGATCCTCGGCTACATAAGCTGGCTCTTGGGACGTGGAACGTCACTTCGCTGGGGGGGAAGGAGCCTGAGCTAGTGCGTGAGGTGGAGAAGTTCCGGCTAGATATAGTCAGACTCACTTCGACGCACAGCAAGGGCTCTGGAACCACTTCTCTTGAGAGGGGCTGGACTCTCTTCCACTCTGGCGTTGCCGGCAGTGAGAGGCGACGGGCTGGGGTGGCAATTCTTGTTGCCCCTCGGCTCAAAGCCTGCACGTTGGAGTTCAACCCGGTGGACGAGAGGGTAGCTTCCCTCCGCCTTCGGGTGGGGGGACGGGTCCTGACTGTTGTTTGCGTTTACGCGCCAAACAGCAGCTCAGAGTACCCACCCTTTTTGGATTCACTCGAGGGAGTACTGGAGAGTGCTGCCCCGGGTGATTCCCTCGTTCTACTGGGGGACTTCAACGCTCATGTTGGCAGCGACAGTGAAACCTGGAGAGGTGTGATTGGGAAGAATGGCCGCCCGGATCTGAACCCGAGTGGTGTTCTGTTATTGGACTTTTGTGCTCGTCACAGATTGTCGATAACAAACACCATGTTCAAACATAAGGGTGTCCATATGTGCACTTGGCACCAGGACACCCTAGGCCGCAGTTCCATGATCGACTTTGTAGTTGTGTCATCGGATTTGCGGCCTCATGTTTTGGACACTCGGGTGAAGAGAAGGGCGGAGCTTTCTACCGATCACCACCTGGTGGTGAGTTGGCTGCGATGGTGGGGGAGGATGCCGGACAGACCTGGCAGGCCCAAACGCATTGTGAGGGTTTGCTGGGAACGCCTGGCAGAGTCTCCTGTCAGAGAGAGTTTCAATTCCCACCTCCGGAAGAACTTTGAACATGTCACGAGGGAGGTGCTGGACATTGAGTCCGAGTGGACAATGTTCCGTACCTCTATTGTCGGGGCGGCCGATTGGAGCTGTGGCCGCAAGGTGGTTGGTGCCTGTCGTGGCGGTAATCCTAGAACCCGTTGGTGGACGCCGGCGGTGAGGGATGCCGTCAGGCTGAAGAAGGAGTCCTATCGGGTTCTTTTGGCTCATGGGACTCCTGAGGCAGCGGACAGGTACCGACAGGCCAAGCGGTGTGCGGCTTCAGCGGTCGCGGAGGCAAAAACTCGGACATGGGAGGAGTTCGGGGAGGCCATGGAAAAAGACTTCCGGACGGCTTCGAAGCAATTCTGGACCACCATCCTCCGCCTCAGGAAGGTGAAGCAGTGCAGTGTCAACACCGTGTATGGTGGGGATGGTGCTCTGCTGACCTCGACTGCGGATGTTGTGGATCGGTGGAGGGAATACTTCGAAGACCTCCTCAATCCTACCAGCACGTCTTCCTATAAGGAAGCAGGGCCTGGGGAATTCTGTGGTGGGCTCTCCTATTTCTGGGGCTGAGGTTGCCGAGGTAGTTAAAAAGCTCCTCGGTGGCAAGGCCCCGGGGCTGGATGAGATCCGCCCGGAGTTCCTTAAGGCTCTGGATGTTGTGGGGCTGTCTTGGTTGACAAGACTCTGCAACATCGCGTGGACATCGGGGGCGGTACCTCTGGATTGGCAGACCGGGGTGGTGGTTCCTCTCTTTAAGAAGGGGAACCGGAGGGTGTGTTCCAACTATCGTGGGATCACACTCCTCAGCCTTCCCGGTAAGGTCTATTCAGGTGTACTGGAGAGGAGGCTACGCCGGATAGTCGAACCTCGGATTCAGGAGGAACAGTGTGGTTTTCGTCCTGGTCGTGGAACTGTGGACCAGCTCTATACTCTCGGCAGGGTCCTTGAGGGTGCATGGGAGTTTGCCCAACCAGTCTACATGTGCTTTGTGGACTTGGAGAAGGCATTCGACCGTGTACCCCGGGAAGTCCTGTGGGGAGTGCTCAGAGAGTATGGGGTAACGGACTGTCTTATTGTGGCAGTTCGCTCCCTGTATAATCAGTGTCAGAGCTTGGTCCGCATTGCCGGCAGTAAGTCGGACACGTTTCCAGTGAGGGTTGGACTCCGCCAAGGCTGCCCTTTGTCACCGATTCTGTTCATAACCTTTATGGACAGAATTTCTAGGCGCAGTCAGGGCGTTGAGGGGATCTGGTTTGGTGGCTGCAGGATTAGGTCACTGCTATTTGCAGATGATGTGGTCCTGATGGCTTCCAAGTCCGAGTCCATGGTTCTCTCCCGGAAAAGGGTGGAGTGCCATCTCCGGGTTGGGGAGGAGATCTTGCCCCAAGTGGAGGAGTTCAAGTACCTCGGAGTCTTGTTTACGAGTGGGGGAAGAGTGGATCGTGAGATCGACAGGCGGATCAGTGCGGCGTCTTCAGTAATGCGGACGCTGTATCGATCCGTTGTGGTGAAGAAGGAGCTGAGCCGGAAGGCAAAGCTCTCGATTTACCGGTCGATCTACGTTCCCATCCTCACCTATGGTCATGAGCTTTGGGTCATGACCGAAAGGACAAGATCACGGGTACAAGCGGCCGAAATGAGTGGCGGGGCTCTCCCTTAGAGATAGGGTGAGAAGCTCTGTCATTCGGGGGGAGCTAAAGTAAAGCCGCTGCTCCTCCACATCGAGAGGAGCCAGATGAGGTGGTTCGGGCATCTGGTCAGGATGCCACCCGAACGCCTCCCTGGGAAGGTGTTTCGGGCACGTCCGACCGGTAGGAGGCCACGGGGAAGACCCAGGACACGCTGGGAAGACTATCTCTCCCGGCTGGCCTGGGAACGCCTCGGGATCCCCCGGGAGGAGCTGGACGAAGTGGCTGGGGAGAGGGAAGTCTGGGCTTCCCTGCTTAAGCTGCTGCCCCCGCGACCCGACCTCGGATAAGCGGAAGAAGATGGATGGATGGATGGATATATATATATATATATATATATATATATATATATATATATATATATATATATATACATATATATATATATATATATGAAATACTTGTCTTGGTGAAGTCTAGCTGTAAATATACTCCTCCCCTCTTAACCACGCCCCCAGCCCCACCCCCGACCACGCCCCCCACCCCCCACCTCCCGAAATCGGAGGTCTCAAGGTTGGCAAGTATGCAGTGGATACAGTTTGAGGTCCAGAACAACAGCCTCGTACTGAAACACACCTTCCAGTGTCTTGAATTATGCACCATCTGTGAAGAATTGATGCAAAAAATGAACTATTTCCCCCATGGTTGTGTGTCAGTCGAGCACTTTAATGAAAATGTATGGAGTGGTCTATGTCGCAAAGAGTGTGACCATTTTTCACCCTTGACTGAGGAGCGGCTGTCTTGAGATTTACGGTGGCTGCTTTCTTTCGGACTTCCTAGTTTGATATGCTTGATGGAAATAGTTTGTGCTCCAAGTGATGGATTTAAGGAGGTCTTATGTGCGATGGGACTAGCTGCTCCTTTCCCAGTGTGTGGGGAAAGATTGAAATTCCAAGTTTAGATGATAACAAATTAATTGAATGCTTCGACCACCCCTCCATCTGGACCTGCAGCAGTTTGGAGGTGGCTGGCTTGCCAGGACTCGACAACAGCAAGAAAAGGGGAAAATATTAATTCAGTTTTTTTGCAACAATGCATTCTTGTTTTTGTTTGTTTGTGGGCTTAGAACGTCTCATAGTCAAGAGAGCATATTGCTATTATTGATAGGCTTGTCCACGAATGATAGTTAGTCAGTTAGTTTGTTTAGTTTGAACATGCATACAATTACAATGTAATGCACCGCCTATGTCCAGTTGTTTCATTACAGCATATCCGAAAAGGAGTAGGAAGAAGCAGAGTCTGTTTGATCCTACCCCTTTTCATATCTCCATTTCTTTATTTGTAACAGAACATAAACTAAATAAATAAGTAAATACATTAAATATACCATAATTTAATTCCACATACTGATATGCTAAAGGTACTAAGTGTTGTATGTCGATACAAATGTTTCAAAAGAAATTGTCCTCCAAGGTTATAGTTCTACTCTTTTGTTGAGAAGAATTGTTTATTCTTGGGTAGCAGGTTATAGTTTTCCTAGTACATAATTTTAGCTATTTGGAAATGCACCAAGTCGTTGAATATCAATATTTTTGATTCAATAAAGGTTGGTATGTTTTCTATATCCAACATTATGTATTATTTTAATTGATCTTTTTTGTAACACCGTTAGCGAATGAAGTGCACATTTGTAGTTGTTTCCCCATATTTCTACACAATAACTTAGATATGGTAATATAGAGTAATTTACATATTTTGCTTTATTCATTATTGACTTGTTTCTTGCTACTTTATGTTGTATATTTTTTACATAAGATTTCCAGTTCATTTTATCATCTATCATTGCACCCAAAATTTTGTTTTCTTTTACTCTTTCAATGTCTACTCTGTTTGTATTTGTGTTTGACTTTCCCCTCTACTGTTACCCAATAACATTATTTTAGTTTTACTGAGATTCAAAGATAGTCTATTTTTGTCAAACCACCTGTTGTGTACGGGAGGAGTAGACGGCACAGACAACAACGGGGAGTAGTTTGGCTCTATGATTTATTATAAATACATATATAACAACAACAATAATAATATAAACTAAAGAATGTAGTGTGACAAAAATCCAAGAGTGTGTAGGGTGTGTGACTAAGTGTGGGAATTAATTGTTGTGTGTTACCGGCAGTGTTGAGTGAGAGGCGGGAGTCCCGGAGGGGAACGGCATGCTCGAATGTCCGTGAGACATATATATTTATATATATATATATATATATGTATATATATATAGCTAGAATTCACTGAAAGTCAAGTATTTCTTATATATATATATATATGAAATACTTCATGAATTCTAGCTGTAAATATACTCCTCCCCTCTTAACCACGCCCCCAACCACGCCCCCCCCCCCCCCCCCCCCACACACACACACACACACCTCCCGAAATCGGAGGTCTCAAGATTGGCAAGTATGCCCACCTGTCCCAAAGCTGACATCATAACAAGTTACATGTTGTATTATAATAATCAAATAACAGTAGTCATTTCCATTTTAATACTTTGTAATATAAATGATTTGGCCCACTGACAATGACAATAACAAAAATAAAGTTTTTCATGAGCTGTATGTTGTATGTCTGGGTGGGGGTAGTGTTGTAGAAGAATTTGAGACATGTACCTTTTTCAGCGTTCCCAATTAGTTCACCTTAAAACATTCACATTTTGCACAATGAGATGTGTGTAACACAAGCATGGGATACCTTGTAAAACTTGTTGTCTGTAAAATACATCCCTGCAGACATTTTTTAATAGCATTTATGTAATAGTAATTGCAAATTAATGATTAATATCCAAAAATGTACATTCTTAATACATGACAATAAATTAAACACCAATGTGTTTGGGTAGTGTAGTTGTACAGTGCTTGTTAATTTTTCTAAAATAAGAGTTAGCATGCATCATTTAACTCTTTTACCTCTGCTGCTATTAGCTAACTAGCAAAACAGCAGTACGCACACATAAAACGCTGTTAATGACATTAATTGGCTGTGTTTGAACAGTATCACAGGGTAACAACCTAACAGTTAGACTTTATGTGTGATGTTGGAGTTGTCCTACTGTTTTTGTGGCTGTGAACGCATCGTGTTTTGGCGCAAATGAAAGAGAGCGCGGCTGCTGTCAATACTACATATAATGTGTTTGTTTTGGTGTGATTACAACAGAAAGTGAACCATTTAGTTAGATAGTAGTTTTGTTGCTGATGTTGTTTTGGGGTGGTTACGGCCGACAGTGATCAGTTTTGCCTAATAAAATTATTCTTGATGCAGACCTCCTCCTTTTCCTCCTGAAACATCTCAGCTGACGTCGCTATTGTTTTATCTGTTGTGATCACTTGTTGAAAATGGTACAGAATAAATTATGTATTTATGTTGTTTAGGTTGGATTTTGTGAGCTGCATAGATTTTCAGTGCACAGAGGACATCGGGAGCAAAGCGCCTTAGAGGAAACATTGGTGTGGACCATACCATTTTTTAATAAAGGGCAAAGGGGATTATTGAAATTATTAAAATTACAATATTGTAATCAGTTGTGGCTTTGTTTTAATTCTGATTCATTCGTATGAATATTTATTAGTTCAGTGTATGCATATTAATTTTGTTACAGAGGCTACTGGGATATGTGGGGGCCTAAGCGGGCTGTGAGCCCTTATACGATGGCCCTGTATTGTATATGTATCAAACCAACATAACAAGAGTGCAATGGCTCAAAAATATATTTTTTTAATCCAAACACAACAACAACAAGGGGCAGCACGGTGGACCAGGGGTTAGTGCGTGTGCCTCACAATACGAAGGTCCTGAGTTCAATCCCGGGCTCGGGATCTTTCTGTGTGGAGTTTGCATGTTCTCCCCGTGACTGCGTGGGTTCCCTCCGGGTACTCCGGCTTCCTCCCACCTCCAAAAAATATGCACCTGGGGATAGGTGGATTGGCAACACTAAATTGGCCCTAGTGTGTGAATGTGAGTGTGAATGTTGTCTGTCTATCTGTGTTGGCCCTGCGATGAGGCGGCGACTTGTCCAGGGTGTACCCCGCCTTCCGCCCAAGTGCAGCTGAGATAGGCTCCGGCACCCCCCGCCACTCCAAACGGGACAAGCGGTACAAAATGGATGGATGGATGGACAACAACAACAGCCAGCTTAAAGGTGATATTTGCAACTTCCTCACAGTAAACTTTTTCAAAGCAAAAAATATGACAAGAACACCACCGGCTAGCTTATGTTACCACATGTTGTTTAACACAACAGATTTTTTTGACAATTGTCTATATTTTTGACAGTTACAAAGTTTATGTAATTTTTTTTTTTTTACCGGTGTTTACGGAGTTCACCCATCCGGGTTCGTCAAGACGCATGCGCAGAGAGTGCGTGCACACATACAAAAGCAGTCCAAGAGAAACATTTTGCAGTCATGTTGTTGTTTTGATAAAATATACATTCAATGACAGCTACCACTAGCCATTCAAATCGCTATTATTAGCTAACAACGCCTAAAGCTTATGCGCGTGCATATGTTACGTACGTCATTACGTACGAGTAGAAGTAAGAGGGCGGGATATACTGTGTAAAATACATTGGAAACTTGGCGCCCTCTAGGCATCTACGTAAATGTTGCAAACACACCCTTTAACATTGTAGCAACATGTGTCACACATGTTGCTACAATAAAAAAACAAAAAAGGAAAATCATTTTAGCTTGTGTACTTGAATATTTGTGGCATCTGTTGAACAGTCTGCTAGCGTTAGCACAAACTACCAGTGTTCTCCATTGGCTTGAAGTATTGCATTTTCCTTCGCTGTAATAAAGGTTCCCTCTGGCATATTTTTCCAAAAAAGTCCGGTCTTGTTCCGGATAAAAACTTGTTAAGGTAGAAAGACCCCTTGACCGATAAGATCCTTGAAGCGGCAGCTTTGTCTGTGCAGCCTCGCTACCACTGGGATGTAGTTTGATCTTTTAGCACAGGTCTAGGATTTTCCCACGTCTTCCCAGCGATGTTTTTGGGCTAAGGTTGATTTTCAAATTTGGTCAACTTCTCGGTTTATGGCCACAACCTTTTACTATACAAGTGTGAGGCATGATTTATAATCCAGCATTAAGTTTTACAAACTCAGAGGCAATTCGGCAGCAGCAGTAGCAGCTCATTAGCTAGCTCAGTGTTTTTCAACCACTGTGGCGCGGCACACTAGTATGCCGTGAAATATTGTCTGGTGTGCCGTGGGAGATTATGTAATTTCACCTAATTGGGTTAAAAATATTTTTTGCAAACCAGTAATTATAATCCGCAAATGTGCCGTTGTTGAGTGTCTGTGCTGTCTAGAGGTCGGCAGAGTAACCGTGTAATATTCTTCCATATCAGTAGGTGGCAGCAGGTAGCTAATTGCTTTGTAGATGTTGGGAACATGGTTTGTCGTGATCACAATATGCAGACGGCAGTGTGCAGGTAAAAAGGTGTCTAATGCTTAAACCAAAAATAAACAAAAGGCAAGTGCTGCTAAGAAAAGGCATTGAAGTTTAGGGATGGCTATGCTAAACTAAGCTAAAACTGAACTGGCTGCAAAGTAAACAAAAACAGAATGCTGGACGACAGCAAAGACTTACAGCGTGTGGAGCAGCAGACGGCGTCCACAAAGTACATCCATACATGACATGACAATCAACAACAAAATAGGAGCGCAAGACAAGAACTAAAACACTACACACAGGAAAACACCAAAAAACTCCAAACAAGTCACGGCATGATGTGACAGGTCATGACAGTACACCTACTTTGAGACAAGAGCTATAGTGATGCATGCTTGGTTATGGTTTGAATTCATACCCAACAATTGCGAGAACAACTTTTTACTGTCAATATCGGCTGTTTCATTTTTTAATGTTTTCTGCTGGTGGTGTGGCTCGAGATGTTTTCAATTAAAAAAAAGTGCCTTGGCTCAGAAAAGGTTGAAAAACACTGAGCTAGCTTACCTCTTGCTAGTGGTGAAAAGAGCAGTGTGAGTGTCTCCGGATTTAACGGGAGACTCCCGAAATCCAGCGCCTCTCCCGAAAACCTCCCGGGAAAAATTTTCTCCCGAAAATCTCCCAAAATTCAGGCGGAGCTGGAAGCCACGCCCCCTCCAGCTCCATGCGGACCTGAGTGACGTGTCAACAGCCTGTTTTCACGTCCGCTTTCCCACAATATAAACAACGTGCCTGCCCACACACGTTATAACTGTAGAATGATCGGGGGCGAGTTCTTGGTTTCTTATGTGGGTTTATTGTTTGGCAGTTTCATTAACGTCCTCACAGCGCGGTAACAACACACAACAGCAGTCATGTTTTATTCTACTGTAAAGCAGTTCGTCTGCCGTAAACAGCAATGTTGTTGTAATATATTGAGTTGGAGGCAATAACCAGGCGAGGTGATGAAGTACGTCTCTTTACTGTAGACTTCAGAACAGACTCACACACTTGACGTCAGGTGCGCAACATCACTTAAATCGTTGGCCAACCAAAAAGTAACCCCAGTACGCTATAGCCATCATTCACCAGGAGATGGCAACAGACAAACATAGATCACTCTATTACATTCCTCCCCTTTTAGAAATGTAGAAGTTACTCAAAATAAATAAACAACCCAACCAAAAAATGCAGCAGCTCAATTAAAAAACTGTACTTAAGCCACATTCTTTTTTTTTTTTTTTTAGTACTGAACTCTTAACCCTCATTTGTAAACAATAACATGCTTATTATACAAACAGTATTTGTACACCTTTAACACATATTTGTATACTGTCTTCAGAGATTCAGTTTTTTTGGTGGTACTCGAAACCTTTCTGGGTACCTGCAAAAGGGTGTTCAGCATGGTTAGAAAACTAGTAACAGAGAATAGAACAAGGATGGACAATTCAACACTTAACTCAACAATGAGTAGATGAGTGTTATGTGTGTGTAAATGTGTAAATAAATTAACACTAAATTCAAGTATTTATTTTATTTATATATATATATATATAATAAAATAAATATATATATAGCTAGAATTCACTGAAAGTCAAGTATTTCTTTTATATATATATATATATATATATATATATATACCGTATATATATATATATATATATATATATATATATATATATATATATATGAAATACTTGACTTGGTGAATTCTAGCTGTAAATATACTCCTCCCCTCTTAGCCACACCCCCAACCACTCCCCCGCCCCACCCCGACCACGCCCCCCAACCCCCACCTCCCGAAATCGGAGGTCTCAAGGTTGGCAAGTATGCGCTATGGCTTGTTTAATATGCAGATCACTGTATGTAAATGGAGCGTTTTTGTTAGTTTTCAAATGCTTTTAGACTAATTTATAGGCAGAAAAGGTAAATCCACTTTATCTGCAATGTTTGCAGCTTCTTACTCTCAGCTTTTTACTATTTAGGACCCACATTAAAGGAAAATATGTGTGCTCTTTCACATAAGGATTGGAAATGATGGGCACAATTCCAAAAAGTGCATTTCCTCTTTGAAAAAAATAATTATGTTGCATCGGGTGAACGGATACATATACAAATAGAGAAAATAAAATAACACAACAGTTGAACAAGTGAGGATAGAAAACATTTCTGTAAGGAATGACAACCCAGGTTCAAAGAGGAACATGCAACAAAAGCAAACCATAGTAACACAACAGTCTTAGCATTTTGATGAGGTCAGCCATTGTTACTATAAAGTAATGCACTTCCCCTCAGTATTAATTATCATCAGGGTTGAGCAGGATTTCTGGCTGTGGCCCTGACATCACCCAGCCTGTCTGCTCCTCACCCTAACCCGTCTGTCTGTGTCAGCAACCTGGACAAGATGAGATGGTGTATCTTCTACCCCTCGGACTCCATGCAACATCTGCTCCCCTCAGCTGCTGAACTCTCATTGCCACACAACAAACGTGTGTACGTATCTATACACAGAACTCACGCTGTGCACGTAGGGCCCTGCTATTCGTGGGGGGCCCCGTTTTGCATGAAGATGCGCATGCAAAATGTCAATTGCAGATTGCGTCATATGAAATGTACGTATTCTTTGCCCTTTCTTTCTCTGTTACTTAGTGCTGGGCTGGTAAACAGTTGTAATGGGACCAAATCATGGCCAGGAAGATATGCAAATGTAGTGAAGTGAAGTGAAGAGAATTATATTTATATAGCACTTTTCTCTAGCGACTCAAAGCACTTTACATAGTGAAACTCATGATCTAAGTTACATTTAAACCAGTGTGGGTGGGCACTGGGCGCAGGTGGGTAAATTGTCTTGCCCAAGGACACAACGACAGTGACTAGGATGGCGAAAGCGGGGATCGAACCTGTAACCCTCAAGTTGCTGGCACAGCCGCTGTACCAACCGAGCCACGCCGCCCCAAATGTATGGGGTAATTATGTTAAATGTGTTATTTTATTATTACATGCCAGATAACTACGGCTGGCATAATGGAGAGAGGTGTGTTTACTTTCACCTCACTCCTACCCACTCCCACCTCACTCCTACCCACTTCTCCAAAGTGGGCTGGCTCAGGGTGGAGGACAGAGTAAAACAACTTGCACTGAGCCTAGTCTATAAAATCCGCTACACCTCCCTGATACCGAAGTACATGTCAAACTACTTCCTTAACGTAAATGACCGCCATAACCACAACACCAGGGGGGGCTCCACTAACCACGTTAAACCCAGATGCCAATGCGCTCTCAACAGGTATAAAAGAAAGTGCATCTCTATCCTCCTTCAAAACCGCAATACAAGTTCACCTCTAGGCAGCTACAACCCTAAACAAACACCCTCCCCGGATTGTTAATAATCAAATGTAAACAATCAAATGCAGATATTTTTTCTTATGCCTTCTGATCGCTCTCTCTTTCTCTCTCTCTCTCTCTCTCTCTCTCTCTCTCTCTCTCTCTCTCTCTCTCTCTCTCTCTCTCTCTCTCTCTCTCTCTCTCTCTCTCTCTCTGCCCACTACTTGCTGTCCATATCCTACCAAGTCAGACCTACACTGTTCCAATATCCATTTCTCTGTTCTCAATTGTTGATGACTGATGATAACAACCAAACCCAACACCCCCCGCCCCCCTCCACACCCCGGATTGTAAATAATGTAAATAATTCAATGTGATGATCTTGTGTGATGACTGTATTATGATGATAGTATATATCTGATAGTATATATCTGTATCATGAATCAATTTAAGTGGACCCCGACTTAAACAAGTTGAAAAACTTATTCAGGTGTTACCATTTAGTGGTCAATTGTACGGAATATGTACTTCACTGTGCAACCTACTAATAAAAGTCTCAATCAATCAATCAATCGTTATACATCATTATACTCTTTAAAATACACTCTTGCAGCTTTTGATTAACAATTAATCTGGTTCTAAACTTTGTTATTGCTTTTATCCAACATTTACATCTCAAAATATGGAACTCGCCAGCCTGCCTGTCACTATCCTCCGTTCCTGCATCACATTGTTATACCCAGTCTTTCCCATATATTCATTTACTACAATGAGTGCCTCTGCATTGGAAGACCTGGGTGGTGGTTCTTCTCTTTGAGAAGGGAAACTACACACTCTTCAGCCTTCCCAGTAAGGTCTTTTCAGGTGTAATGGAGAGGAGGCTACGTCGGATAGTCAAATCTCGGATTAAGGAGGAGCAGTGTGGTTTTTGTCCTGGTTGTGGAACTGTGGACCAGCTCAATACTCTCGACAGGGTCCTTGAGGGTGCATGGGAGTTTGCCCAACCAGTCTATATGTGCTTTCTGGACTTGGAGAAGGCACAAAGTGGCTGGGGAGAGGGATGTCTGGGGTTTTCTAGTTAGGCCGCTTTTCCCACGCGACCCGACCCCAGATAAGCGGAAGAAGATGGATGGATGGATACAATGAATATTCTTTTTTTTTTTGTCCTGTTCAGCTACTAGGCAAATCAGATTGTTGATGTAGATGCCCATATCTGCTGTACAGGTTAAATTTACAAAAGAGAAGTGTGGGATACTTGTCTTTTTTCCTTATTCGTATGTGACGTTTTTAAATGGATTTATATTAATGTTTGGCGCAGCCGGACCGGAGCAGAAGGGATAGAAAGAATAAAAAAAGGAAGACAGAGAGGGAAATTCCAGGGACAAGAGGGAGATAAGACATAGAGACAACAACAACAACAAAAGAACAACATCAGCAAATATGATATGCACAAATATGATACAAAAATGATAGCAAAGAACCAGGATACTTCTTTTGTTGCCTCATTTGTATGCAATGTAATTAAATTGATTTATTTAATGTTTGGCGCAACCGGATTGGAGAAGGAAGGGATAGAAAGAAGGAAAAAGGAAGACAGAGGGGTAAATTGCAGGGACAAAAGGGGAGAGAGAGAGATACAAAAGAGAGATAACAACAACAACTGAACAACATCAGCAAATATGATATGTATAAATATGATGCGAAAAATGATGGCAAAGAATCAGTTAATCAAGTAGATAGTAATAACATAGAAATGACAATGAACATTATTACACTACAAATGGAGTGATACAAATTCCATTAGAGCAGTGGTTCTTAACCTTGTTGGAGGTACCGAACCCCACCAGGTTCATATGTGCATTCACCGAACCCTTCTTTAGTGAAAAATAAAATGTTGTTGTTTTTCAAATTCAAGGCAAAGTTCTATGTTTTTGGTAACACTTTAGTATGGGGAGCATATTCTAAGTAACACAGACTTAATTTAGAATTATTTGGTTATGGTTGGGGTTAGAGGGTTAGGGCCAGGGTTAGATGGTTAGGGTTATAATAAGGCCATGCCGAATAAGGCATTAATAAGTACTTAATAATGACTAGTTAAGAGCCAATATGTTACTAATTTGCATGTTAATAAGCAAGTAATTAATGGTGAATATGTTCCCCATACTAAAGTGTTACCATGTTTTTTTACCGGTGCACAAAATGAACCGTGCATGAACATCACCTTGTTCAAAGATCAAAACCAACACAGTGCATAAACTCACAACAAATTACACACCTGCAAATCAGTCTGACTTCTGCTGTTGCCGTATCCGTAATACGCCGATAGGGAGAAGTTTTTATTTACACGATGAGTCGGGTGTGTTTTGACCTTCGCCGAACCCCTGAGCTCGACTCACCGAACCCCTAGAGTTCTATCGAACCCAGGTTAAGAACCACTGCATTAGAAGTAACACTATTGATAATGAATAATAATAATAATAATTACCTAAATTATCAACAACACAATTGTTTCAAATGCAACAATACATATATGTTATGAAAACTTGAATTACAAAAGAAAGTAGATACATGGAGGGGAAGAAAGAGAAGCCAACTATATCAACCTTGTAGATTGTTACAGTAAAAATTAGTTGAACTTTATCAGTGTGCCGTGTTTTACCCAGTGTCCCCTCGGGGGATCAATGTTAATATATGTTTGATGAAACATGATTATATGCATGAGTGTATGTATGTATATGTGCTTGTGTATGTACAGTATGTGTATATGTATGTTTGTACAGTGAATGTGATGAAAAGTTGACATGGAAAGCTCGGATATTGCATGTGAAAAATAAGGTATCTAAAAGCTTATTTATTTTGAACAAGGTTAAATACAGTTTCCCGTATAATACAATGAGAATGTTATATTGCTCAATTATTCTACCTTATTTCAATTATTGTGTAGAAATATGGGGAAATACATATCACAGCAACATGATGCTTTTATTTCTTTTACAGAAACCAGCAATTCGTATTATTTTTAAAGTAAGATATAGAAACCACACAAATCCACTCTTCATTACGTCAGGATTATTACAACTAAAAGACATTGTAGAATTCCATACTCTATCAAAAGCTAGAAATAAAGTTCTTCTGAAGAACTTACAAAATGTATTCGTGTTCACGTCTGAAGATGAGAATCACAGAAGCCCGTATGACTTTAAACATCCAAGAGCGCGAACACATTTGAAACAAATGTGCTTGTCTGTTGCTGGTGGGAAAGGATGGAATTCTCTAAAGAAATACTTAAAAAGTTGCAAGAATATTTTTGAATGTAAAAAGAGTCACAAAAGAGACAACTGGTATTATATAAAATTGTTTTTTGATTTTGATTGGACGAGTCATAGTGAAAATTGTCATAACGTGGACTATTTTGCATCTGGCTGCGTGGATGGTTTTCCCGGAATGCAATCGTACCAGACCAGTCATGGCTTGAAGGTATGTACATGATTTAATAATAACTATAAAAAGGTACAAACAAAAGGCGCGCACAAGGCGGAAATGCAAACATGACAATGAAAACAAAACTAGCACAAAAGCAGAACTGGACATAAAAACGAAAACACTTACTGTGGCATGAGCGGAGCATGAAATCAACATCAGCATGAAAACTATGAACAGGCATGAAAAATGACAGAGTTAACGAAGTTAATGTCGCCAGGCCGACCAACAGAAAATCACAAGCTTAAATAACACAGACATGATTAACAACAGGTGCGTGAGTGAAAACGTGAAGCAGGTGGAACTAATGGGTTGCTATGGTGACCAAACAGGGACTAAAAAGAGTCCAAAAACCAAAACAGCACATGGCCAAACAAAACATGATCAGAATGCTTAATCGAAAATTAAAAAGTATGTTGGAGTTCGGGTATTGATGGTGGGAACAGTGATAAAGTCATCTAAAATAATTTGTGCTAAAAAAGGGGGCAAATAAATATAAGAATATTTTTTTTTCCCCTTCAGCTCCTTTCTGATCATGGAAATGTATAAGAAACAAAAAAAACCCCCAATGAATGTGTGAACTCTATGTGGCTTGTATATATGCATTTTTTCTTTCTTTCTTTCATTAGTTTATTTCGAACATGAACACACTTACATCATTATACATCACACAATTTCATATCATTTCATTTTACATCATGCCCGAAAAGGAGTAGGAAGAAGCAAAGCTTATTTAATCCTACCCCTTTCCCACTTCAAAGCGTTTACAAATATATAGAATCATTTACTGACCTTTTTATATAATAAAATAACATCTATGAATTAGTATACAACAGTTTTGTAATATGTAATTAATTAATTAATTCAGTCATTATTAACATACTGAGATGAAGAATATCTTATTTTCAATAAGGTTGAAAGTATTTCTCATAATTCTTCTTTTTTGTACTCTGTAAGCACTATTATTTTGAACAACCTCTTAAACTGGATTATATCAGTACAATTTTTAACTTCTTTACTTAATCCATTCCATAATTTAATTCCACATACTGATATGCTAAAAGTTCTAAGTGTTGTACGTGCATATAAATGTTTTAAATTATTTTTTCCTCTAAGGTTATATTTCTCCTCTTTAGTTGAGAAGAATTGTTGTACATTCTTTGGTAGCAGGTTATAGTTTGCTTTGTACATCATTTTAGCTGTTTGCAATTTTACCAAATCACCGAACTTTAATATTTCTGACTTAATAAATAAAGGGTTTGTGTGTTCTCTATATCCAACATTATGTATTATTCTAACTGATCTTTTTTGTAACACGGTTAGCGAATGTAGCGCACATTTGTAGTTATTTCCCCATATTTCTGCACAATAGCTCAGATATGGTAACACTAGCGAGCAGTAGAGAATATGTAGTGATTTTTGGCCCAGGACATATTTTGCTTTATTCATTATTGAAATGTTTTTTGCCACCTTATGTTGTATGTTTTGTATATGAGATTTCCAGTTCATTTGATCATCTATTAATACTCCCAAAAATCTAGTTTCTTTTACCCTTTCTATGTCTACTCCGTCTATTTGTATTTGTGTAGGATGCTCTTTTCTACTATTACCAAATAGCATCATTTTAGTTTTACTGAGATTCAAAGATAGTCTGTTTTTGTCAAAACATCTTTTTAATTTGTTAATTTCTTCTGTTATTATTTGTATTATCTTCTGTGTGCTCTCTCCTGAACAGAAAGCAGTTGTGTCATCCGCAAATAAAACCAACTTTAAGTCCTTCGTAACCTTACAAATGTCGTTTGTATAAAGATTGAAAAATCTTGGTCCCAGTATTGATCCCTGGGGTACACCACAGGATATATCTAGCCGTGTTGACATATTTTCACCCATCTTCACATATTGCTTCCTGTTGGTTAAATAACTTCTTACCAAATTCAATACCAAACCTCTGATGCCATATCGTTCTAATTTTCGTATTAAAATATCATGATTAATTGTGTCAAATGCTTTTGTTAAGTCCATGAATACTGCGGCCGCACATTCTTTACCATCTATTGCATTGGTAATTTCCTCTGTTATTTTGGTTAATGCTATTGATGTTGAGATATTTGCTCGGAATCCATATTGGTTCTCCACAAACGTCCCACTTTTGTTAATAAATAAATCTAATCGACTATTGAATACTTTTTCCAAGATTTTGGAGAATTGTGCAAGTAATGAAACTGGTCTGTGGTTAGTAAACTGGTGTACGTCTCCATTCTTATAAATTGGTACGACTTTTGCAATTTTCATTATATCAGGGAATTTACCGGTTGAAAATGATACATTGGTGATATATGTAAGAGGTTCTGAAATGTCTTGTATAACCCTTTTTATCGTTACCATATCTATTCCATGACAGTCGGTTGAGGTCTTGGATTTACAATTTTTTACAATTTTGATTATTTCTTCTTTTGTTACGCTTTTAAGAAACATGGAATTGGGATTTCTGTCTATGAGCTCACTCAAGGCCTCAACTGACCCATCATCTGCATTTGGAATTCTTTGATCCAGATTTTTTCCGATATTAACAAAATAATCATTGAAACGTTCAGCTATTTGGTTCATATTGTAATTTTTTGTATTTCCATCTAGAAAGTACTGGGGGTAATCTTTCTTAGCACCATTTTTAATGATGCTATTTAGGATGCCCCATGTTGCTCTCATGTTGTTTTTGTTCTTGTTTAATAATTGACTGTAGTATTCCTTCTTACATGTTCGTAGTATACCAATTAGTTTGTTTTTATATTTCTTATACTTATTTTCTGCCTCTATAGATCTCTGTGTTATAAATATTCGATACAATGTGTATTTTTTGTGGCAAGCATTTTTCAGTCCTTTTGTCATCCATGGTTGTTTGTTTTTCTTTTGCTTCTTACTACGTTCTTTCCATGGGCAATGTTTATCATAGAGTGTAAGAAAGGTGTTAACAAAATTCCCATATGCATCATCTACATCATCTTCATTGTATACGTTGTCCCAAATTTGTTTCCTCAGATCCTTCCTGAAGGAAATCATTCCTTCCTCTGTGCATAGTCTTTGAAATGTATTTTTGTCAATGTTCTTCTTCCTGTAGTTCCCATCATAAATAGTAAAGACTGGCAGATGGTCGCTGATGTCGGTTGTTAACAGTCCACTTGTTGTATTATTTTCAAAGACATTAGTGAAGATATTGTCAATAAGTGTAGCACTGTGACTTGCAATTCTGGTTGGTCCCTTCGCCACTCCTGCCCGCTAGCCTCCTCTCTGTCTTCACTTCAGGTAAACACGCCGTCACATGAAAGGAATAAAAAGAAATGATGATGATGATGATGAATATGCGTGTGGATGTATGTACCGTCTGTGTGTATGTATGTACTGTATTTGTTTATGTATATGTGAGCGTATGTACCTGTGTATGTGCTTAAGTACCAATGTGTGCGCGTATGTATGTACAAATGGATGTACATATTTATGTATATACATTTCTATGTATGAATAATTGTGTATGTGCGTATGTATGTGTTTATATGTACTGTATATTTGTCTCCCAGAATGTGTGGGAGCCAAAGTACAGCCCCAGTCATCCAGAGAGCCCAACTCAAAACAGCAGGTAAGGCACCAGGGGAACGAGGGACCACCGGCCTCATGAAGGCAGGCCGGCCAGCAACAGGACACCCAGAACCAGGCCCACCGTCTGGCAAGCCAGCGACAGGCCGTAGACAGATGCACCCGGCAGAGGACAAGGCATGGGAAAAGCAGGAGACAGCCAGCCCCCAAGCCAGCAAGAGACCACACCCCACGCGGGCAGAAACACGGGACGCCCCACCCCGAGGGGCCCAGAGACTCTCCGCAGCCGGAAAACAACTGGGCCCCCACAAGCCCAACTCCCCCAGGAGAGCACAGCGGATACCGCCCCAGGCCGTCCCACTCAAAACGGCCGAAGCAAGACCGCCCAGCACAGGGCCATGAGAATCACTCGCCCCACCTGCAAGGACCCTAACAATGGAGATGGAACATCCAGCAACCGCCCTTGCGGAAAATCCCCCTGGGCAAAAAGAAACGAAAAAAAAAAGAGGAATGGAACGAATGAGATCCCCAACGCAGACACACAAGGTCAATCCCCAGCAGCTGGCCGCCATGCAACACTGCAGAATATCATGCAACACAGCAATGAGCCACAATAGACGCCGGGACAAAAATTTTGCTGTTTGGCCACAATACCCAGCAATATGTTTGGAGAAGAAAAAGTGAGGCCTTTAATCCCATGAACACAAATCCTACCGCCAGCCATGGTGGTGGTAGTATTATGCTCTGGGCCTGTTATGCTGCCAATGGAACTGGTGCTTTACAGAGAGTAAATGGGACAATGAAAAAGGAGGATTACCTGCAGATTCTTCAGGAGAACCTAAAATCATCAGCCCAGAGGTTAGGTCTTGGGCGCAGTTGGGTGTTCCAACAGGACAATGACCCCAACCACACGTCAACAGTGGTAAAGGAATTGCTAAATCAGGCTAGAATTAATGTTTTAGAATGGCCTTCCCAAAGTCCTGACATATACCCCATTGAGAACATGTGGACAATGCTGAAGAAACAAGTCCATGTCAGAAAACCAACAAATTTAGCTGAACTGCACCAATTTTGTCAAGAGGAATGGTCAAAATTCAACCAGAAGCTTGCCAGAAAATTGTGGATGGCTACCAAAAGCGACTTATTGCAGTGAAACTTGCCAAGGGACATGTAACCAAATATTAACATTGCTGTATGTATACTTTTGACCCAGCAGATTTGGTCACATTTTCAATAGACACATAATAAATTCATAAAAGAACCAAACTTGTGACAAACAAGTATGTGCTCCAATCACTCAAGACAGCCATGACATTATGTTATTTACAAGTGTATGTAAACTTTTGAGCACGACTGTATATTTTATTTGGTATATAAATAATAACCGATTTCCAGTCTCAAGCGACACCCAGTTTATGTTTCTACACTCGATTAACCTTTAAATACATAGCTGACTTTTATCGATTGTACAGTAGTGGCTGCTCCCAATGCAGCTGAATCACTTGCTGGTCAAACAGTACATCTGGTTGCATCGGTTTATGTCTCACAACCCCAATTCAGACATACTTGCAACTTCCAATATGTACATGATCCTGTACTGTGCAGCTGGCTATTTTTTTTTGCAAATAATGCTGTTCTTTGTCAGTACTAAAGTGCAGCTGGGTCTTCTGTATATTACCAAAGCTGAGATGGCCCATGTTAATTTTGAGGCCTAATGTATTGAATAAGTTGAATTCAACACGATCATTGTGCTCATTCACATCAGCGTGCACACACTGATTAGGATGATCACACTGCAACTAACCAACTCATTCACACACTAATGACATAGCATGAGACGCAATTAGAGGGTTCAGTATGTGGCTTCAAGACACTTTGACATTTAATGTCTCTGGAGGATCAAACCAGCAATCTTCTAATTGCCTAAGCCTCCAAAGCTGCACCGCCGCTGTGCCTTTTATTTCTCCAATGTCTCTATCACTAAGGCTGTTTCAAATGCAGCATTCAGAGAATAGTGATGAGTGTAAAAATTATTTGGGCCTATATGAGCCCACCTCTTTCATGGTCACTTTGTCTTTCTTTGCCTTACACGAGGAGGGCCGCCCAAAACCGAAATTACTTTTATCTGTGCTTGTGTCGCTTATATTTAGCCTAGTGTGTCATCGGCACAGAACACATTATGGTCACACATGCACCCTCCATGTTACTGAAAGGCTTTCCACATGATGTGCAGGACATACAGTAGATACTTCCCGTTTAACTGAACCATGAACAGCTCCTGGCTTACCGAGTCTCAAGCGGCTTTCTGATGATGTAGCACACATATGCATGTCTGCATATAGAGCTCCTGTTATCATACTTCCTTAATTGGAAATAATGTAAGACGCACCATGAAATATTGTCAAAGGCTATGATGTCAATTCAGTACTTAAGGTTATGTTGTAAAATAACAAATAATTCACCAAGAACTGTCCATTGCAAAACTATCTAAATCAAGCTGAGAATGGATCATTTTCTGTGTGTGAGTGTGTGTGTGTGTGTATATGTATATGTATGTGTGTGCGCGCGCGTGTGTGTACGTGTCACAAAGGCTGATAAGAGTTGCTTGGACGTGTCCTCTGGATGTCACCATCCCCGGAGGGAGAAGGTGTCACAAAGGAGAGTATCAGCCGGAACATAGATAGCTCAGCTCTGATTCCTGTTGGGGGCCTTTACCTCCCCACCACTCTGTTTATTTTAGTGCCCCAGAACTGGCAGTCCACCTTACTTGCATCAAATTGTGTACCATTCATGATTACAAATGTTGGGTTTTTTTTATGCTGGAAATTGCTGAGTTGGAATCTTGGCTTGAATCTTTCTATGTGGAGTTTGCATGTTGTCCCCATGCTTGTGACATCTCTCAGCCAAAGTCTGCTGGGATACAATAGGCCTATATCATACCAATGTGACTCTAATCAAGATAGGCCAGAGAAAATTAGAGAATGTACGTAATGTAAATAAATTCACCTATTAAAAAAGATGTAACATTATTTATCGTTGTGTTTTGTGAAGTCCTTCGAGGCACTTGTGATTAAGGGCTATATAAATAAATGGTGAATTTAATTGTGAATGTTTAATATTCTTATTACCACAGAATAATGATGTTTCAAACATCAATTTTTGGTATTACATAAGGTAACACACATGCAAACCAATTAAATTATATTATGGCGCGGTTGAGAGAGTGGCCGTGCCAGCAATCTGAGGGTTCCTGGTTCGATCCCAACCTTCTAACAACATCATCACGTCCATTATGTCCTTGAGCAAGACACTTCACCATTGCTCCTGATGGGTCGTGGTTAGGGCCTTGCATGGCAGCTCCCGCCATCAGTGTGTGAATGTGTGTGTGAATGGGTGAATGTGGAAATAGTGTCAAAGCGCTTCGAGTACCTTGAAGGTAGAAATGGGTTATACAAGTACAACCCATTTAACATTTGTTTAATTTGACCTTTATAAACATTAAGGTAGTCATTAAATTAGATAGGCGGTATGGGTTTATGTGTGAGGCGCATAATTTGGAGGCACTTCCTGTAGGCACTAGGAGGCATTGGAACAAACTGAGGAACAGAGCGGTGTATAGAGAGAGTATGGCCAACTCCGTTTCTGTCATGACTTGGACTATGGTGTGTTTGTTTTCCCGAGATGCAAGTAAAGCTGAACTGGTCATGGCGTGAAGGTAAATACATATTTATTTAAAACACTAACAAACTACAAAAAAAAGGAAGCAAACAAAAGGCGCGCACAAGGGCGGAAGTGCAAAAACTTGACAAATGAAACAAATACTTGCACGTGGGCAAAAAACTAAGGACATGAACAAAAGTCGCTAACTGTGGCATGAATCGAAAAAAAACTTACATGGACATGGCATGAAGTGCGCAGAGGTAAACAGAGTGTGTCAGGGGTATGATGTCGCCAGCAAGACTAACTGAAAACAATGAACTTAAATACTACAGACATGATTAGCGAAAACAGGTACGTGACTCAAAATGTGAAACAGGTGCGTGACGTGACAGGTGAAAACTAATGGTTGCTATGGTGACAAAACAAGAGTGCACAATGAGTCCAAACGTGGAACAGGTGAAACTAATGGGTAACCATGGAAACAAGACAAGGGAGTGAAAAGCAGGAACTAAAAAGAGTCCAAAACCAGACAGCACATGGCCAAACAAAAACATGATCAACACAGACATGACAGTTTCTAAGTCGGCAGCAAAATGGCGCTCTGTAGTCACGTGAGGAGTTTTTGACCAATCATTCAGGTGATCCTTCTGGCCTTACTCTCTGATTAGTCAAAAGCCCGTCATGAAACTACAGGGCGCCATTTTGCTGCAAACTTCTCTCTCGATACATGGCTATGCAGAGCAAGTGTAATAAACATGTGTATGTCTTCATGGTGTCATCCTTATCATACACACCAAATATAATTAATGTCTGACCTCGAGGAGCAATTATTTAGGTTTTGTGTAATTTAGCGAGTGTCAAAGGCTCTACCTACATGGAACCATTGAAGTCAATAACATGTGCTTTGGCCAAATGTTGCATGGATTTGGTTTTACAGACCATCTTCAAACCATTTTCTTACTGTCTTTTCAGAACGCGCAGTTTTGTAGGCGGTCTTAATTTACGTGCCTCAAGGCTTTGGACAAAGCCAAAAAATGTGTATTAATGTTGCGTAATCTAGTTCAGTGTTTTTCAACCACTGTGCCACGGCACATTAGTGTACCGTGAGATACAGTCTGGTGTGCCGTGGGAGATTATCTCATTTCACCTATTTGGGTTAAAAATATTTTTTGGCAAACCAGTAATTATAGTCTGCAAAATATGTGTTGTTGTTGAGTGTCGGTGCTGTCTAGAGCTCGGCAGAGTAACTGTGTAATACTCTTCCATATCAGTAGGTGGTGGCCGGTAGCTAATTGCTTTGTAGATGTCGGAAACAGCGGGAGGCAGTGTACAGGTGAAAATGTGTCTATTACTTAAACCAAAAATAAACAAAAGGTGAGTGACCCTAAGAAAAGGCATTGAAGCTTCGGGAAGGCTATGCAGAACAAAACTAAAACTGAACTGGCTACAAAGTAAACAAAAACTGAACGCTGGACGACAGTAAAGACTTACTGTGGAGCAAAGACGGTGTCCACAATGTAGGATAGGATAGGACTTTATTGTCATTGCACAAGTACAACGAAACTATGTTTTCAGCACAAACCTGTTCAAGATTAGACAAACAAACAGTGTACAGGGTTACAGAACAGGAACGCTGATGGGTCGCCAAAGGCGCCCCGTAAAAGATGAGAAAAAGGTAAAACGCTGGGGAAGAAGATGAGTAAAAAAATACAATCTAGACTGGGCTCCTAAGGGGGCCTAGTCTGGAGTGGGAAAAAACCTCCATGCCAGGCACACATAAACATCTTACATATAAACACGACAACTCGCAACAGAGGGGCAGGGAGTTGGAGCCCTGGAGGTCGACTGCTGCTATGAAGCGCTGCCAGCCGTCCATCACCCCGAGGGGAATCAAGCGGTGGTGAAGGCGTGGGGTGGGGTACATCCGAACATGACATGACAATCAACAATGTCCCCACAAAGAAGGATTAAAAACAACTGAAATATTCTTGATTGCTAAAACAAAGTAGATGCAGGAAATATCGCTCAAAGGAAGACATGAAACTGCGACAGGAAATTACCAAAAAAGAGAAAAAGCCACCAAAATAGGAGCGCAAGACAAGAACTAAAAGACTACACACAAAAAAACAGCAAAATAACTCAAAATAATTCACGGCGTGATGTGACAAGTGGTACCAGTACACCTACTTTGAGACAAGAGCTATAGTGATGAATGCTTGGTTATGGTTTAAAGTCATATCCAACAATTGCGACAACGACTTTTTACTGTCAACTGAGTTACGTTTTTTAATGATTTCTGCTGGTGGTGAGCCTCTGGATTTTTTCAACACCAAAAATGTGCCTTGGCTCAAAAAAGGTTGAAAAACACTGATCTAGTTTACATCTATCACATAATGGGTTAATTTGGGGAAATATTTTTGCTAATTTTGCTTTTGAGAAGTGCACCCGGTGTATCACTTTAAATTGGACCAGTGAGTGTCGTGCGCACATTGAAGACGAGTGAACCCTTTTCACAATTTTTGCCCAGGTTCCGTCATCTATTGATGTTTGGAAGTCTTCTTCCCATGCTGTTCTAATTCTTAGCATGGAAGTGCATTCTAATCCTGAGAGTAAATTTAGTATATGTGAGATTGCCCTCTTCTTTGTTGGATTGAAAGACCTAATTTCATCTGTAGTTGATTTAGAGCAGGGGTCTCAAACTCAGTTTACCTGGGGGCCACTGGATGCAGAAACTGGGTGAGGCTGGGCCGCAAGAATAGATTAAAAAAAAAAAAATCTAACATGCACTTTTTAATGAATTCACCTTCTTTGAATGGCTTTCTTGCCCTAGCAACCATCTCACTCACCATGTAGCTAGCTTTGACTGCTGCATCGCTCTTTTGGTTGCTCTCTTGAGGTGGGCGGGGTTGGGGGGAGTTGGGGTTCAGGGGTAGCGGGAGTGTATATTGTAGCCCGGAAGAGTTAGGGCTGCAAAGGATTCTGGGTATATGTTCTGTTGTGTTTGTGTTGTGTTACGGTGCGGATGTTCTGCCGAAATGTGTTTGTCATTCTTGTTTGGTGTGGGTTCATAGTGTGGCGCATATTTGTAACAGTGTTAAAGTTGTTTATACGGCCGGCCACCCTCAGTGTGACCTGTATGGCTGTTGATCAAGTATGTCTTGCAGTCACTTACATGTGTCTGTAGAAGCCGAATACAACATGTGACTGGGCCGGCACGCTGTTTGTATGGAGAAAAAGACGGCGCGACGACAGGTTGTAGAGGACGCTAAAAGCAGTGCCACCACGGCACGTCCTCAAAATTGTCGAGAGCCATTTACCACACCGTGATTGGTAGATTCCTTCAGCTTCGCACACAACGCTGTCAAGAACCATTCATTTAAAACTCGCAGGCCGCACTAACATTAAACTTTCATATTAAGATGGGGGCCGCAAAATAACGTCTCGCGGGCCGCAATTGGCCCGCGGGCCGCATGTCTGAGACCCCTGATTTAGAGGCTTTGTTGGGGAACTGTAGAAGCATTTAAGTCCCATCTTAAAACTAATTTGTATACTCTAGACTTTAAATAGACCCCCTTTTTAGACCAGTTGATCTGCAGTTTCTTTTCTTTTCTGATCTGCCCCCCTCTCCCTTAAGTGGGGGGCACAGGTCTGGTGACCATGGATGAAGTGCTGGCTGTCCAGAGTCGAGACCCGGGGTGGACCGCTCGCCTGTGCATCGGTTGGGGACATCTCTGCGCTGCTCACCTGTCTCCGCTCGGGATGGTCTCCTGCTGGCCCCACTATGGACTGCACTCTCACTATTATGTTAGATCCACTATGGACTGAACTTTCACAATATTATGCTAGACCCACTCAACGTCCATTGCACCGGTCTCCCTTAGAGGAGGGTAGGGGTCACCCACATCTGCGGTCCTCTCCAAGGTTTCTCATTGTCATCCCACTGGGTTGAGTTTTTCCTTGCCCTGATGTGGGCTCTGAACCGAGGATGTCTTTGTGGCTTGTGCAGCCCTTTGAGACACTTGTGATTTTGGGCTATATAAATAAACATTGATTGATTGATTGACATTGAACTGCAGAAGAACTGTTTTAACATAATCCCTTATCTGGAAATGTCTAAATATATGGGAACTGGGTAGATTACATTTATTGGACAACTCCATAAAAGAGGCAAATATATTGTCTATAAAGAGATCATTGAAGCATTTCAAACCCCTTTGATGCCACATATTAAAAGCTGTGTCAAGTGTTGAAGGTGGAAAGCAGTGATTTGATGCTACTGGGTTGAAAAGGCTCATTCCTTGCAGGTAAAATTGTTTTCTAAATTGACAGTATATTTTGAGCGAGTGACTTACTACAGGATTAATGTTGATTGTCTTCACTGATAGAGGCAAAGCTGCACCCATTAGGGCTGCTAAGGAAGCAGAACCACAAGAATGTGTCTCCAGCTTCACACATGTAGGACTTTCCTGATGTAGGTGGTAATATGTCCAGTGTGACATGCAATGCAAGTTGGTGGCCCAGTAATACATACGGAAATTTGGAAGGGCCATACCTCCATCATGTTTTGCTCTTTGCAAAAACTCTTGTTTGCCATTCCAAATATAAGATGAGTTTATTGAGTAACATTTTTTGAAATATGTGCCAGGGATAAATACAGGCAAGCATTGAAACAAATACAAATATGTTGGAAGCACAGTCATCTTAATTGCATTGACTCTGCCTATGATTGAAATGAACAAGGGAGTCCAATTAGCCAGATCTTGCTTGGTTTGTATTAACAATTTTCCAAAGTTTTGCCTAGAAAGGTCTTTAAAATTATTTGTAATAGTAACCATACTTGCCAACCATTGAGACCTCCGATTTTGGGAGGTGGGGGTGGTGGTGGGGGGCGTGGCTGGGGGCGTGGATAAGAGGGGAGGAGTATATTTACAGCGAGAATTCACCAAGTCAAGTATTTCATATATATATATATATATATATGTGTGTGTATATATATATATATATATATATATATATATATATATATATATATATATATATATATATGGGCTTCACGGTGGCAGAGGGGTTAGTGCATCTGCCTCACAATACGAAGGTCCTGAATAGTCTTGGGTTCAATCCCGGGCTCGGGATCTTTCTGTGTGGAGTTTGCATGTTCTCCCCGTGACTGCGTGGGTTCCCTCCGGGTACTCCGGCTTCCTCCCACCTCCAAAGACATGCACCTGGGGATAGGTTGATTGGCAACACTAAATTGGCCCTAGTGTGTGAATGTGAATGTGAGCGTGAATGTTGTCTGTCTATCTGTGTTGGCCCTGCGATGAGGTGGCGACTTGTCCAGGGTGTACACCGCCTTCCGCCCGATTGTAGCTGAGATAGGCTCCAGCGCCCCCCGCGACCCCAAAGGGAATAAGCGGTAGAAAATGGATGGATGGATGGATATATATATATATATATATATATATATATATATATATATATATATATATATATATATATATATATATATATATATGTGTGTATATATATACATATATATATATATATATATATATATATATATATATATATATATATATATATATATATATATATACACATATATATATATATATGTATATATAAATATATATATATATATATAATAAATACTTGACTTTCAGTGAATTCTAACTATATACATATATTTATTACATTTTATATATATATATATATATATATATATATATATATATATATATATATATATATATACACATACATATATATATATATATATATATATATATATATATATATATATATATATATATATATATATATATATATATATATATATATATATATATATATATATATATATATGTATATATAAATAAAATAAATACTTGAATTTCAGTGCACATGCGAGAAGAAGGAGTATTCCCTACTTTTTGGATGCAAAAAAACGCCATATATCAGATATGCCAAATTCTGAAAGAAAAGTTTGTACTCAGTGACGTGCGGTGAGGTTCATGGCTGGTGAGGCACTGACTTCATCACAGTCAGATTTACAAACATATGAACCCTACAGAGTATCTTATTCACCATTTGATTGGCAGCAATTAACGGGTTATGTTTAAAAGCTCATACCAGCATTCTTCCCTGCTTGGCACTCAGCATCAAGGGTTGGAATTGGTGGTTAAATCACCAAAAATGATTCCCAGGCGCGGCGCCGCTGCTGCCCACTGCTCCCCTCACCTCCCAGGGGGTGATCAAGGGGATGGGTCAAATGCAGAGGACAAATTTCATTACACCTAGTGTGTGTGTGACAATCATTGGTACTTTAACTTAACTTTAACTTTACACATACAAACTGTAGCACACAAAAAAGCACATTTAATAAAAAAAAAACGTTATTATGGTCTTACCTTTACTTAGAAATTAAGTCCATGCACCGCAACTAAAGCCCTCACTTAAACTTTCCACGTGCAAGATTGAATCTATTTAAAAAAGTGTAACCGAGGGTTTATAAATGTCTCCTATACTGTATGAAACTACAAAATAACAAACACGGAGGCTCCAGTTTACACGAGGACCACTTTATTTACCTTCTTTCAAAAACCTCCGCAACGTGACATCACTTCCGCTCTTAGTGCCTTCAAAATAAGAGCTCAAGGCATATACTGTGTAACAGCGCATAACAGGAACTTAACATCACAAAGAGGAAAGCCCATGAAAATAGGTTACAAAAGTTATTTAATAAGAAGCCAAAAAGTGCAAAAACAATAATGTTCGTGTTGGAGGAGTTGTGAATTAGGTACACCTGCAGTCTGCAGGTGTATCTGCAAAGCAGGCCAGCAGTTAGCCGAGTCATTGCGCAATCCATGTTGCGGCACTGAGTGACGTGCCTCAACTGGCTGCTGTTCACCGCACCGTCTCTTCTCAGTATTTGAACGGCAAATGTGAAAATTCAGCGATTTTGAATAAAAATAATCTAAAACTGGTGAAGTTAAATGGAAAATAACTTTATAGTATAATCACTGGATACATATAACAATTTGATTTTTTTCTTTTTCTTTTTACATTTTTTTTCTTTCCATGATGGCAGGTGAGGCCCCGCCTCACCTGCCTCTAGCGACTGCACGTCACTGTTTGTACTGTATATAGGAAACTGATTTGGATGCTACATAACCTTTTCTGGCTGTTGATCTGTCCATCCCAGGTTCTAAACAAAAATTAAAATCCCCTCCTCATAATGAACTGGTGGGAGTTTAGGTCTGGAAGTAATTTGATGAGACGATAAAAAAACTGGGCATCATCAAAATTCGGAGCATATACGTTAGCCAGTACAACCTTGGTGTTATAGAGTTGGCCAGTAACTATAATATAACGTCCGTTTGAGTCTGCTATGGTACCAGAGGGGGTAAAAGATATATCCTTATTTATCAATATGGCAACGCCTCTCGCCTTAGCCTGAAAAGTAGAATGGAAGAGCTGACCCACCCAACCACATTTTAAACGAGAGTGATCTGACCTTCGAAGGTGGGTCTCCTGCATAAAGGCAATTCCCGTCCTCAGACGTTTGAGGTGTACTAGTGTTTTTTTCCTCTTTACCGGGTGATTCAGGCCCTGGACATTCCAGCTAACGAGGTTGATGTCACAGTTCATTCTGCTTCCATGTGTGATGTGATATGGAAAGACAGTTAAACATCAAACAGGTGATACAGTGCCTATTAAATTTAAACCAGGCACTCGGGTATTAATGAACAGCCTTTATGCCTTGAGTGACAGCAAAACAAAAACAACCTCCCCCCAACCCGAAGGTGAATTGAGCTATTAAAACAAACAGCACACCTTCCCTAACGAACTAAAAGACTTCCAGATTACTTCTCTTATCTAAAAAAAAACAAAAACCCTCTGCTCCACCATATTATTAATATATTAAGTACCCCACCTGATACAGGGAAAATAACTGAATACAGAGAGATACATTAGGTGTAAATAGAATAGAAAAAGGTAAACTATTAAATGTAAAAAAACAATAACAACAACCGCAAAAAAACAGAAAATATATACATACAATTCAATAGCCATTCTTGTTACATGTGCATAGCTTGCATGGAAGTAGTACATTTAGATCAGCAGCATTTCAAAATTGAAATAAACATTCACTATGGTGTTTAAACCTTCACAGCTTAAACCAGCCTGCAATTTGTGGACCCTATGGAAAAGTATAAATGAGAGAGAGAAAAAAAAAGAGAGAAAAAAAAAACTTGATAGAAACAAAACCCTACAAAATAAAATAAACCAATGAAGCTTGCTCATCTTCAAAAAAGATGAAAATAAAATGGAAAAAAGGTCTCCTTTATACACATACACCTCAAATGAGGTAGGGCAAATAAGAGAAAATAATAAATTATACGCTTAAATGAATGTACTATATGCTGCTGAAACTTTACAAACTTCTATGTAGACCGATATAAAAGCTAGCTATAAACAACCCAGTATTGTTTACTCATCCACAGATGTATTAGGTGAAACAACGAGAGGGGTAAAGAAAAAAGAAGAAAAAAAAATAAAAGGAGAAGGAATAAAATAAAATTAAAATAGAAAATAAAATTTAAAAAAATCCCCCCTCATATATGGTCTAAATGAATTATATTATTACGGCATGGTAATAACAACAGTGATCTAGATTGAGGTAGAAAGTATAAGGTGTAATATGATTATACAGTCCAGGTCTTAAACTCACTGTAACTCATAAACACACTTTGTTGATGAGACCGTTATGAAGAGTCTTTATACGCCTTGATGTAGTTATCTGCCTCGGCTACTGATCCAAGCCAAACGCGGGTGCCATCCGTCTGTGTGATGCGGAGCCTGGCCGGGTAGAGCAGCGAGAGTTTGAGTCCCATCTTGTACAGAGACGCCATCACAGTCCGGTAAGCCCTCCGCTGATTCACTACCTCTGGAGCGTAGTCCTCGTAAACTCTGGACGCGTGCCCGTGGTATTGCAGCGTACCCCTCTTCCTAGCCTCCTGGAAGCGGTGAAAACAGAGCAGGACAGGTCGGGGCTTGTCCACGTGTCCCGGCTTGGGAACCAGGCTGCAATGAGCGCGGTTCAGCTCCGGTGGAGAGGCGAACACTTCCTCACCAAGTACTTCCTTCAGCAACAGGGAGAAAAACTTGGGCCTTCTATCCCTTCAGGTAAGCCAACTAGCCGGGCATTACTCCGCTTGCTCCTTCCTTCCAGGTCGGTGAGCTTAGCCTTTAGCTTCTGATTGTCGGCCTGTAGCATGTCACAAACAGCCTCCACCTGCTCCAACCGCTGATGTAGGGATTCAGCATTTTCCTCCAGAGAGGTCAGTCTGTAGTTATGTCTGTTGACCGTCTCCTGAAGTCCGTCCAGCTTCTCGTTCACCTCGCTAAAAGATGTTTTGAGCTCAGTTAGCAAGGTTGATCTGTGGTCCGATAATATAGTAATCTGCTCAGATTTGCTAACGGCTGCAGCATCACCCTCTGCCTTCTCTTGCGATTTTGCGGATTTGGGAGGCATTGTCGGTCATGAAGAGTGTTATTATGTGTCGTAGTGGTAGTAAAAAGTTACCAGCGGTTAAATGCTTGTCAAATACAGGTGGGGTGCACATTAAAAAGAAGAGTAAAGCGGTAGCTAGAGGCTAACACGTCTTCATGCCATGCGTCCTCAACCGGAATCGTCTCCATCTTTCAAAAGCATCCCCGATACAAATCCTTGGGGCGGTATAGCTCAGTTGGTAGAGTGGCCGTGCCAGCAACTTGAGGGTTCCAGGTTCGATTCCCGCTTCCGCAAGACACTTTACCCACCTGCTCCCAGTGCCACCCACACTGGTTTAAATGTAACTTATATATTGGGTTTCACTATGTAAAGAGCTTTGAGTCACTAGAGAAAAGCTCTATATAAATATAATTCACTTCACTTGTTTTGTTCCTGCCTTTGTCATGAATAAGTTGAAAATCGTAACGACGCCTTTTAGATTTACTAAGTTCTGACATGTTTAGTAACTTTACCAGTGGCAGTAGCTTGACGAAGATGGCTGTGCATAACTGGCAACCTGGATGTGACACACTCACAGACTTTTTAATTGGTCAAACGGTGGAGGGCGGGGCATTGAAATGAAAACAATAACAAGATTTTGGGGCTGTAAATCAATTTTTTAAATGAGCATATCACGGCTGAACTACTGTTATCAGTTATAAAGGTATTCGAAAAGAACATGATTTATTAATGCTTTTTGACATATCAGGGCCATTTAATGATGGCATGAAATTATTACATACGGCACCTTTAATTGGTACAAATCAAAAAACAGTTTTAACTTTAGAGATATGAATACATAATTTGGCTAGCCTCTGGATCGATCTATATTTATTATGGATAGGTGAATGTCCGGTTGGAAAGTCATTAATCGGTTGATTGGAGGGCTGCTACAAAAAATGGCCGCGCTAATCTTACAAGACTTCTGTTGTGATGTCATACGAGAGTTACGTCCTTGCTGGCGACTGATAATGAAACAGAGCAACCTGGCAGACACCACCGAAAGAGTCTTACAAACATTGCACCCCCAAATTGTTTATCTAAAGTGTGGTAAATGTTTGGATTAAAGCCTGTCAAACGATGAAAATATTTGATCGCAATTAATCACATTTTGTCCGTAGTTAACTTCAAATTAATCACGGTAATCGCAGATATGTATAATTTTTTACCATGACGGATCATTTTCAGCAGGGTTGCTTCATATTGCTGCGTGACAATGTTTTAACTTTTTCTATTAATTAATGCAATGTAATAATCAACATGCTAATCATCATGTAATTGAGGACTTGACCAGAACATGTTATAAAATAATTTAGACAATATTTCAGCCAACTAGAAAAACCTTAACCGTTATCTGAACACGGAAGTAAAGCACCACCCACCTGAACAATGCCTGCAGCAGGCGTTTGGTGCATGGTTGTCGCCTGTTCTCACAGCAAAAAAAAGTCCTTTCTTGTCGGGAGAACACCTTGAACCGGATATTTCCATAAGGTAGACTACTTTCCTTTGTCCATTTATGCTCACTTGTGGCTCATGGATAACAAGTGAACTACAGCCAAGTTCCCCCCGCTACGGCACTCCCCATACAGTATATATATATATATATATATATATATATATATATTTTTTTTTTGTATATATATATATACACATATATATATATATATATATATATATATATATATATATGTATGTGTGGGGAAAAAAAAATCACAAGACTATTTCATCTCTACAGGCCTGTTTCATGAGGTGGGTGCCCTCAATCGTCAGGAGATTTTAATGGGAGCATTCGCATACCATGGTTTATATAGGGCACAGAGTGGGTGGGTACAGGCTGGCCTAGGGGCGTGGTGATTGGTTCATGTGTTACCTAGGAGGTGTTTCCGTCTATGGCGGCATGTTGTTACAATTTCGCTGCGCTTGTTGAGGGATGACAGGTCTGGACGGTAGATAATAAACAGTTTCTCTTTCAAGCATAGGTTGCATCTTTTATTACCACTATTGTAAGGTGTGCTGGATGCAAGAATTTGCCATGTTATTGAATATTCAACATTATTGTCTTTGAGGTCCCAAATGTGTTTGCTGAGTTCTGTGGTATTTCGCAGGTTTTTGTTCCTGAAAGAAGCCTTGTGGTTGTTCCATCTGGTTTTGAATTCACCCTCGGTTAATCCTACATATGTGTCGGATGTGTTAATGTCCTTGCGTATTACCTTAGATTGGTAGACAACTGATGTTTGTAAGCATCCCCCGTTGAGGGGGCAATCAGGTTTCTTTCGACAGTTACATGCTTTGTTGGTTTTGGAGTCGTTCTGACTGGGGGTCGACGGCTCATTTGCAATTGTTTTGTTGTGGTTTGAGATGATTTGTCGTATATTGTTCATGCAGCTGTAGCTCAATTTGATGTTGTTCTTGTTGAATACTTTTCTTAGGTTGTTGTCTTTGGGAAAGTGTTTGTCAATCAGGTTGAGGAATTTGTGTCCAATGTTCGTTGAGACGTTTTTGCTGTATGGGGGGTTGTACCAGATGATGCCGTTTCGTTTTCTGTTCTTTTTTGGCTGGTTTCCTGGCGTGGGTTCATAGGTGAGGGTGAAATTGTATCCGCTTTCATCAAGGGCTTTTTGGTACGGGGGGGTTGCTTGGTCAAATTCAGCTTTGCTAGATGACAGCATCGATAGCCTTTTATTGATTCCGGTAGGTATTCTTTTCGTGGTGGTGGGTGGATGGTTGCTGTCATGGTGCACGTATTGGAGTGTTGTGTTGGGTTTCGTGAATGGTTGGTAGCTGTTATTTCTCAGGTTGAAAGTGACGTCAAGAAAGTTGACGGTTTGCTTGTTGGCTTCAATCGTGATCCGTAGGCCGTTGTCTTTGAAAATTTGGCATATGCGCTTCTTGGTATTCTCGCTGCTCCTTGGCGAGGCGCGACACACTGTCATTTTTCAGCTTGGTGAGGAGTGGGTTGCGGATTGTCCGCAATCCCAATCCGCAACCCACTCCTCACCAAGCTGAAAAATGACAAGGAGCGCATCAAGAAAGTAAACAACCTCATCATAGCTGCCGATAAAACCACAAACTTCTACAGAATGGACATACCAGAACACCACACCTTACTGGACAGAAGCATCACCAAATCATACAAAAAAGCGCAACCCAATACCTTACAGAACATCCACCTGGAAAATAAAAGGATCGCGGCTGAACTGGACATTGAGGACAGGGTGGACGCCACAGCCAACAAGGAAGCCTTCATCACATTGAAGGATCACAAACCCAACTTCGCAAATAACCCAACATGCCGACTAATAAACCCAACTAAATCTGAAATAGGAAAAATCAGCAAAATAATCCTGGACAGAGTCAACACAAAAATCAAGGACAAAACACCACTCAACCAATGGAGAAATACAGCAGCAGTAATCAAATGGTTCAACAACATCCAAGACAAACAACAGCACAACTTTATCTCCTTTGATATCGAGGAATTTTACCCTTCCATCACGCAAGACCTACTGACTCAAGCACTAGACTTCGCCTCAGACTACGACTCAATCACAGGCAACGAAAGAAACATCATCATCCACGCAAAAAACTCCATTCTCATCCACAACAGTACACCATGGCAAAAAAAGAACAATGCAACATTTGACGTCACTATGGGAAGTTTTGACGGAGCAGAAACGTGTGAACTCGTTAGGAGTTTCCTCCTCTCCCAGCTCGCTAGCCTCAATCTGAACCTTGGTATTTACCGTGATGACGGACTGGCAGTGTGTCGCGCCTCGCCAAGGAGCAGCGAGAATACCAAGAAGCGCATATGCCAAATTTTCAAAGACAACGGCCTACGGATCACGATTGAAGCCAACAAGCAAACCGTCAACTTTCTTGACGTCACTTTCAACCTGAGAAATAACAGCTACCAACCATTCACGAAACCCAACACAACACTCCAATACGTGCACCATGACAGCAACCATCCACCCACCACCACGAAAAGAATACCTACCGGAATCAATAAAAGGCTATCGATGCTGTCATCTAGCAAAGCTGAATTTGACCAAGCAACCCCCCCGTACCAAAAAGCCCTTGATGAAAGCGGATACAATTTCACCCTCACCTATGAACCCACGCCAGGAAACCAGCCAAAAAAGAACAGAAAACGAAACGGCATCATCTGGTACAACCCCCCATACAGCAAAAACGTCTCAACGAACATTGGACACAAATTCCTCAACCTGATTGACAAACACTTTCCCAAAGACAACAACCTAAGAAAAGTATTCAACAAGAACAACATCAAATTGAGCTACAGCTGCATGAACAATATACGACAAATCATCTCAAACCACAACAAAACAATTGCAAATGAGCCGTCGACCCCCAGTCAGAACGACTCCAAAACCAACAAAGCATGTAACTGTCGAAAGAAACCTGATTGCCCCCTCAACGGGGGATGCTTACAAACATCAGTTGTCTACCAATCTAAGGTAATACGCAAGGACATTAACACATCCGACACATATGTAGGATTAACCGAGGGTGAATTCAAAACCAGATGGAACAACCACAAGGCTTCTTTCAGGAACAAAAACCTGCGAAATACCACAGAACTCAGCAAACACATTTGGGACCTCAAAGACAATAATGTTGAATATTCAATAACATGGCAAATTCTTGCATCCAGCACACCTTACAATAGTGGTAATAAAAGATGCAACCTATGCTTGAAAGAGAAACTGTTTATTATCTACCGTCCAGACCTGTCATCCCTCAACAAGCGCAGCGAAATTGTAACAACATGCCGCCATAGACGGAAACACCTCCTAGGTAACACATGAACCAATCACCACGCCCCTAGGCCAGCCTGTACCCACCCACTCTGTGCCCTATATAAACCATGGTATGCGAATGCTCCCATTAAAATCTCCTGACGATTGAGGGCACCCCCCTCATGAAACAGGCCTGTAGAGATGAAATAGTCTTGTGATTTTTTTTCCCCACACATACATATATTGCGCTCTACTACGGTATCGAGCACTATTTTTTGGATAACCTTATTAAGACATATATATATATATATATATATATATATATATTTTTTTTTTATATATATATATATATACATATTATACAATTTGTTCATGTAGAGTTTCTAATCTGATGTAAACAAATGATTGCAGTCTTTTAAATTTCTCAAAAAAAAGTGTCATACTATTTACCATGGGTAAAAAAGGACAATATTGTTACAGAATGAGGATGATGCTAAGTCAACCGACTTTCAATGCATAGACACCACATGTTGTACTGTCAATCTGCCGTGGGTGTCGTACAGTACCGCATGTCCACCTCGAAAAGTGATAGCTTTCTTTTCGCATGAAGGCCCTGTAGAAATAATGGCATCATTTATATAAAATATGATATTGTTCTACTTTGTCATTTAAAAATCAATTGTTACCTATTAACACTTGCACAAATGGATTAATAGTATTCGTGTGCCATTATTAGGTGTTAGCTGTAATACCTTTCACCATGATTTGAAATAGTTATCCTCACCTAGTTGTGTCCAAACATGTTTGAATGGCTTCCTTGGACTCCCCCAGCGAATTCAAAAAGAGGGATCTTTTTTCTTGGGGATACATGACCTACAAATATTTGAAAGAAAATATATGAAAAAGGTGTTTGGACATTATTTCTTAGCTTACTCTACACCAGTGGTTCTAAACCTTGTTGGAGGTACCGAACCCCACCAGTTTCATATGCGCCTTCACCGAACCCTTCTTTAGTGAAAAATAAAATGTATTTTTTTTTTCAAAATCAAGACAAAGTTATGTTTTTTTACTTGTGCACAAAATGAACCGTGCATGAACATCACCTTGTTCAAAGAACAACACAAACATAGTGCATGAACTCACAACAAATTACACATCTGCCAATCAGAGGGAAAATTGTTTGGGGGTATCCATAATACGCCACTAGGGAGAAGTTTTTATTTACACGATGAGTTGGGTGTGTCTTGACCTCAGCGGCGGAGGCTCCGCCGAACCCCTGAGGCCGACTCACCGAACCCCTAGGATTCGATCGAACCTAGGTTAAGAACCACTGCTCTACACCAAACATTGCATTTGTCCATGTTTATTATGTTATGCATTTGTCAATTTTTTTTACCACGAGTGGCAAGTGATTATGTTCATTCACAACTCCCAAGATGACCTCATACTCCAAAGGTGCATTCTAAAATTAAATACAAATATCCAAAGCACAATACTTATTGACATCTGTACACCAATGTTTACAATAGCTGTATTTGCAATACATTACAGTACATTGCTTTCTTTTTAGCTTTGGATGTGCAGGACTCCCTTGAAAAACAGGTTATTAATTTTAATGGGACTTTCCTGGGTAAATAAAGGTTTTAAAAAAAAGTAACTATCCACAGTTGATGTCGCACGTTGAGCATGGTACGCATAACGCAGCAGAAATATAATGGCATGTATAAATTAGTTTGGTTAGGAAGTATATTTACATTGAGTGCTCTGTGAAATCAATTAATCCATCCATTTTCTACCGCTTGTTACTTTCGGTGTCGCAGGGGGTGCAGGAGACTATCTCAGCTGCATTCGGGCGGAAGGCGGTGTACACCCTGGACAAGTCGCCACCTCATCACAGGGCCAACACGGATAGACAGACAACATTCACACTCACATTCACACACTAGGGCCAATTTAGTGTTGCCAATCAACCTATCCCCAGGCGCATGTCTTTGGAGTTGGGAGGAAGCCGGAGTACAATCAGAGAATGTTTTGGTTAAATGTTGCTTTTAGAAACCGGTGCCTTGCAGTGATTAGCCTGACTGACAGTACAGTACTCTTGACAATATGTTTCTGGGTATGTGTGTGATAGACACTCACGCTGAATTAGTATGCACACTGAGTGTGAAGGGATAGTCGCAACAAAGAGAAAAAACACCTATGTGATTATTACATTCATAGACAACACCTACTGGTATATGTCTGCATTATTAGCCTCACATTAAAGACTTCCAGAGGCTGTTAAAAATGCATTTTTATCCAAGTCTAGCACAGCCACTATAGCACCTGCTTCTCTTTCACATGGAACTCCCCCTGCTTATTCAATGACCTCCTGTTTGAAGTTAAAGTCCCGAGTAATAATGATATGTATTGTCTGAATCACCAATTTTCGTGTGGGACTACAGACAGACCGTAGGCAAAATCAAATAATGCTCACTTTTTAATTAACGCCATCCTCTTCAGCACTCCAAAGCTCACTAGAGTCACTTTCACTTTGAACAATATGCCTCTCATTCTCTGAAGGCATCTCATCAAAGGGGTGTGAAATTATTTAATCTATTTCACATCAATTGTATAGCTTCCCACTGCATCCGGGGGATAAGATGGCAGTCTAATGCATAAGAATGTGTGCATGCCAAGCTCTTTTTGTTTCTTTAGACTAACCAAAAAGTTATTCTACAAACCCCGATTCCATATGAGTTGGGAAATTGTGTTAGATGTAAATATAAACGGAATACAATGATTTGCAAATCCTTTTCAACCCATATTCAATTGAATGCACTACAAAGACAAGATATTTGATGTTCAAACTCATAAACTTTATTTTTTTTTTGCAAATAATAATTAACTTAGAATTTCATGGCTGCAACATGTGCCAAAGTAGTTGGGAAAGGGCATGTTCACCACTGTGTTACATGGCCTTTCCTTATAAGAACACTCAGTAAACGTTTGGGAACTGAGGAGACACATTTTTTAAGCTTCTCAGGTGGAATTCTTTCCCATTCTTGCTTGATGTACAGCTTAAGTTGTTCAACAGTCCGGGGGTCTCTGTTGTGGTATTTTAGGCTTCATAATGCGCCACACATTTTCAATGGGAGACAGGTCTGGACTACAATGTAGCCCGGAAGAGTCAGGGCTGCATGGGATTCTGGGTATTTGTTCTGTTGTGTTTATGTTGTGTTAAGGTGCAGATGTTCTCCCAAAATGTGTTTGTCATTCTTGTTTGGTTTTGGTTCAAAGTGTGGCGCATTATTAGTAAGAGTGTTAAAGTTGTGTTGTATGGTCACCGTCAGTGTAACCTGTGTGGCTATTGACCAAGTATGCTTTGCTGTCACTTACCTGTTCAAGCAGAAGATGCATACTGCATAACAAGGGGTTGGGCTGGCACTTGGTTAATACAGATTTTAGAGGGCGCCAAATGCTGTACCATCATGGTGCGCCCTTTTTATAACTGTAAGGGTGAAAATCGGTGTATATTAATCCCGGGAGTTTTCTGCGAGAGGCACTGAAATCCGGAAGTCTCCCGGAAAAATCGGGAAAATCGGGGGGTTCGGCAAGTAAGCTGCAGAGCCGCATCAGAGCGATCAAAGAGCCGCATGCGGCTCCGGAACCGCGGGTTGCCGACCCCTGATCTAGTGGTACGGCAAAGAATCACTTGATAACAGTTCTTATCAATTGTTTACACTCAATTTTGGAAACAGAAAATATTCAGTCTACCCATGGTGTGTCCGTGCCAGCAACCTGAGGGTTCCTGGTTTGATCCCCAGCTTCTGCTATCCTAGTCACATCTGTTGTGTCCTTGAGCAAGACACTTCACCCTTGCTCCTGAAAAGTTGTGGTTAGGGCCTTGTATGGCAGCTCCTGCCATCAGTGTGTGAATGGGTGAATGTGGAGATGGTGTCAAAGCGTTTTAAGTACCTTGAGGGTAGAAAAGCACTATACAAGTATAACCCATGTTTTTTTTAACCATTCTCAGTTACAGTAACAGATCAATCAACAATGAAAATCAGAAAAAATAGTATTTTTCTGACTACTGTAAAGCTGTGAGCTCCCCCTCATTCTCACTCCTCTTCTTCTGACTATTTTCCATTTTTGTTGAAGACAGGTAAACTCACCTACCTGAGTGCCGCATTTTCAATTAAGCAGCTGTGGGCTTCCACACCTGGCGGATCCAATTTGTTCATTAGTGTGGTCGTTGGGGGGCTGAGGCTTTGTAATGAGAAGGAAGTAACCTTACAATCCTTATTCGTGTCTAAGGTGTGATAATGCACACAGGGTTTCGCAACTCTCTGTGTGTAATGTTTTGCACAAAGTGTTAAGCTGAGTCTGTGCAGATGCAGGTGTGTTTTTGTGAGTAAAAACATTTATTCCAATTAATGGGTGACATCTCATGATTTAATTTCCTGTCTGAAACTGCAGAGTCAATACTTCTTTGTGGTTGGTCTTAACAAAAAAAATAAGCATCATGACAGTAAATAATTAATGTCATTGATGTATTTGCACAGTTTTGTGTATTTTTTTTAATTATTTTTTTTACAAAGTGTAACTGCAAATTATGACAAATTTAGACATTTATTTGTTAATAATGTTCTCTTAATCCACTATTGGTAACATAACTGTTGATAGTGTTATATGTTTTAGTTTAATGTTTTTTCCATCTTCAGTGTAACGCAAACTGTACTTTTAAAATCAAATTTGTAGTATATTAATTAAATATTTTAGTATATAAATCACAAAACCACAATATATACTGTATGTTTGACCTATAGTGCATAGAAATAAATGCAGAATGATAGTGGCCTGATAATAGATATTTCTGAGACCTGCTCCCATTGCTGTCTAAATACAATATTGTGAATGATTAATATTACTTTCCCACCTTGGTATTAGGAAAATTGACAGTTTAATTGCAAATCTTATTAGAGTTGAAATACACCTCGTACAATAAACTATATACGTGATATATGAACATACGTAACACAAAATTCTGCTACTGAATTCTCTTCAGCCAACATTTTTGATTTCTTAATAGTCTATTTAAATCAGGTTGCAGATTGATTAAATCTCAATCTTTTTATATATAAAAGCGTCCCAATAGATAAACGCATGTTATCACTTAGCCCTTATTCATTTTACAGTATTCGTTTTAACCTTTATTTATCCAGGAAAGTTGAATTGAGATAAATAATCTCTTATTTTATTCATTTTCATATTATTTGAGAAAAGTGCACCTACAGAATATGATTGCAGGATTGTCAGAGCAATGGCGTGACCAGACTTTTTTTTTCAGGGGTGGCACCCATAAAACAGTCAGTCTATCCCAGGAGCAGCTGTAGCTACTATAGTACTGTAACATTTAATTTGGACTTATTTAAGTATGGAAAGTATTTTTTGTTATGCATACATTCTTATTTACATATTACTGGATCACATTACAAATATTTTCAAGTAAAACATTTATTGTATTTTGAAATATATTTTATTTATACAGTCCTGCACTGTGGTTCATTCCGGTTGTTTCTGTGTGCCCGGATACGGAACAGCCGGGGAGGAGGAAATAGAAAGAGAGCGGGCGACTTGTAAACGTGCTGTTGTGTGTGTAAAGCTCAAATAAAGTGGAATTGTTGTGGTACTTTTTATCAAGGAAGACAACAAAACTATATTCTTCCTTAAAAACCCGCCTATAACTCACAACCGTCGAAGTTCGTGAAAGACAAAATAATAGGGTTACTGTAGTTCACCACGGTTACCACCACTAAGTATGCAGTGAATCTTTGTATAAGACAATTGCTGACATACAATATTGCAATGCATTGAGCTATAACAGTACGTCAGACAACTTGCAACAGTTAGCGCAAAATACAAATACAGTCAAATTTCTTCTTTAATAAAGTACAATAGTAACATTCATAAACTTGTATTTAAATTCAAGCTGATTAGGTCCTCGTTCAAATGTACTCTTTATATTGGTGGCAAAAGAATAATTGAAAATATTACACAGTGTGCTTTTAAGAGTATTTGCACAACAAATAAATTACCTGGATTGAGTAGAACTAGAATCACGGTGGAATAACAAAATCAAAATGCGCCTGTTCTTGAGTTGGCAGGCAAACACTCCTAACATGTTTGTGCAAAAAAATATATTATAACTAAAATGACTTACCTTGAGTGAAGGACCACGGACGTCTGGAACCTGGCTGCTCATCATCAATGCCTGCCACCTGAATATATGTCCACCGATTAAGATTACTCGCACATATGTACACCCCAAATCCGCAAATTAAGATTGCCCTCCACTACAATATGAATTATAAACGATAAAACATTGAATATTGAGTATGTGAACCATTCCTACCTTGTTAACATCCCTGACAACCTCTTTAAAGTTTTATCATCCATCAGAAATATCCATCCATCCATTTTCCATCGATGTCCCTCAAGCAACTAAAATGCGTCAAAGTCAATCGGTCGTGGAGAGTGTTTTGCATATGTTACTCATTAGGCCTAAAATGGGTTAACCCTTGTGTTGTCCTCATTTCCTGTATACACCCCGTGTCCTCCTGGTCAAAATGACCCGTCTTCACTAAACCCCTAATATTATATACTGACTGTTAGTCGGTAACACTTACAGTCATACTCATTGTTCACCTTAGCAATGTGATCACGAGAGTCGAGTCGGGAGCTGGTGTATACTTTAGACAGCTTTATTTGCACACACAGAACGGAAGTCCAACCCAATATAAATAAACCCACCTGGCACTCCCCCTGGTGGTCACTGTGTGTAACACAGTGCAGACAAAACATGAAGCTCAATACACAACATCCCTCCCCACTTATTCAGATTCACACGCACCAAAAACCACCCCTATCAAACCCGGCCTATAAAAACAGACTAGGCCATAAGCACTTAGAACATGTGTTATGTGCAAAATGATGCTTTGTGCGAATCAGCGGTGTAACAATAAAATACATTGAAATACCCACTTAGGGGGCTATTGTAAATAGGGAAGTCAAACTTAAAACACATACATGCTTACTGAGGCCGGGGAGTAGACTACCCCCGAACCTCGGAGTCATTCCACGGGGATTATTCTGCCCCAAAACGTGACATGACTCTTTAACAACCCACTCCCCCACAGTTCAGAGATTAAGGCGGTCTGGAGCTCTGGTAACCCGGAGTGGATACCTCCGGCCTGGCGCTCCAACATCTGCTGTCCGTCTGGGTGACCCTCCTGGCTCAGGGGCGACTGTCCCGGTTTCCAGAGCATCCCCTCTTGTCGGAGAAGGGGGAGGAGCAACCGGCTGGGTCCCAATTGTCAGTTCACTCGGCACAGCTGGTTGCTCTGGACCAGTGGGAACCAACAGTGCACGGTCACCGGCTCTCATCTGCTCTATGTGACGTCTCCAGAGCGCGCCTGCCCCCACATCCACGGAGTAGGATATCGGTCCCTCTTGTGATGCCACCAGTCCAGGCATCCACTTCTCCTCCCCCCGTCGATAATCACGCACCAGCACGGCCTCCCCCACTGCAAACCGTCTATCCTTAGCCACCAGGGCTCTGCGTTCTCGTTGGCCCTCCTGCGCCAGCTCCACCGTAGCCGACATGTTCGGCTTCACAAGGTCCAAGCGTGAGCGGAGCCGACGGCGCAGGAAGAGCATAGCCGGAGACTCACTCGTCGTCATGTGAGGCGCATTCCTGTAGCTGAGTAAAAATGCCTCCACTCGATGTTGCAGCGTAAATGTTCCCCTAGATGCTTTCAATGAACGCTTCAGCGTCTGCACAAAACGCTCTGCTTGACCGTTCGTGGCGGGGTGAAACGGCGCTGACCTTTTGTGCTTCACTCCGTTTGCCCGGAGAAATGCCCCGAACTCTGCCGCTGTGAATTGTGGCCCATTGTCACAAACCAGTGTCTCTGGTACTCCGTTGCGGGCAAACATACTCCTCAGGGCCAGTACAGTCTTCTCCGTCGTCGTCGTTTTCATCACCTGTACTTCCGGCCACTTAGAGTACGCATCTACCACCACCAAGAACAGGTGTCCTTCGAATGGCCCTGCAAAGTCCACATGGATCCGTTGCCATGGGGATCCCGGCCATGGCCAGGTGTGCAGTGGGGAGAGCGCCGCGTTCTTTTGGTCCCGTTGACACGTAGAGCATGTCCTGGCCTGCTGTTCAATCTGGGCGTCTAACCCCGGCCACCAGACATGGCTCCGTGCAATGGCCTTCATTTTGACCATGCCCGGGTGCCCGGCATGTAGTTCTTTCAGAAGCTGCGGTCTCAACGCACATACACATACTGTACATATACATTCACTGTACAAACACATATACACATTCTGTACATATACATTCATTGTTCACGTTTCATCAAACATATATTAACGTTGTTGCCCTAGGGTAAACTGGGTGTAACACATGGCACACTGACAAAGCTTAACCTATTGTGACTATAACAATCTACAAGGTTAATGTAGGTTGCTTCTCTTTCTCCCCCTCCATTTTTCTGCATTCTTTCGTATCTCAAGTTATCATTACGTATATGTATTGTTGCATTTAAACAAATGTATTGTTGATAATAAAGGTAAATTATTGGTATTGTTCATTATCAATAGCGCTATTTCTATTGGTATTTGTATTGATCCATTTGTAGTGTAATAATGCTCATTGTCATTTCTGTATTATTTTTTATTTTTCGCTAACTGCTTATTTGCTATTACTTTTACCATCATATTTGTACATGTCATATTTGCTGATGTTGCTCTATTGTTGTTGTTGTTGTTGTTTGCTGTTGTTGTTTTTGTCTCTCTGTCTAATCCCCCTCTTGTCCCCACAATTTCCCCCTCTGTCTTCTTTTTTTTTCTCTTTCTATCCCCTCCTGCTCCGGCCCGGCTGCACTAAATGATAATATAAATACATTTAATAAAGTCAAATACAAATAAGGCAACAAGAGAAGTATCCTACACTTCTCTTTTGTAAAGTAAATCTGTACAGCCGACATGGGCATCTACATCAACTATATGATTTGCCTGAGAAGCTGGACAGGACACAAAAAAAAAAAAAAAAAAAAAAAAAAAAAAAAAAAAAAAACAGGTGTCCTTCGAATGGCCCTGCAAAGTCCACATGGATCCGTTGCCATGGGGATCCCGGCCATGGCCAGGTGTGCAGTGGGGAGAGCGCCGCGTTCTTTTGGTCCCGTTGACACGTAGAGCATGTCCTGGCCTGCTGTTCAATCTGGGCGTCTAACCCCGGCCACCAGACATGGCTCCATGCAATGGCCTTCATTTTGACCATGCCCGGGTGCCCGGCATGTAGTTCTTTCAGAAGCTGCGGTCTCAACGCTGGAGGAACCACCACCATAGCAAACACCCCTGGATCACCGTCAGTTCGTCTCGTCGCATGTAGAAGGGTGCCAACGCGTCATTCTGCCCAACTGTCCCAACGAACTGGCCTGACACTACCATCTCTACTACCCTAGAGAGCACTGGGTCATATTTAGTTCCCTTCCTAATATCTTCACTGTCCACTGGGAGTGCGTCAAGGTGATGTACTGCCACCCTATCTACTGCGTCTGGCTTTTCCCCATGCGCTACCTGCAGTGGCAACCGTGAGAGACCGTCAGCATTCCCATGATCCGCTGCTTTCCTGTATTGGATTGTATAGTTGTGTGCTGATAACACTAACGCCCACCGCTGCAGTCGCGCGGCCGCCATAGGTGGCGTCGCCTTACTGGGACTCAATATACTTGTCAGCGGTCTGTGATCTGTGAGTAGTGTAAAATGGCACCCGTACAAATAGGCGTGGAATTTACGTACCCCAAAAATAATTCCCAACGCCTCCCTTTCAATCTGAGCATAATTTTGCTCCGCCTTGCTCAGTGTCCTAGAGGCAAAGGCTATGGGTCTCTCCTCACCACCGGGCATCACGTGCGAAAGTACTGCGCCCACCCCATACGGCGACGCGTCGCACGCTATCCGCAGGGGCAACCTGGGGTCATAATGTGTTAGCACCTGTTCTGATTGCAGGTGGTCTTTTGCTGCCTTAAAAGCTTTCTCACACTCCGGTGACCACTTCCATGCCACTCCGGTGTGCAACAGCTCATGTAATGGGCTGAGAATGGTTGCCATGTTTTTTACAAACCGGCCATAATAGTTTATCAGGCCCAAAAAAGAACGGAGCTGACTCACATTAATGGGGGCTGGGGCCTCCGCGATGGCCTTAAGCTTCTCTGGGGACTTATGTAGCCCTTTTTTATCAATGACATGCCCCAAATATTCTAATGAACTCTTGAAGAATTCACATTTCTCCTTCTGTACTCGCAAACCGAATTTTTCCAATCGGCCCAACACTGCATCTAAGTTTTTTAGGTGATCTGCATCGTTCTCCCCAGTCACCAAAATGTCGTCCAGGAAACAATGGACGTTGGGGAGGCCCTGCAACACTTGGTCCATGACTCGCTGAAAGATTGACGGCGCAGAGGTGATCCCGAAGGGAAGACGGTTATAGCAAAACATTCCCTTCTGCGTGGTAATTGTCAGATATTTACGGGAGCTTTCCTGAACCGGCACCTGTAAATATGCGTTCGACAGATCTAATTTGCTGAAACGCTGCCCCCCCGCCAGTGATGCGAAAAGATCCTCTATCCTCGGAATGGGGTAATGTTCAGCACAAAGCGCGGGATTCAAGGTCACTTTAAAATCTCCGCATATACGTACTTTCCCATTTTTTTTTACAATGGGTACAATTGGAGTAGCCCATTCACTAAACTGTACTGGAGACAGTACGCCCCCCTGTTCCAAACGCTCTAATTCTTCCTCCACCTTCGGCCGAAGTGCATACGGCACCGACCGTGCTTGGAAGAACTTCGGTTGATACACCGGCTTGAGGGTTAACGCCACCTCAAAGCCCTTTAGTGTACCTAGACCTTCTTGGAACACCCTGGCATGGCTGTCTAGTACTGTTGCCATTGTGCGGTCTTCCTGTATGGGATGTGTGGCTCGAACAGTTTTAATCATTGTCCAATCTAACTTTACTTTTCGCAACCATTCTCGTCCAAAAAGAGAGAGAGCGTCACCCTTAACCACATACAGGGGGAGATGTGCCCGTTGTTTGTTGAGACGCACATCTACTTTTATTACCCCCAAGGGTGTCATAACCTGGCCTGTATACGATCTCAACAGTAGGTTGGTGGTACGGAGGCGTAACTGGCTAAATTTAGCATTGTACAGTTTTTCTGAAATGATTGACACTGCCGCACCTGTGTCTAACTCCATTTCGATAGTTTGTCCCTCCACTTTGGGTCTAACCCAGATAATCGTTGACGCAGCGCTATCGTGTTTAAAGTTTTTTTCTACATCCACTACATGTAAGCCTCCCACCCCATCTGAATCTGTTGTCTCTGGGTCGCTGGGCTTAGTCTCCACCTCTACCTGATCGGCCCTCTTTTTGAATTTTCCTTTCGTTTTCTGTCCCTTTTTAACCACAAAAAAATGTGTTGTCTTCGGTCCCCCTTTATCCTCCCTGCATATACGAGCTATATGCCCCCTTTTTCCACAATTGTGGCAGGACTGGTCCTTGTAAAAACATTCCTCCATTTTGTGATTTACTCTACCACAACGAGTGCATTTACGGCCCGGTGGCAAGGAGAGAGAGACAGCATTCACCTTCTGTGAGCTACTAAGCTGTTGAGATTCTCGTGCCACTGTTTCTATTGAGACTGCTAATTCAACTGCTCTTTGGTATGTTAAATCCTTCTCTGTTAACAGCCTCTTTTTAATCGACTCACTGTTCAACCCACACACTAACCTGTCTCTTAGTGCATCCTGCAGGTAAGCTCCAAATTCACAATGCTCTGATAATTTTTTTAAATCTGTTACATACTGTGTAATAGTTTCCCCCTCCCCCTGATCTCTCTTATGAAACCTATATCTCTCCGCTATCACTATGGGCTTTGGGGAGAAATGTGCTTGCAACAATGTCACTACCTCCCCATACGTTTTCGTGCCCGGCTTCTCTGGGGCGATGAGGCTGCGCAGTAGACCGTACGTCGCCGGTCCCATCACGCTGAAAAACACCGGCAGCTTCCTCTCCTCATTCAGTCCATTTGCTGCCACGAAGTGCTCAAACCTCTCCACGTACGTCGACCACTGCTCCGTCGACTCATCAAAGGCATCTATCTGTCCAATGACGCCCGCCATGCTCGCAGGTGTGTCGTCCCGACGTGAGCCGTACTCCCGCTGCTATGCGAAGCTAACGCTAACAAAGCTAAGCTAACGCTAGCCGCCGATAAACTCCGCGGATTCGCCGCCCCTCGCCTTCTTAAACAGTCGGCAGTCGCATCCGTGCTCGTCGCCAATTATTATATACTGACTGTTAGTCGGTAACACTTACAGTCATACTCATTGTTCACCTTAGCAATGTGATCACGAGAGTCGAGTCGGGAGCTGGTGTATACTTTAGACAGCTTTATTTGCACACACAGAACGGAAGTCCAACCCAATATAAATAAACCCACCTGGCACTCCCCCTGGTGGTCACTGGGTGTAACACAGTGCAGACAAAACATGAAGCTCAATACACAACACCTAATATAAGAATTTAAACACCAAATTTCATCTTGCTTGAAGAAACAACTTGTAATTCACCACAAAATGTGTGAATAACTGAGTTTTCCCTCTTCACTTAATTTCTATAGCTTAAGAAAAGCAAAAAAATGTGCGTTTTGAATGCATTTTTATTCATCCCAATGACTCAGTTTCTTTCTTTTTTTTCTCCAATGAACAATTGAAGACAATGTACAATACCAAAATATGAAAAATCACATAACCCATTCAACTAATTAACTAACCCTAATTGGCACATGTAGGACAGTATGTAAGTGCGCAGCCTTTGCAGATATATTTCTTACACCTGCAGCACACAGTATGTGTTTTACAGTCCTTCTTTTGAGGGCAGAACTGACATCTCTTCCTCTTACTTGCCCTAGCTGGGGAAGTTGCTGTGGTAGCTGGATCCTCAGGTTGATCAGGAGCTCCTGCACTCTGAATAGCTTTTACAACTGCTGCTGAGGCTTCTGTGCGGGGGACATGCTTCCTTCTTTCAATGAGTGGAATTACAAGTGCCTTTCCCAGCTTCTCCAGGAACACCCTCCTCTTGTTCTGCTTACGAGACATCCAGGTCGGGTTGATCTCTCTTTAAATCACAAAGGCATTGTCGGAGGAAATATCAATGATGTTGTGGAAGATGACGTGGGGCTAGCGGGCAGTCATCCTTCTGCAGCTGTATGTTCCAATCACCTTATCTAGCTTGTCCACACCTCCCTTGTTGCGGTTGTAGTTTAGGATGATGACTGGCTTCCTATCCTCATGATTGCTAACGTCACCATCTGTGTGCAGTGTGCTCAGAAGAACTACATTGTCCCAGACCTCTCTTATGGCAGCAAGTTTGTCTGCCACACGTCTTGCTGGTCTTGGCTCACGGTCATCAAATCGTATCAGTCTTGAGTAGGTGTGAAAGAGTTTAAGTGGCATTGTGGCTCGGAAAATTGGTCTTCCACTCTCTGCATCCCATAGACTAGTTGCAGCCTCACCTTGGGACCTGTATACACCGGCTAAGATTAGCAGCCCTAAGTAGGCCTGCAGGTCAGTCTCATCCATCTTTTTACAGCTGTCTCCATATTTAGAATGTAGAGACAATGTCATGGGCATGAGAAATGGCATACCTTATGGGTCCTGGGGTCATCTTTATGATGTTTTGTTCTGCATGCCTGCCTTGGTGGTCATATGCTGCTGAGGACCATGTTATTTTGCCATTTTTTGAAAGGAAAGTCTCTCTTTCAGCTTCAGGGTTTTCTTCTCCTGAAGATGATATATCATGCTCTGGATTGTATTCCTCCCCATCTTCTTCTTCTGATACATCCTCCACTTCCTCTTCTGAATCTGAGTTGTCTTGCTGGACATCTGAAAATATCAGCTCTAGAGCCTCTTCAGCGGTATAACGCACACTCATGGCTTCAGCACAGACAGAATTCGGGGCCCTGTGATCTGCAGCACCTTTATAATCTCTGGAAATCCACAGAAAAAGAGCTCTGCTACTGATGGACTATAACATCTAAAACATTGTAACATTCTGTGATGTATAAATAACTCTGTGACTTTGATTTCAACACTTTGTGACTCACGGGTCTTTTTTACCCGAAGACCATCTTTGTAAAAATGTTTGTACATAAAAGCTAATGTGTATAAAAGCAACATTTCACTTTTTCTACTGTTGGTGCCAATCTAGGAAAAGTCATAAAATTTCAAGTTAAAAAAATATCGTTTAGGGGATTTTTGGGGGGTTTTTAACAAAGTGGCGGGTCAAAATGACCTGAGGACAACAGGATGGTTAAATGGGTGTAATTTTCAATTGTGTATGGTACTGTTAGTTATTTTTATAATGTCCACAAAGTTCAGTGGGCAAGTTGTGTGTTTTTGTATCATATATTGTAACATTCTGTGTTAGTTTTTGATTAACTAGACGGTGAGTGGGACAAACGGTAGAAAATGGATGGATGGATAGATAGACGGTAAGTTTGAAAGGTTGTCTAAATTAGTACACATACCTGTATATTGAGTCTGTGCAATCCCCAGCATTCTAATGCATTTGGTCATTAATAATTGCTATGGGATTTAGCCTTCGCATGATAAAGCACATTTTAATATCTCTTGATACATGTTTTAAAAACAATTTCGGACAATCGACAGGCTGTAGTTAGGAGACCCCTGAATTAAGCATTTCTCTGGCGTACCTCAAGATGGGGCCCGAGTGGTAATCGTACCACGGTTTGATAAACACTACTTCAAATCGTTCGGCCTCTGCGTATGGTGGCACCTGGGGTGGCCTATCAGATTCTATGGATGACACGTGCCACACCTGGGCACCCCCTGGACACGCCACATTGTGAGAGTGAGCGGTGTAGCGTCCCTCCACGAGGTCACACTCCTCTATGACCTCTCCAATGAGCAGGAAGGCCATAGTGTTTGAGGAACACATTCATCAAATCTTTCAACATGACCTGTATTCAGCTGGCGTTGCTCATTTTTTCAATTCGTTTATATCACTGACACCAATGCACGCCTGAACTCCCAAGCTTACCTAAGCATGGCTGAACAATCTGTGTGAGGCCATCTGACGGGATAAGAGACAAAAATACCATGAACTGATGTTGAAACTCAAAGGACAAGGCTAATGTTTTAACATAAAAATTAACATCGACCCATTTATCTGTCCGGCTGTGATAAGACAGACAGAAGCACTGTGTCAAAACTGATAGTGTCGATGCCTGTAGTGACTCAATTATGGGAAGGCCAAAAACTCAAGGTAAACCAATAGGAAGGTTATACAGTCTTTCCCCTGACATCAAGTAATTGACCAATTAATGCAAAAAGACATTTTTTTGGGCAATATTTGATTACCAAGCAGACATTTCAAGTGAATTTGTGACACCAGCATGCTGTTGGAAATCATACATGTGTTGTTTGGCTCTAAAAGCAAAGCTATTAAAGTAACTGCAGTCCAAACATAATTACAGTGTGATAACGTGCTGAAGTGGAACGATATGATTACAAATAGGTGTTATTTCTATACTCTGCTGCAGTGTGTGGAAGCATAGTCTTTGTGGAGCCATGTGTAGCTAAACTGCAGTGGAAGCTATCCCTGCAGAATTGCTACACTACAAGCTACACGACAAAAGTAGCCTGCTACATCAAAGCTACATTTAATGACTTTTATACAGTGGGGCAAAAAAGTATTTAGTCAGCCACCAATTGTGCAAGTTCTCCCACTTAAAATGATGACAGAGGTCTGTAACTTTCATCATATGTACACTTCAACTGTGAGAGACAGAATGTGAAAAATCCAGGAATTCACATTGTAGGAATTTTAAAGAATTTATTTGTAAATTATGGTGGAAAATAAGTATTTGGTCACTTCAAACAAGGAAGATCTCTGGCTCTCACATACCTGTAACTTCTTCTTTAAGAAGCTCTTCTGTCCTCCACTCGTTAACTGTATTAATGGCACCTGTTTGAACTGGTTATCTGTATAAAAGACACCTGTCCACAGCCTCAAACAGTCAGACTCCAAACTCCACCATGGCCAAGACCAAAGAGCTGTCGAAGGACACCAGGAAAATAATTGTAGACCTGCACCAGACTGTGAAGAGTGAATCTACAATAGGCAAGCAGCTTGGTGTGAAAAAATCAACTGTGGGAGCAATTATCAGAAAATGGAAGACATACAAGACCACTGATAATCTCCCTCGATCTGGGGCTCCACGCAAGATCTCATCCCGTGGGGTCAAAATGATCATGAGAACGGTGAGCAAAAATCCCAGAACCACACGGGGGGACCTGGTGAATGACCTGCAGAGAGCTGGGACCAAAGTAACAAAGGTTACCATCAGTAACACACTACGCCGACAGGGAATCAAATCCTGCAGTGCCAGACTTGTCCCCCTGCTTAAGCCAGTGCATGTCCAGGCCCGTCCGAAGTTTGCCAGAGAGCACATGGATGATACAGCAGAGGATTGGGAGAATGTCATGTGGTCAGATGAAACCAAAATAGAACTTTTTGGTATAAACTCAACTCGTCGTGTTTGGAGGAAGAAGAATACTGAGTTGGATCCCAAGAACACCATATCTACTGTGAAGCATGGGGGTGGAAACATCATGTTTTGGGGGTGTTTTTCTGCTAAGGGGACAGGTCGACTGATCCGTGTTAAGGAAAGAATGAATGGGGCCATGTATCGTGAGATTTTGAGCCAAAACCTCCTTCCATCAGAGAGAGCTTTGAAGATGAAACGTGGCTGGGTCTTCCAGCATGACAATGATCCCAAACACACCCCTCGGGCAACGAAGAAGTGGCTCCGTAAGAAGCATTTGAAAGTCCTGGAGTGGCCTAGCCAGTCTCCAGACCTCAACCCCATAGAAAATCTGTGGAGGGAGTTGAAAGTCCGTGTTGCCCGGCGACAGCCCCAAAACATCACTGCTCTCGAGAAGATCTGCATGGAGGAATGGGCCAAAATACCAGCTACTGTGTGTGCAAACCTGGTAAAGACCTATAGTAATCGTTTGACCTCTGTTATTGCCAACAAAGGTTATATTACAAAGTATTGAGTAGAATTTTTGTTATTGACCAAATACTTATTTTCCACCATAATTTACAAATAAATTCTTTAAAAATCCTACAATGTGAATTCCTGGATTTTTTTTTCACATTCTGTCTCTCACAGTTGAAGTGTACCTATGATGAAAATTACAGACCTATGTCATCATTTTAAGTGGGAGAACTTGCACAATTGGTGGCTGACTAAATACTTTTTTGCCCCACTGTATCTATGGGCCCACATGTATACTATCAATGTTAATGTAACTGAAAGGGTACATTACTATTAACCAGCGGTGTGCCGTCAGGGCCAGCAAGGCTTTCTCTGCTGGCCTAACATAACCAGAAATCATGGTCATAATTAAAGATAAAAGTAATTTTTTATTTACTTTCCCTACATATCTAAAAGTATTCATATTCTCTTCATGTCATATTATGCTCCTTCCAGTGCTGTTGTTTTTAGGTTAGAGTTTTTATCCAATCAGAATTCAGCTAGCTTATGTTGCCATCCTGTACGAAATCTGCCCGAGGCCTTCACAATCAACAATGCGGGCGTCCATGCACTGTAAGTGAACGGGCACATACAGTTGATAGATAATTGCGATAGCCAATCAGATCACGAGTTGTTGTCAGTAAGGCCTCACGTTGAATGTGACATTTACGCGTCCTGTGATTGGATACTCACAGGCTTGAGCCGCGGTGGTGCTATGCAGATCAGCAGAGCCACACCCAGGACCTTTAGTGGATTAATTTAATATAGCTACTTTTTTAACCCACAATGGCCAAAGCTCTTTTAATGTTGCTTTTAATTATGTAATGTCCGATGCTGTGGTGTGCCTAACATGAATCATGATCATAAATGAATAAAAGGTAATTATTTTTAATCTACTTTCTATAAATATATAAAAATATTCATTGTATTCTCTTCATGTCCTTGTTTTTACGTTAAAGCTAGCTTGTTGCCAGCGCCGGAGACATTTTAAGTCAACATTAGCGGCGTAAACAAACTGAGTAAATTCAATTGATAGACAGTTGTGATAGCCAATCAAATTACGAGTTGTTGACAGTAGCCCATCGAGGTAGCCTTACGTTAAACGTGACTGTGATTGGATGCTCACTTGTCATTCCCAAGTGAGTATCCAATCACATTTGTTGATTTGCGAATGCAGGAAGTGTCACTGGAGCATTAGTTTCAAGAACACATCACGTTTGCTTTTTTTTTCCCAACACCATAACTGATTATTACTCACTGCAGACTTCATGAGAGCCAACCAACATAACAAAATATCACTTACTGTACAAGGTCTGCTGTCATTATGATGCTGCCTGATATAATTTTGTTATATTCCTGTTTAAATGAAGAATGACTCATAATCCTCACGAAGAAAAGGAAGGTAGATCCAAGCATCTTTTTGAGTTTTTCTCGCTATTACCAGGTCTAAATTGGCTGTCAAAGTGTACCAACTTGTTGGAATTTCCCTTAGCCTTCTTCTATCCAGGTGAGATGCATTATTGATGACAGAGCTATTCAACTACATATTGAAGAAGACTGCAGTTTCAAGAGTCCAAGGGCTCTCAGGGACCGGACATCAAAATGTGAATGCTTTCGCAGGTTATATTTCTTTGCGACTGTGTTTAATTAATTCCAAAGTAAACACATCGGCTTTCACACTGGACTGTCAATAAAATAAAAAATGTTGAGAATTGATTCTCCTTTGTTTTAATTATTTTCTTTCCTTAATTTTATTTCTTTACACTTCCTTTATTTAGGTTTGTAAGACTGAAAATACAAACATAAAATAAACATAACAAAATTATATTGTCAATTGTGTGTATTACATAATTAATGTCCATTGTGTATTTTACATAAATAAAATAAAAGTTATTTATTCACACAATAAACTACAAATGTTTACACATATTGAAATTACACAACATCACCCACTAAAAATTGTATGAGACTTATCACTCTGAGCGTTGTCGCCCACTACTGGTCAAATTCAGCATGTATTTAACGAGGATCGATCATTACTCCCAGACAAAAAACAACACGACCAAGAATAGAAAAGACATCACAAAGTCAGCAATTTCAATACAAAACAAACTAAATATCTGTATGCACAAATCTACTTACAAGTGTTTGACCAAGTTACGTGATGAAGCTTACACGCAGGGATTTCTACCATTGTTGCTGGTTGTCTGGATCAGTGTGTCCGTCGCTTAAATAGCCCGCCAGAAAACAATGCCTCGAGTACTTGCTCAGGATGGAAAATTCCTACTTTGTTGTCCAGTCGTTGTTAACAAAGTCAGATTTTTGCAATTTATTTGGATTTTTTTTTTCAGGGTTGAATGAGTAGTCTTCTTCTACTCACCCAACTGCTGCTCTATTATGACACATATGCCTCGCTGATTCCCCTTATGGGGTGCCGGTAGTACTGCATACATGACAAACCCTAGTTTTAATGGTTTCATCAAGCCTACTTGGTATATGTTCGGCGGGCCAAATGAAAAGCTTTGAGGCGCCAGTTGTGGCTCTTGGGGCACCATTTGAATAGGTCTGCTTTATGATCTACAATAAACTTCTAAGGAGAAGGGAAGCGAGAAAACAGTTGACCACTCGATGATGTAAACGAAGCAGTAGAAACTGGTGATCACGTTGCCGCTATTAATAGTTTGTCTGCGTTAGCGCTTATAATAACAATGAAAGCGTAATGTCCCATACAAAGTTGTGTCCTAGCAATGTGAGGAACTCCTGCATCGCCTATGAGTTAGTCGTTTTACCCAAACCTGTCGGTCCAATGACCACCTGACCAAAATGAAGCGACGGCGTTGCTGCTGTTTGTTTGGACATCTTCCTCCCCCCAAAAAACACCAGCAGTGAATGATTTGTGAGAAACTTCAGTGAAATTTAAAGCTTCTTATGCTAGCTTGGCTTGCTAGTTAGCGCAGCTTGCTGGCTGCTAACAAAGAGATGCACAGGTTTTCAACACATCGCTAACCAGAGATCAAGTTGAGTAGTTGAAGAGGAATTTTTTCGGACAAAAGAGGAGAACGAGCGACGACATCAACTACTGGACGCTGTTTTCAACAAACATCAAGTTAAAGACTGAGGGCTGGATCGGTCGACGGTGGCAACGGGGACCTGACGGGGCTAAGGGAACGGTGACAGAGAGGAAGCTAGCGAGAGGCCGGCGGGCAAGAGCGGCGATGGGACCCTGCGGGAGACGGTGGCGGCAAGGTCTGGCGAGCGACAGCAGCGGGGCGGCAAGGGAAAGGCCCGGCTGGCATCTAGCATAGGCTTACCATATTCTGAAATCCCAAAAAGAGGACAATACTGTATATGCGTGCCAAGGCGGGCAGCACGCCAAGGTCGGGACTAGATGAAAATTTGCCAATGATACTCGAACTTGCTTTATAATTTTTATTTTATTTTAAATAAGGCATTTTTTCTCCTCTATTGACATTATAACAAAATAAGTCACACTTATATTTTGTAACATTCACAGTTTTAGAAAAAGTGCAAAGGTAGCAATATTCAAAATAACCAAAATGTAAACATAAATAATGCCTCAAAACAGGTTAATTACATTTAAACAAAAAACAGGTAGCAGCCCATTCTTTAAAATGTATCTTCTCAGTCTGGTGGACCATTCTAATGTAAAAAATATAAATAATGCCTCAAAACATTTGAAACAAAAACAGAGGTTCTCAGCGAATACACCATAGGTGAAGAATATTTCACAAATCAGCTAAAACAACCAAAACAGAGGTAGCATTTATAAACCAATTCTTTTTGGCTTATGTAAAAAAAAAAAGAAGAAATAATACAGTCAACATTTAAAACAAAAAAAGGAGAGTAGTGTATTGCGTTTCTTCTTATTTAGTCGTCTTGGCCTTCCTTATCTCCTTGGTTTTCCTCCTCATCTCCTTGGTCTTCCTGCTTCTTGGTGCAACTTAATTTTTTTCTTGCACTTGCATTACTGTGGTGTTATAACAACTCTACTTGATGCACAGCTTGCTTGCTTGCTTTCTCTGTATTTAATTGTTGCTACCTGACCAAACAACAGTTAATACCTGGTAGCTTTTCCAAAAGTGTTTTGTTTAAATCTTATTTACTTTAAGTTAAAGGATTGCAATGCCTTGAAGTTGATTGTTCTACTATTTGCTCATAATTAAAACGGGCACCACTTGTTTTGTATGTGTCCATTTAAAAAATAAACACATTGATTCTGACATGATACATTTAATTTTCTTTTCACTATATGCAAAGCTTCCATCTGCATCGAATCGTATCGAGTTGTAATGTTTTAAAAAGTATTGTTAGTTAATCTTATTGTGACCCATGTATCTTCATATCGAATCGCCATTTAAGGTAGATATGCACACCCCTATTATTTAAAGAATAACTGCATAACATGGAAATAAAGGTTAGAAGGAGCAGACTCAAGCTTGTACACTTTCTCATCATGTACCGGTAAGTTCTTCTGCATATTTTGCTTATTTACAGTAACTACTGATGCAGGAGGTACTGGGTCACCTCTGCTGGCAAAAACCCATTTTACAGCAAATTAGACAATATTTCTACTGACAGGAAGTGACCTTAAGTATAAAAATGAAATGAGGGGACAACTATTTTCATACACCAATCTATTTAATAGTGCCACAATCACACACAGAGGATATGACATTCACTTTAGAAAGGGGGAAACATTAACATGAAAAAAGTTTTGAAAGTTAAGTAAGAAAAATGGGACATTTCAGGTGAGGAGTCAACAGCTTGTCGGCAAATCACTTTTTTTTTCCTCTCTTTGATTTGATGCAAAGTAGTTGTGGAAGGGTCGTGGTCCACACATTCCCTGCGGGCGGGGTGTGTGCAGATGCCGGCCATGAAGCAGCAGACAGGTGAGTGGATATCTCAGCCCGAACGAGTTATCTAATCACCTGTTCCTTTATTAGCAGCGTCGGAGACCATGAGGGGGAGGAGAGACGGCTGGAAAGCAAGAAGAGAGACGCAGAACCATAGAAACTGCTGAAAAGCAACAGAGACTTTGAAAAAGAAAAGAATAAAGACTATTGTAAACGCTGCCTCTGAGGGTTGTGCCGATGTCCTGTGGTCATAGAAGAACCCGGAACGAACAGACTTTCACAGTAGTCTTGTCTTCCCTGCTCCTATCCATGTCTGCATACTGACATACAGTAAGGTGGAAGAATCACATGCTTTCTCTTTCAGGCGACCTGTCCATTTTACAACAGTACAATTATTGATGTATTAGTAGAAATTACACAATGGTAAACTAATAACACAACCATACATACAACATTGGAGATGTTACTTCATAAAATTTAAATAATGAAATGGATCATAACATTTCCAGGTAATTTTTTGCAATCAGATTAAAGTTAAAGTACCAATGATTGTCACACACACACAAGGTGTGGCAACATTTGTCCTCTGCATTTGACCCATCCCCTTGTTCACCCCCTGGGATGTGAGGGCAGCAGTGGGCAGCAGCGGTGCCGCACCCGGGAATAATTTTAGGTGATTTAACCCCCAATTCCAACCCTTGATGCTGAGTGCCAAGCAAGGAGGTATTGGGTCCCATTTTATATAGTCTTTGGTATGACTCGGCGGATTTCAGGGCGGACACTCTAACCACTAGGCCACCGAGTAGGTGGCCTAGTGACACTTTCAATAAAAGGCTATGTTACCTATGAAATTATTGACTTCCAGTCGTTACGGCTGTACAGGGGAAGAAGACGGCACAGACAGGAGGGACGTCGTTTTAGCTCTATTTATTATAATATATATATATATATATATATATATATACACACAATAGAATGGAGTGTGTAAATAGTCCAAAATGTGTGAGTGTGAGACTATGTGTAGGATTTAACTGCTGAGTGTTACCGCGAGTGTTGAGCGAGAGGCGGAAGTCCCGGAGGGGAAATGTAGGCTCGAAGGTCCGTGAGACAGGCAGGTAGTCGGGGGCAATAGCGAAGCGTCAGAGTTTGTGTCCAGATGGGAGGCCGAGATCCAAGAGGCAGCCAGGGAACCAGAGGGAATACGGGGAGACGAAACACAGTCAGCTCGTAACGCGGGAACGGAGGAAATGCTGCTGGAACGACACGACACAGGACAACGCACAATGAATACGAGGGGGAGAAAACACAGAAAGAGAAATAAAGCATAAAGCTTGACAGGTTTGGCTTACTGTATAGGACAGGTAGCTGCGTTCTGGCCCAGGATAGCAGGTTGTGCTGGCTTATGAAGGCAGGGCTTCTCATCAGCGACAGGTGCGTTGATTGCAGAGGATTGATTGCAGCTGCTTGCTGCAGCCGGACTGGCATGCGCCTAACGCGCTCTTGGAGGTGCGCTCCTGGAGGTGCGCTCCTGGAGGTGCGCCCAGGGCAGCGCACACATGAATGCGCACTGATGTGCGCCTGGGCCGTGACACTAGTACTGTTAACAGTAGGCACTAACTAATTAAAAAGATGACTGGATCAGCGAAGGATTCCAATTGGATTTGTGAGAGTCACTACAATCTGAGTTGAGTGTCGTCGTTGTTGAAAGCTGTTTGGTAATTGTTTTTATAGATAAAAGAGAGCTGGTCCTAGTATTAAACCTAAAGGGACACCTCTTTGTTGAGTCATTACATTAGATTTACAGCATATGATAAAATCACATTGTTTCCTGTTAGGAAGGTGCCAATTAAAGAATAAGACAGTGTATATTGACAATGTAATGCAATAATAACGTATATTAGGTCAAAAATCTCAGATCTACAGTACTAGGTAACCTTTACACCCAGCAGACAGCAGCTATTACAGCACATCTGACACTGTTAACTGTTCTGAAAACAGATTACATGTTAAAAAAAACAGGCCAGTGCAGAAATCTATTTTCTGTATCTCAGTGTCTGCCGTCAGTGCAGTTCCTATTGTTTGTAAGTGTGATTAACTATGAGTACAACCGATGAAGACAACCTACTATTTGTTGTTTCTAGGGAACTGTCTTTTAAATCTACCCGGATTGTGGCTCCAGGCCTTTACTCTATAAATAGATGTTACACAAATGGTTGTGACAGCGTTAAATGCGTACAAAGACAGCTATGGATTATTATTGTAATTACAACTACACTCAATTGATCAAGATGATCTCCTGCTGGCCCCACTATGAACTGGACTCTCACAATATTATGCTAGATTCACTCGATGTCCATTACACCGGTCGCCCAGGGAGGGGGGGGGCACATCGGCAGTCCCCTCCAAGGTTTCTCATTGTCATCCCATTGTGTTGAGTTTTTTCTTGCCCTGATGTGGGATCTGAGCCGAGGATGTTGTTGTGGCTTGTGCAGCCTTTTAGACACTCGTGATTTAGGGCTATATAAATAAACATTGATTGATTGATTGATTGAATTAGGGATGTCCAATATTGGCTTTTTTACTGATATGCCGAGATTGCCCAACACTCCATTTCCAATAACGATACCAATATATGCAGCTTTTCTTCCCTCTGACTAATGTCAGGTGACATGGTGTAAGTATAACACAATTTGGTCTGGATTACTCCTGACTATGTTTGGTGTCTGTTCGTGTTTTCTGTTCCACTTCCTGTTATACTTGTCTTGCAGCACATTGACTTTTTGCCAGCACAGCTGGTCTCATTTGTCTAATCAGGTCTATTTAGTTTTAGCTGTTGTTGCTTGCTGGATCATTATTTTCTGTTCATGCTTTTGTCGATGTTTTGGCATATATGCGGTTATTACCCTGACCAGCTTTGCTACATTCTATTTGTGTGTTTGCTACGATGAAATAGATTCTTACCTGCATGCCGTCTCCTGTCGGTCAAAACTACTGCAGTAATGTGAAACTGTGACAGTTATTCCTAAATGTAACACATTTTACTGTGATACCACAAATGAACACTTTGTACAAAATAAGACAAAATACTTAAGTTAAAGTTAAGTTAAAGTACCAATGATTGTCACACACACAGTAGGTGTGGTAAGATTTGTCCTCTGCATTTGACCCATCCCCTTGTTCACCCCCTGGGAGGTGAGGGGAGCAGTGGGCAGCAGCGGTGGCCGCACCCGGGAATCATGTTTGGTGATTTAAACCCCAATTCCAACCCTTGATGCTGAGTGCCAAGCAGGGAGGTAATGGGTCCCATTTTTATAGTCTTTGGTATGACTCGGCCGGGGTTTGAACTCACAACCTACCGATCTCAGGGCGGACACTCTAACCACAAGGCCACTGAGTAGGTCCTTAAATGTAAGTCATCGAAAAAGTGCCATTTATTAAAACAAATTATCTCAAAACAGTGTCTATCACTGTATAATTTCACAAATAAGAATCTAAATAATATTTCTTATTACTATAAAATGATTAAAGGTGTTTATGTAAAGAATAAGGTGAAGTATAAAGTAAGAAACTATTTACTTTTAAAATCATGGAAAATATTATTTACTTGATTTATATTTTTTCAAGACATTCCGTTCTTTCTTTCACACAGAGTGTGAACTAAATTTAAACGTAAATGTTATGATGCGAATTAAATATCAATAGACTTGGAGAAAGGGTGAATATAAGATTTGCTTCTTCCTTCTCCTCTTTGGACAAGTGCAAATGTTCATGGTTTAACTTGTCTGAAACAAATCATATCATACCATTTTAAGGTGTAAAAAATCCCACAATTTAGCACGGATCACCAAAAATGTGTTTTCTTCCTGCAATGTGATTTCGTTCACACATTGACACACAATCGATGTTGTGTGACGTGACACAGGAGAAAAACTCTCAGATGGTGTCACAGATAGAAATGTATTTTCTGCATTCTACTTTCGCCACATCCTTGTTGCCACTTGTCACCATTTTAACTTGGTACATGGCGAAGTAGTTTTATTCATTATTGGTATTCGCTTTTTATGATATTAAAAGTGACCAATATTGTTATATTATTTATGTTTTATTGAAGTATTTTGCTGCATGAATGCTACATGTGACTCCAAATTAATTATCTGTCTTGCCTCTGGTGAGGGCGGTCGCTTTTTTCTCCGCTCCCTCCTTCCCTGCTTGCTCTCTTTGTTTTGTCTTGTCTGAACTTTTTTGAAGCCTCTTTCTTTGCGCTGTCCTCAAATCTAAACATCAAACATGGATATGATCAGCTGGACTCTCTACGCAATTGACAAAGTCTTTTCGACAAGGAAAAGAGGTTCGGGGGAGCCTGGCTGCCCTGATGGAACCATTGCTGCAGGGTATGTGAGAGACTCCTGGTATAAATCTAGAATCATGTGCCTCTCAGTCCTTTCCATCGAGGACGTGGAAGACATCTACCTATTTGGAACCGTGATCGCGGGGCACCTGCTGATTGGGCTGGGCATTGCTTTGGTGTATCGCCAAATTCGGAAGACGATGGCAGCCACTCAAGCAGCCCAACGGCTGTTTGTCGCAATGGAAGGATTGGGCCGGGCTGTGGGAACACGGACTGTGGCGATTTCTGAACTGAATCGCAAAATGGATCACATCATGGAGAAGTTTGCTGAGAAGGAGAATTGAATTGAATTTGAGAGAAACCAGGACGGACACATAGAGAAAGAAAAACAACAACATCTTAATCTACGATTTGACTCCCTCGAATGGCCTTGACGCTATCAGGAACAGGCTGTTCTGAAAAACACCCCCGAGGACACCTCCCTTTTTCTCAACAACACCTGGTGTCGAACTTTGAGATCAGCCTCAGTCCACAAAAACATTTCAACATCACACCCAAGTTAATTGGGCATACATGCACGCACCCGCCCCTTCCTCAACCAACGCCTTCACCACTGCTTAATTCCTGGGGTTATGGAAGGCTAGTAGCGCTTTATAGCAGCAGGCCGGCCTCCAGGGCCACAAATCCCCCCTCCCCCCTCTCTGTTGCGAGTTGTTGTGATTATATGTAACATGTTATGTGTGTATGTGAGTTGTTTTCCCTTAGACTCAGTCTGGACCCCCTTCCGAGGGTCCAGCCTTAGACTGATAATTTTTTTACTCTTCCCCCCTTTCCCAATATCACCTTTTTCCCACCTTTTTTTAAGGAGCGTCGTAAGTGGCTGATCCGTTGGCGGTCCCGTCTTGTCTCCCTGTAAACGTATGTCTGCTCTTAGTGGGACTGTGCCAAAAATGAAATTTCAGTTCTTATGTGTCTTGTACATGTTAAAGAATGGACAATAATAACGCATCTTGAATCTTGAATCTGGAATCTTGACAGAAATACCAATCTGGTTTGATATCACATTTTTAGGCAAATATTGGCCTTTTGGACGTCCCTACATTTAACAAAAATATAAATGCAACCTGAGTTGAACTGTAACATCTAAAACTGTTTCTACGGTATATACAAGAAAGGCTTATTTCACTCTAATATTGTTCACAAATGTACATAAATCTGTGTTAGTGAGCAATTGTCTTTTGCCGAAATAACCCATTCAACTCACAGGTGTGGCATATGATTAGACAGCATGGTTATTGCAATGGTGTGCCTCAGATTGGCCACTTAAAATGCCAATAGTTTTACTGTGTTTGGGGTCAGTATGTGGTATTTCTCTCAAATACTGTATGCGCCAATCCAGAGCATCCCACATCTGCACTATTGGTGACGTGTGGTGAGTATGCTGGCCATGTAAGAACTGGGATGTTTTTCAGAATTGTGTACAGTTACTTGCAACATGGGTCTGTGCATGCCATACAAGAATTGGGATGTTGTCAGGAATTTGTCATGATCTGTCATGATGATTTGTCTGCTTTTTGTTGCAGTGCCTGGTTTGTGGTCACGGGTCAAAGCCACCTTTGTGCACACCTGATACCCATTTCCTCCTGACTACTGAAGCTCTCCAATGCATTCACTCAGTGCCAGTAGATTCCTGATGGTTCACCTTTGCGGTTGTGTTCATCTCCTCTGCCATGGCTCCAATCACGCTTCTCGTTGCTGTGTCTCTGTCGCTGTTGTCTAGTGTTAACTGTTTCCTTTCCACAGCTTTAGTGTGCTTTTTCTATTTTGCCACACCTTTTGTGTGCATCCTTTGTTGTTTTTCCTCACTTCTTTTTGAGTGCGGTTTTAGTTATTATTTTCATTGTTTCTTCTCAGCACTGGGGTCCTACTCTGACGAAAGCTGTTTGTGACAGTGTCGTGTGCAGATGCCTGAAACATACAGTAGGTCAGTGCATAATACTGCAGCATGAGGAGGTAGTGGAGGATGTTGTCACTGTATCACTGTGCATTCTAAATGCCGTCAATAAAATGCACCTGGGTCCATTATCCACAGTGTTGGGTTAGTTACTGAAAAACAGTAACTAGTTACAGTTACTAGTTACTTTATTTAAAAAATAACTCAGTTACTAACTCAGTTACTTACACCAAAAAGTAATGCGTTACTGTGAAAAGTAACTATTTAGTTACTTCTTCTACTTTTTTTTTTTAAAGCTCCCATTAATGCCCTTTTAGCCTTCATTTCAGTACTGTTATTGCACTGGAGAATAATACAATCTGTTGATCAACTTGACATACATTTGCATCACTGAACTCTGCTAAGCAATGTGCTCTACATACAACACACAAAGACAAAGATATGTTTCAAAGGGCCAATTTATTTCAGGCCAGAACAAATTGACAAAACTATTTTAAATAGCTGCAACATAACATACATAAGTAACAAACAGCATAATAACATTAACACTAACACTAACACTAACCACGTTAAACCCAGATTCCGAACTAATAAAGGTCTTAACTCATTCTCTTTCTATGCCACTTCAATATGGAATGCACTCCCAACAGGTGTAAAAGAAAGGGCGTCTCTATCCTCCTTCAAAACCGCACTAAAAGAACACCTCCAGGCAACTACAACCCTAAACTAACACCCTCCCTTCCACATAATACCTCTTTGGATTGTAAATAATCAAATGTAGACACTTTTTCTTATACTTTCTGATCTTTCTCTCTGTGTCCACTACTTGCTGTACATATCCTACCAAGTCAGTCCTACACTGTTCCAATGTCCATTTCTCTGATGATGCAATTGTTGATGACTGAAGTGTTGATACCAACCAAACCTAACCCCCCCCGCCCCTCCATATCCCACACCCCGGATTGTAAATAATGTAAATAATTCAATGTATATACCCTGATGATTATCTTGTGTGATGACTGTATTATGATGTTAGTATATATTTGATAGTATATATCTGTATCTGGACCCCGACTTAAACAAGTTAAAAAACTTATTTGGGTGTTACCATTTAGTGGTCAATTGTACGGAATATGTACTGTACTGTGCAATCTACTAATAAAAGTTTCAATCAATCAATCAATCAATCAATCAATCAACAACATAGCTGTAAAGCTGGCTTCACCCAAGGAAGGCACACGTGACATACACAGAGCCTAACCAGGCAGATTTGAATTGTTGTTTTGGGCAGTAGACGGGATCTTTGATCCAAGACACAACTTACATTTAACTAAATTGTGCTCGACAAAAGAAAAGAAGTGAGAATATCTCATACTTGCCAACCCTCCCGAATTTCACTGCCTCTCCCTGGGACAACCATTCTCCAAATTTCTGCCGATTTCCAGCCGGACTTAAGGCACGCCCCCTCCCGGTCTGTGCGGATCTGAGTGGGGACAGCCTGTCGTCACGTCCGCTTGGCCAACCAAAAAGTAACCACAGAACACTATACCGTATAGTCGTATAGTGTTCTGTGGTTACTTTTTTGTTGGCCAACGGTTGTATTGCGCAACCCCCCCCCCTCCCCTCCCCTTCCCACACTCAGACACACAGTCACACGCACACACAGAGAGCGCAGAGGAAGAATCAGAAGCACGTCTCTGCTTCGCTGGAATAAAACACACTCAGATCCTCAGTTTCTAGCCGATACTACATAAAAAATAACGTAAAACGCAGTAACGCATCATGTAGTAACGGTAACTGAGTTACTGACTATTAAAAAATAACGCGTTAGGTTACTAGTTACCGCCGAAACTAACGGCGTTACAGTAACGCGTTACTTTGTAACGCGTTAGTCCCAACACTGATTATCCATGACATACGCCGGACCATACCATGAAATAAAACTGCACATTTTGTAACGGCCTTGTATAAAAGCTCACCCAAGGCACATCGTTGCATTAACCATGCCATCTAATCTTACTGGTTGGTTTGCTGGAACACGGTGCATGTCCTGTCTTGTAAAATTAAACAAGGAACAAATGAATTATCTGCTGAACACATACATTCGGTTTCCTGCGTTTACAAGAGACCCAGATGCACCACATGTGTGGTTGATGTTTGTTATCTATTGCAGGAAAGGATCCTGCGATCTTTATCGCTGCCCGGATGATGTGTATGCATTGTCTCGTAAAAGGAATTCTGGATAGGCTTCTCCAAAGCCCTGAAGCCTTGAGTGCCTATTTATTTGACTTCAATGTTAACTTCATTGTATACTGATCATTTAGGCACAGGTCATTAAAGAAGCTTAACATAGATAAATGGAAGAGTGATACTTAATTTTAAGAAAAATCACTCTACGGAGACAGCCCTCGCAAAAGATGACTAATGATCTACTGCTAACGATGGATTCTGATGCGTCATCTATGTTGCTGCTTCTTGATCTTAGCGCTGCTTTCGATACCGTCGATCTTAATATTTTATTAGAGCGTATCAAAACACGTATTGGTATGTCAGACTTAGCCTTGTCGTGGTTTAACTCTTATTTTACTGACAGGATGCAGTGCGTCTCCCATAATAATGTGACCTCGGACTATGTTAAGGTAACGTGTGGAGTTCCTCAGAGTTCGGTTCTTGGCCCTGCACTCTTTAGTATTTACATGCTGCGGCTAGGCGACATCATACGCATATACAGCGCTAGCTTTCAATGTTATGCTGATGACACCAAACTTTACATGCCCCTAAAGCTGACCAACACGCCAGATTGTAGTCACCTGGAGGCGTGTCTTAATGAAATTAAACAATGGATGTCCGCTAACTTCTTGCAACTCAACGCCAAGAAAACGGAAATGCTGATTATCGGTCCTGCTAGACATCGACATTAATTTAATAATACCACCTTAACATTTGACAACCAAACAATTACACAAGGCGACTCGGTAAATAATCTGGGTATTATCTTCGACCCAACTCTCTCGTTTGAGTCACACATTAAGAGTGTTACTAAAACGGCCTTCTTTCGTCTCCGTAATATCGCTACAATTCGTTCTATTTTATCCACTAGCGACGCTGAGATCATTATTCATGCGTTCGTTGCGTCTCGTCTCGATTACTGTAACGTATTATTTTCGGGTCTACCTATGTCTAGCATTAAAAGATTACAGTTGGTACAAAATGCGGCTGCTAGACTTTTGACAAGAACAAGAAAGTTTGATCATATTACGCCTATACTGGCTCACCTGCACTGGCTTCCTGTGTACTTAAGATGTGACTTTAAGGTTTTACTACTTACGTATAAAATAGTCTAGCTCCATCCTATCTTGCCGATTGTATTGTACCATATGTCCCGGCAAGAAATCTGCGTTCAAAGAACTCTGGCTTATTAGTGATTCCCAGAGCCCAAAAAAAGCCTGCGGGCTATAGAGCGTTTTCTATTCGGGCTCCAGTACTATGGAATGCCCTCCCGGTAACAGTTAGAGATGCTACCTCAGTAGAAGCATTTAAGTCCCATCTTAAAACTAATTTGTATACTCTAGCCTTTAAATAGCCCCCCTTTTTTAGACCAGTTGATCTGCCGTTTCTTTTCTTTTCTCCTCTGCTCCCCCCTATCCCTTGTGGAGGGGGAGACACACAGGTCCGGTGGCCATGGATGAAGTGCTGGCTGTCCAGAGTCGGGACCCGGGGTGGACCGCTCGCCTGTGTATCGGTTGGGAACATCTCTGCGCTGCTGACCCGTCTCCGCTCAGGATGGTTTCCTGCTGACCCCACTATGGACTGGACTCTAACTATTATGTTGGATCCACTATGGACTGGACTCTCACAATATTATGTCTGACCCACTCGACATCCATTGCATTCGGTCTCCACTAGAGGGGAGGGGGTTACCCACATGTGCGGTCCTCTCCAAGGTTTCTCATAGTCATTCACATCGACGTCCCACTGGGGTGAGTTTTCCCTTGCCCTTATGTGGGCTCTGTACCGAGGATGTCATTATGGCTTGTGCAGCCCTTTGAGTCCCTTGTGATTTAGGGCTATATAAATAAACATTGATTGATTGATTGGAAGAGTGCCCCAACTCAGTAGTGTTTTGAGATAAGAGATGTCTCTCGGCTTACTTTAAGAAGTAAGCCAAATTTAAGGCACAAGCATCCCCTACAACTTGGTGTAGCAAAAAGAAAATCTGGTCTTACTCAGTATTAGCTTACCACTAGAGAGCGACATAATTTTGTTTCTCAACCATGTAAAGGACAGTGTTGAGAAGAATAAGCATATAATAGTCATGGAATTAAAAACATAAATAATCAAAAACAGGACCAAGTGTGTCGCCAACATGGCAATGCAATTTGACCGTATCAGTGTGTGATATAATAAGCAGATATTATATAAATGTTTCGATTTAAGAGTTATGTCACAGAACCAATCAGGCTTGTAAGTTGAGGTATCACTGTACAGGCACACAGCTAGTGTACATATTTGTCCCTCAAGGCACAATCTCCAAATAATATACCCCATTTGGCTAATAATGGGTCTCCACGGTAGGAAACGGTCCGTGCCCTTTCCATGTAGAGCCACACATGTACAAGCATTTTTCGAAATAAACACTGACTATCAAAAGCAGAACTTATAGTAAATTACAACTCAGTTACAAGACATTGCACCACAATGATGTACAAACATGTTCAATTAGTCAAGTGAAGTGAAGTGAATTACATTTATATAGCGCTTTTTCTCAAGTGACTCAAAGCGCTTTACATTGTGAAACCCAATATTTAAGTTACATTTAAACCAGTGTGGATGGCACTAGGAGCATGTGGGTAAAGTGTCTTGCCCAAGGACACAACGGAAGTGACTAAAGTCGCGGAAGCGGGGATCGAACCTGCAACCCTCAAGTTGCTGGCACGGCCGCTCTACCAACCGAGCTATACCGCCATTAAGTACATAATGCATTCGTTATGAATTTGTGAGTGGTGGCTTCCACCTTACCTAGTTTAATTACGTTTGATAAGAAAAACAGTAGACATACATGTTGCGTTGCAATGAGTCACAGAGAGGTGAAGATAACTAAGTGAAACGGGTTGTGTGACAGATTGGGGAAATAACGAATATCTATCAAAGAGCAGACAGTAACAAAAATAATTATGGAGCAGATATGACATGAGAAATAAGGTGATCATCATCACAGAGCGCTATCTGCATACCTAATTCAACCTGGAATGATCACAGAAATAACTCATTTTTACAATTTATCGATCCCTATGTGTTAAATACCCTTTCCTGTCTTCCATTTAATATTAAGAGAATAGGTCACTGTATACCCTTTGACCTAATGATCATAAATCAACCATAAACCATTACTTAAGTTTCTAATGTGTCCAGAGGTCATCGGATTATTTTACCAATGGAGATATGTTCTTGCTTTGCAAATCACTAAAAATATCATTAATTTCAAGACAAATCAATGATGACTTATGTTAATAAAATAATACCTAAAAACCATGATATTCTGAAAATGGCTTAAAAGACTTAAAGGGGGTGTTTGCAACTTGCTTGGTTACATTTTAAAACCAATAACTATAACACCACCAGCTAGCTAATGATACCATTAGAGGTTTAAAGAATATATATATATATCCTTAAAGTGTCTATATTTTTCACAATTACTAATTTCGTTGAATAAAAATTCTTGCACACGTACAGTACACAAAAGCAGTCCAAGAGAAGCAACTAACAATTTGCAGTTTGATTGTGATTTCTTCTTTCCTCCACGAAAACAGTGTTGCCAGATGTCACGACAGAAACACACAACCAGCGCAATGAAAACAAGTCGCTTTTAAAAAGTGGACTTGACGGAGAAGCACCATAGTAATCAGATGCCCAAGGTTAGTACTGAACTACAAAACCCAAAACCAGTGAAGTTGGCACGTAGTGTAAATCGTAAATAAATAGAATACAATTATTTTTAAATCTTTTTCAACCTATATTTAATTGAATGGACTGCAAAGACAAGATATTTATGTTTGAACTGAGAAACTTCTTTTTTTTTGCAAATTATCATGAACTTAAGACTTTATTGGCAGCAACACATTGCAAAAAAGTTGGCACAGGGGCATTTTTACCACTGTGTTACATGGCCTTTCTTTTAAACAACACTGTGTAAACGTTTGAGAACTGAGGAGACCAATTTTTTATGCTTTTTGGGTGGAATTCTTTCCCATTCTTGCTTGATGTACAGTTTAAGTTGTTCAACAGTCCGGGGGTCTTCATTGTCGTATTTTACGCTTCATAATGCGCCACACATTTTCAATGGGAGACAGGTCTGGACTACCGGCAGGCCAGTCTAGTACCCGCACTCTTTTGCTGTTGTAAGATGTGCAGAATGTGGCTTGGCATTGTCTTGCTGAAATAAGCAGGGGCGTCCATGAAAAAGACGTTGCTTGGATGGCAACATATGTTGCTCCAAAACCTGTATGTACCTTTCAGCATTAATGGTGCCTTCACACATGTGTAAGTTACCCATGCCTTGGGCACTAATACACCCCCATACCATCACAGATGTAGGCTTTTGAACTTTGCACCTATAACAATCTGTATGGTCCTTTTTCTCTTTGGTCCAGAGGACACGATATCCACAGTTTCCAAAAACAATTTGAAATGTGGACTCGTCAGACCACAGAACACTTTTCAACTTTGCATCAGTCCATCTTAGATAAGCTCGGGCCCAGAGAAGCCGACAGCGTTTCTGGGTGTTGTTGATAAATGGCTTTCTTGCACTTACAGATGTAGCGACAAACTGTAGTTATTAACAGTGGTTTTCTGAAGTCTTCCTGAGCCCATGTGGTGATATCCTTTACACACCGATGTCGGTTTTTGATGCAGTACCGCCTGAGGGATCGAAGGTCACGGGCATTCAATGTTGGTTTTCGGCCTTGCCGCTTACGTGCCGTGATTTCTCCAGATTCTCTGAACCGTTTGATGATAACACAGACCGTATGGTGAAATCCCTAAATTTCTTGCAATAGCTCGTTGAGAAATGCACTTAAACTGTTCGACAATTTGTTCACGCATTTGTTCACAAAGTGGTGACCCTCTTCCCATCCTTGTTTGTGAATGACTGAGCACTTTTATACCCAATCATGGCACCCACCTGTTTCCAAATACCGTATTATTCTAACTATAAGTCGCTCCGGAGTACACGTCGCACCGGCCGAAAATGCACAATAAAGAAGGAAAAAAACATATAAGTCGCACTGGAGTATAAGTCGCATTTTTGGGGGAAATTTATTTGATAAAACCCAACACCAAGAATAGACATTTGAAAGGCAATTTAAAATAAATAAAGAATAGTGAACAACAGGCTGAATAAGTGTACGTTATATGACGCATAAATAACCAACTGAGAATGTGCCTGGTATGTTAACGTAACATATTATGGGAAGAGTCATTCAAATAACTACAACATATAGAACATGCTATACGTTTACCAAACAATCTGTCACTCCTAATCGCTAAATCCCATGAAATCTTTCTCCCCGGTGTCGCCTCTGGTATGTCCTTTCTTTCTGCTGCTCGATTGCTGTTCTCTGCAGCATATTTCACTACGTCCATCTTGTAATCTGCAGTATATGATTTCCTTTTCGGTGCCATTTTAGTTCAGCCCTTCTCAGTTTTTATAAGTTACCGCCAATGTTGATGTGATCCATTTTAATAGCTACGGCAGTAGCGTATAGAATATAGCAGTTAGCATACCATGACCCACAATGCACTTCTGCCATGACCCGCCCACGCCAAATTCTTATTGGTTGACGTGTGTGTGACGATTGCTGACGTGTGTGTGACGATTGCGGACATTTGCTTCATCTCTTACGCGAATGAGATAAATAATAAATAATATTATTTGATATTTTACGGTAGTGTGTTAATAATTTCACACATAAGTCGCTCCGGAGTATACGTCGCATCCCCGGCCAAACTATGAAAAAAACTGTGACTTATAGTCCGAAAAATACGGTAGCCTGTTCACTTGTGGGATGTTCCAAAGAAGTGTTTGATGAGCATTCCTCAACTTTCTCAGTCTTTTTTGCCACTCGTGCCAGCTTTTTTGAAACATGTTGCAGGCATCAAATTCCAAATGAGCTAATATTTGCAAAAAAAAAACAAAGTTTACCAGTTCAAACGTTAAATATCTTGTCTTTGCAGTCTATTCAATTGAATATAGGTTGAAGAGGATTTGCAAATCATTGTATTCTGTGATGATTACCTGCTGTCTGGTGTGTTTGCTCTCTTCGCCTCTCTCTCTCTCTCTCTCCCTCGTCCTATAGTCGGACGATCCTCAGATGGCATTGATTTTGGGCACACTGGCCATTAATTACATCAGGGCTATTTTAGCTGAGTAGTGGAAGCTGAGAGGCGTTGGTTCCACATGCTAAGCGCTCCTGTTCCTGAACAGACATACTTCTTTGCCACTGGCTTTTTCCTCCGAGGCTCCTTCCCGCGTTGGCACCGACGTCTCCCTCCTGTATGGTTGGCCCCGCTGTGCTCGGCATGTTTTGTGTGCTGTTTTTTCCATGGTGTGCTCTCTCCCTCGCCACCATGGCTTTTTGTAAATTCCTCCTTGGAATAAAGACTTTAAATTGCACATGGGCCTCTTTTCCTGCATCTTGGGTTCTGCACAATACAAAATCCTATCAGTATTCTGTTTTTATTTACGATTTACACAACGTGCCAACTATGCGATGAGGTGGCGACTTGTCCAGGGTGTACCCCGCCTTCCGCCCGATAGTAGCTGAGATAGGCTCCAGCGCCCCCCGCAACCCCAAAGGGAATAAGCGGTAGAAAATGGATGGATGGACAACGTGCCAACTTCACTGGTTTTGGGTTTTGTAAATTAATACATTATTACATACAACTACTGAAGTTGTTTGGGGTGAATGCGATTGTTTTCTTTTCCAAAGCATGTTACATTTTAACATTGTGGTGTTTTTGGAGGAAAAAGCACGCATTAAAATGATTTCTATTCCGAGGCTGATTTGAAATACGAGCGTTTTAGTTACAAACTTATCATGTCGCGCTCATTAATTGAGGTATTACTATACACGAGTGCAGTTTAAAAACAGTCGCCGTCCACACACAAATGCATAAACCTGCTGTCATGCAGACTTTGTCCAATCAGAAGCCTGAAAAAGCAGCTGACTTGGTAGTATTACACCTCTCTTATTATAATGTTTATTTTGATATACTAGACCAGGGGTCGGCAACCTTTACCACTCAAAGAGCCATTTTGACCCGTTTCACAAATGAAAGAAAACAATGGGAGCCACAAAATTCTTTTGAAATTTAAAATGTAATAACACTGCATACACAGTTTTTTTGTTGCTTTGTGCTATGTATAAACCAGGGGTCTCAGACACGCGGCCTGTGAGACATTATTTTGCGGCCCGGGAGACGTTATTTTGCGAGTTTTATATGAATGGCGCTTGACAGCGTCATACTTGCCATCCTTCCCGATTTTTCCGGGAGATTTCCGTAATTCAGGTGTACTATCCTTTCGAATGTCTGCTGATTTTTACCCTAAACAACACTAATAAGGGCGTTCCGCGATGGCACTGCCATTAGCGCCCTCTACAGCCTGTACTACCAGCGTGCCAGCCCAGATACATGTTGTATGCGGCCTCTGCCTGCACTCGTGAGGGACTGCAAGGCATACTTGGTCAACAGCCATACAAGTTACACTGAGGGTGGCGATATAAACAACTTTAACACTCTTACTAATATGCGCCACAATGTGAACCCACACCAAACAAGAATGACAAACACATTTTGGGAGAACATCCGCACCGTAACACAACATAAACACAACAGAACAAATACCCAGAATCTCATGCATCCCTAACTCTTCCGGGCTACATTATACACCCCCCCAACCCTGCCTCCCCACACATCATCACCACCCCCCCTCCTCCGTGCGTCGGTTGAGGTGGCCCGGGTTTGGTGGTAGCCGGGGTGTATAATGTAGCCCGGAAGAGTTAGGGATGCATGGGATTCTGGGTATTTGTTCTGTTGTGTTTATGTTGTGCTACGGTGCGGATGTTCTCCCAAAATGTGTTTGTCATTCTTGTGTGCAGGGCAGGTTGGCTTATAAAGAAACCTGATTGGCAACAACAGGTGTGTCTAGAGTAACAATCAGAGACAGGTGAGGATGGCAGCGCTCAGGATAGAGGTGTAATGACAGGAAACAGAAACCAAAATAGCGGCGCTGGACAGGAATAAAGCACAGAACACAGGAAAACACAAACATGGTCAAACTGTCAGTAGCAGGCCTGACAAAAAGGTCTTGATGGCAAAGTTATCCTATCAGCTGGAGGTCTGCCTGAGATCTGGCGCTGGCGGAAGTGTCGCAGCGTCTTTCAAAGCCCATTTTGATGCGTCTTTTCACCAATGTAGAATACAAATTACAGTATGTTTACGTTTATTCATACAATAGGTCCTCTTAACATGTTTAAAGCCAGCAATGCAATGTTGTTTACTATATATTGTAAATGGTAAATGGGTTATACTTGTATAGCGCTTTTCTACCTTTTTAAGGAACTCAAAGCGCTTTGACACTATTTCTACATTCACCCATTCACACACACATTCACACTGATGGCGGGAGCTGCCATGCAAGGCGCTAACCAAGACCCATCAGGAGCAAGGGTGAAGTGTCTTGCTCAAGGACACAACGGACGTGACTAGAATGGTAGAAGGTGGGGATTGAACCAGTAACCCTCAGATTGCTGGCACGGCCACTCTCCCAACTTCGCCACGCCGTGGTCGCATGGTGAAGCGTGGATCGTTCTCCCAGGATGTAGACGGAAACTCCAGAGGCAAGGTGCAGGTGAGACAATAATTTATTCTCATAAATCATACAGGATACAAAACAAGCGTGCCTATAGCACGGAAAGCTAGTGGAACAGCTAACAAGAAAAGGTTAGCATGGCAAACAAAAGGCAAAGCTTAGCTCAGGAATCAAGAAGTAACACACGTAACTGTGGCATAGAGCAAATAAGACAGCCAGACTGAGTTTGTCGAAAAGCAGGAATAAGTAGCTCTCTGATTAGCGCCCAGGAGCAGGTGAGCGTCCCGAACACTAATCAGAGGCAGGTGAAACTAATCAGCACCCATGGTAACCAAAACACCAACCCAGGGGTGCTGAAACAGAACTAAGGTCGTCAAAAACTAAACAAAACATGATCCGGGCAACGGATCATAACATTATGAGCTTTGGAAATGACCGCGCACAAGCGTGACATCACCAGAGGAATACAAGTCTCCGTTTAAAACACGTACACGCATACGCTGAGGAGAGAGTTTTGGAAATCTTTACTTTGGACAGCATTTGCAAAAGTGTGCATTTTTAAGGACAAGAGGCCTAAACGCATAGAAAAGTCTACGCTTATAAAGTATCCGTGTTTGTGCGGACATGGCCTTAGTAAAAACAACAACACATATGTATTTGTTCACAAAATAGAACACTTATATATATCATCTTTTTCTGTAAAGTATGTCAGCTGAGTTGTGATGCCTAGGAGCAGTGCTGGCCCAAGCCTCCATGGGGCCCTAAGCAAAATTTGATTTTGGGGCCCTCTATTTCTGCCAATAATATTGATTGTTGATCATTCACACACCTACTATAAACTCATTGCGGCTCTGGCAGTGTTGTTTACATTATCCTATTGTCAGCCTGGCATGTCTTTACAAATGACATGTCATTTATAAAGATATGGGGGTGGCCCAGTTAAGAACATAAATAATACCAATGAATGAACGAATGATGTCCAGAGTGCCACATATGGTTCCTAATCTTAAAATGTAGAAAACATTCAGCTACAAGAGTGTCAGTGACAGTCCAAGTGATAAAGCTTTGTATTTACAGTAAAAGTGTCATCTTGTCTCATCAGTCTTGTACATATTAGTCTATAATTACTAGTTTATATTTTTAGTTAATTGTTCATATTTAATGTTTACTTTGTACAAAGAGAGCGCAGTCTACTGAAGTTAAATTCATCAATTTCAATTCACGGCGTGGCGAAGTTGGTAGAGTGGCCGTGCCAGCAATCGGAGGGTTGCTGGTTACTGGGGTTCAATCCCCACCTTCTACCATCCTAGTCACGTCCGTTGTGTCCTTGGGCAAGACACTTCACCCTTGCTCCTGATGGCTGCTGGTTAGCGCCTTGCATGGCAGCTCCCGCCATCAGTGTGTGAATGTGTGTGTAAATGGGTGAATGTGGAAATACTGTCAAAGCGCTTTGAGTACCTTGAAGGTAGAAAAGCGCTATAGAAGTATAACCCATTTATCATTTATCATTTATCAATAGTTTTCCCCCTTGAAAGACGCAAGGCAAATTCCTTCCATTTCACCATGTTGCTACAATGATCTTCACTGTTTTCATGCTGTTTCAGCAGTGCACCTATGTTGACCCAATCCCGCTGTCCCTCGGCTTCCAGTTTTAAGGACTTTTTGGAAAATAATTTGCAGCAAAAGCAATAGACTGCATCTTTACTTCTTGAATAAGTCAGCCAGCTACGCTTGACTTGTTCCCCATTGACTAGCTGTCTGTAGGTATAATGATAATGAAAACTTCGGCCATCATGCCGTTTGGGGAATGAAAAGTTCTCCTTAATAGACAGTGGTCCTCTGATCACCTGCTCAGTCGTGTCTGAATCTGAGAGGAAAGAAGGCCACTCAGCTGGGTCAACTGGCGGAGCTGATGATGGTCCATGGTGTGAAGGGGACGTTGTGGTGGAAGTTGCTGAGGAAGTGACCAAAGAAAGACAATGACTAAAAAAGAAGGACCTATAAGGTCATTAAATTGCACTGTTGGACATAATTATTAATCTCAGAATGTTCTGCAGTACAATGAGCAATTATAAAGGGTGTTTTGCAGTTAACTTTCTAGATAAAATCAGCTGTGGTTTCAGACATAGAGGGGACAGTGGGCACAGAGGATGGAGGTGTGTGAGAGAGCACTGTAGAGGATGGAGATGGACCTATGATGAAATACATACATACAGGCACACATTAATGAGATACTTTGACTATATTAATTTCCCTTCAGGTATAATGTTTATACTAAGAAATTAAATGTATACTGTATGGTGACAGTCTTTTCCTCACCTGATTCATCACTCACAGTTGAGCCTGAGGATGTGGACTGGCTCTGGGCTGATTCTGTGCCTCCAAAGTATTCTAACAATGCTCCTGGGGAAGTTTCACATAACTTATGAGTTGATGTAAAAAATAATGTTTATTTTACTCACATAAATTACCGTGCTTTGCTGCAAACAATTTGTGCAAACAACATATCTCACTAGTAACCTGATGCTAAAAACATATTGCTAGCTAGCTAACGTCACCTAGCTAAAGCTAATTACAGCTACAAATCTCTTTGATAAACTTTTTATTACCAAGTCATGCAAACTTACCTTTATCATGGCATTTTTTTCTCCTCTTCCACTTTCTTCTTCTTCCTTTTTTCTGCACCTGAAGGATATGTCCTTTTTTGTGACATTGTTTTGCCTCTATGTGCGCTTTTGATGCCCAGTGCGCACTGGCATTGCACAGCAGGCGGCAAACGTCACAGGTGCAACAGAGGCAACTTTACATTTAAAGAGAGGCAGGAAGAATCACTAGGCCTAGATCAGCAGCAGCACTCTGTTGACCTAAAATTGTGTTTTTGTACAATAATATATCTTTGATCATTTAGAAATCATCAGTCAGACTCGTATATGCAAAAAATAAAAAATACGAATTTTTTGTTAATTGCTTTTGGGGGCCCCCTGGTGGCCGCGGGGCCCTAAGCAAGCGCTTAGTACGCTTATGCCTTGGGCCGGCTCTGCCTAGGAGGTCTGCAAGTTAAAAATAGCCATTCGGCTCACTTTAGTCAGAAATATCCATTACATTTAATTGTCCCTGTATTAATAGTAATAGTAGGAGATACAGTTATTGTAAATAGATACATTGATTGATTAACATATTGCCTTTTCATACAAATTTGAAAACTATGTGGTGTGTTAGATGTGCTACTAGAATCATGAACACAGTCATTCATAGTGTATGTATAGGGTGGTATGGTGGAACCATTTATTTGTTGTGAAGCGATTTATTTAGCTACACTATAAAAAGCTTTATATTATTTACTGTGATGTTAAAGTGATAAAGTCAAGAGACCATTTGATGCATGTGTAGTGACAGAGGCAAGGAACACTGATGAAAGTGTTGTCATTCTGCTTTAAAATTAGGCCGGTGCAAGTGAAGCATATTGCAATTAACACAAAAAAGGAAGTAATGGAAAAGATAAGAGGGAACAGAGAGAGACTGACAGCTTTAATAGAATGTAATACAAAAAAAAAAGGTAATGGAACAATGTTTTCAATGCTTTAAAAAGAACCATGAGAAGAATAAATCACATTGGTAGAGTGTTGCATTAGCCTACTGATTGTGGGGAAGCAATATAGAACACATATATATATATATATATATATATACATAAGTTTAATATATATAATTATATTTACGGTGCTAAATTGATGCATTGACACATTGATACAAGGATTCAGACTGAGACACACAGTCTAGCATTCTTTTTAAATGGTATTGTTACTGTCATGACTTGGTCCTGGGTGTTTGCTTTTTCGGGATGCAACGGAAAGTTGGCTCGGGCGAGACGGGAATGTAAGTAAATTTTTATTTAAACACTATAAATACAAAACAAGGAAGTAAACAAAAGGCGCGCACAATGGCGGAGAACAAACTATGAAACCAAATATTTGCACAAAGGCAAAAACTATGAACAACAAAAAACACTAACTGTGGCAATAATAAACAAAACTTACTTGGCAGGGACAAAAAGGAGCAGCGTGAACGATGGACATGAAAAAAGAGTCAGAAATGTGCAGAGCATAAATGTGGGGATGTCACCAGAAAGACAAACTGAAAAACAATGAACTGAAATACTACAGACATGATTAACGAAAACAGGTGCGTGACTCAAAACGTGAAACAGGTGCGTGACGTGACAGGTGAAAACTAATGGGTTGCTATGGTGACAAACAAGAGTGCACAGTGAGTCCAAACGTGGAACAGGTGAAACTAATGGGTAATCATGGAAACAAGACAAGGGAGTGAAAAGCCAGAAACTAAAGAGTCCAATAACTAAACAAAACATGGCTAAAACAAAACATGATTACACAGACATGACAGTTAAACTTAACGCACAAATAGCAGTCATTCTGTCATGCATGATCCGTCACCCGGGTCATGGCATGATTTAGGTTTGGTAGTTTTTCTGTTTTAGTCTGTTTCCTGTGTGCACCCGCTATCCCTGTTTACTGTTGGTTTCCATGGGCACTGATTCTCCTCACCTGTCTTTGTTTAGAAATTAGTGTTCCCACCAGGTGTTTTGGTTAATCACTCCCCTTTCTAGTTTTCTGTCACCCAGCATTAGTTGCTGGGTCAATGTTTGCTATAGACAACATTTACATTCTCCTGGTTTTTCTCCTCGCTCTAGTGATTTGTTTACACACTAGCCTTCCTCGTTTTTTCACCCTTGGTGACATTTTGTTTTTTTTTAGCTCCACGTATGTTAGCGTCCTCAGTTTTGTATTTTTTGTCCTGCGTTTAATTTATTAAAAAAAGCTTAATATTACCTGCACACCGCTACAGCTTGTTTTCTGCCTTTGAAGGAACACTACCAGCGCAGCCATGCGCCCTCAACGTAACACATTCGATCCAAAACCGCACCCTCATTTCGCTACAGTAGTGCTCATCACAATTAAAAACGTTCTCATTAAGCACTATCACAGTTAAAGGGGAACTACATTTTTTTTTTAAATTGTGCCTATATCATTCACAATCCCCATGTAAGACAAAAACACATATGTCTTTCTTTTTTTAAGCATTCTAATTTTTAATAAACGGCAAGTACAAGGTGGCTAACAATGAAGCTAATGGGAGTCCTCTATTGCGCCCATAAAGCCCTCTAAAAAAATGCAAAAATCACAAACATTACTCCATTTACATGTTGTGACCTATATATTTGTGATTTTATTATTATAAGCGTCAACGCAGAGGAACTATTGTTAGCGGCCCCATTATCACAGAGAGTTAGCTTATGCAGCTGTCAACATACTGAGCCAGTGAGCTGCTGCATCGCCACTGAGTTAGTCAAAGTTAATTCAAGATTATAAATCATGCCTCTCACTTTTATAGTGGCCATAAACCGAGAAGTTCGTCAACCTTCCTTTCTTATTATCTGCGTGAACATTATAATTAATTCTTCATCCAAACATGAATATATATGACCATCCCATCAATCGGCCTCCCAGTGAGAGCAGACATTGTATAGTAAATGATTGTTTCATTATGTTTGTAGCTTGTATTTCTTCTTTAGAAGAATATAATAGAACATAATGCCTTTTATTGTCACTATACACAGGTACAATGAGAATAAAAGCAACTCCAGTATCAGTGCGACAGTATGCAAAACATAGGAAGGAAGGAAAGAAAAAATAGTGCTAAAGGAGGTAAGGTGCACAGTCCAGTCTTGAGAACAAATGTTCTGAATGTGTTGTTTAAATATTAAATATTATATTATATACATATATACAGAAGCATTCAGACTGTGGGTGGAAAGTAAAAATTGCACACTGAGGTGCTAAACTATAAAAATCAGTGCCTATGAGAGTTCACCGTGGTTATGGCTTTAGGGAAAAAACTGTTCTTGAGTTTGTCTTAGACCTGATGACCCCGTAGCGCCTTCCTGAGGGCAGCAGGTCAAACAGGTCAAAGCCAGGATGGGAGCTGTCCTTGATAATGTTGGTAGCTCTGCGGGGCACTTAGCAATAGTGCTTTTTGCTGGATCTGCTTATCACTCATCTTCTGAAACTCGTAGCTAATCCTCCGTATAGTCAGGCTAAAAAATATAAGATTCTGGATCATCATTTGTCGTGAAGTAGTCGTAGTAGTTGGCGGTCATGAAGTCTGCCATGATTAGCATACATGCCAACCCTCCCGATTTTTCCAGAAGACTCACGAATTTCAGTGCCCTTCCCGAAAATCTCCCGGTGCAACCATTCTCCCGAATTTCTCCCGATTTTCATCCGGACAACAATATTAAGGGCGTACCGTGATGGCACTGCCTTTAGCGTCCTCTACAACCTGTCGACGCGTCCGCTTTTTCACCATACAAACAGCGTGCCGACCCAGTTACATGTTGTATGCGGCATCTGCATACACACGAAAGTGACTGCAAGACATACTTGATCAACAACCATACAGGTCACACTGAGGGTGGCCGTATAAACAACTTTAATACTGTTACAAATATGCGCCACACTGTGAACCCACACCAAACAAGAAAGACAAACACATTTTGGGAGAACATCCGCACCCTAACACAACATAAACACAACAGAACAAATACCCAGAATCCCTTGCATCCCTAACTCTTCCGGGCTACAATATACACCCCCGCTACCACCAAACCCCGCCCCCCCAAACCCCCCACACTTAACCCCCCCCCATATTCGAAGGTCTCAAGGTTGTTGTTATTTTTTAATTTTGTTAAACATCTTGTGCGGCCCGGTACCAACCGATCCACGGACCGGTACCGGTTAGGGACCACTGCTATACGGTATAGTGTTCTGTGGTTACTTGTTGGTTGGCCAAGCGGACGTGACAACAGGCTGTCCTCACTCAGGTCTGAAAGGACCTGGAGGGGGTGTGCCTTAAGTCCGGCTGGAAATCGGGAGAAATTAGGGAGAGTGGTTGTCCCGGGAGATTTTCGGGAGAGGCACTGAAATTCGGGAGTCTCCCGGAAAATTCGGAAGGGTTGGCAAGTATGGTACAGGGTGGTTCACTTGCATGCTTGCTTGTTTGAAAAGAAAAATGCATATTTTTTAAACCAAATGTATAAGTTTTCAGGGCACCATTTCAGTAGTACCGATAAAAATGTAAACATTACCCATGTTTATGAATGTGTTAACTATTTTTGTAGGACACTATTATCAAACTGTTCGGACTAAAGGTAATGGATTACTTCATGCATCAATCGTCAATGATAATTATCGTTTAATGTATGCCTTGTATAAATGTATGCCTTGTATAAACTGTAAAGTAAGTTGTTTGCTGATATTCGTTTGGCTCTTTGCTCCCCACTAAACTACTCGATTGCAGAACACCAAGGTCATTTGATCAAGCCGTGAACTTTCATTAGTCATTTATCGTTTGGTTTCAGTATGCTGATCAAATAATCTCCTGTGGGATTGGACACCCTTTAACAGTCAGATTAATCAGCACCATGTCTACAAAATGGCCTTGGAAGGATTCTTGTCTTAATCGGCATAAAAGGAGTGCTAAACATCTAATGGATGAAAGGAATTCCAAATATTTAATGTATAGAGAAACTATGTACAACTAAACAACATGCGCCATGTTGGGGACCTCAAACATGTGCAGCTGTGCCCGGATGCATGCAATTGAGACCTTCTGACGTTAGTTTTCCTGACAAAATAAAACACAATAATGAGTGCAATTGTATTTCTAAACATACTCCAGCTCATAAACTTACAATAAAAAAGTTTTTTTTTCGTCAAAGTATAATTTTAGGGCAATTTTGCGGCCGTATTTGATGCACTCCGCAGATATATATATGGTGGCTGGAGCCTATCCCAGCTGCATTCGGGCGGAAGGCAGGGTACACCCTCATCATATATATATATACAGTTGTGGTCAAAAGTTTACATACACTTGTGAAGGACATAATATCATGGCTGTCTTGAGCTTCTAATAATTTTTACAACTCTTTTTTTTTTGTGATAGAGTGATCGCAGCACATCCTTGTTTGTCACAAAAAACATTCATGAAGTTTGGTTCTTTTATGAATTTATTATGGGTCAACTGAAAATGTGACCAAATCTGCTGGGTCAAAAGTATACATACAGCAACATACATTATCAATTTTGGTAATGTAGAAAAGTTACAATCAAATCAAATTAGCTTCATGATCTCTTAACTTCATGTGAGTGATTATGATTGACGACACCTGTTGACTTCTCTGAGCCCATTTAAAATAGTTCTCATGTGATGCAGTCATTAGACTCGGTTATATAAGTGACAATGGAAAGTCAAAAGAACTCAGCACAGATCTGAACAAATGAATCATTGACTTGAACAAGTCATGAAAGTCACTCGGAGCCATTTCAAAGCAGCTTAAGATCCCAAGAGCAACTGTGCAGACAATTGTTCGTAAGAAAAAAGTGCATGGCACAGTTTTGTCACTGCCACGATCAGGAAGAAAACGCAAGCTATCACCTGCTGCTGAGAGAAAATTGGTTAGGATGATCAAGAGTCAATTGAGAACCACCAAAAAGCAGGTCTGCAATGAATTGGAAGCTGCTGGAACACAGGTGTTAGTGTCCACAGTCAAGCGTGTTTTGCATCGCCATGGACTGAGAGGCTACCAGGCAAGAAGGAAGCCCTTGCTCCAGAAGCCACACCTTAAGTCTTGTGTAAAGTTTGCTGCTGACCACATGGACAAAGATAAGAACCTTCTGGAGGAAAGTTTGGTGGTCAGATGAAACAAAAATGGAGCTGTTTGGCCACAATACCAAGTAATATGTTTAGAGGAGACAAGGTGAGGCCTTTAATCGCAGGAACACCATACCTACTGTCAAGCATGGTGATGGTAGTATTCTGCTCTGGGCCTGTTTTGCTGCCAATGGAACTGGTGCTTTAGAGAAAGTAAATGGGACAAGGAAAAAGGAGGATTACCTCCACATTCTTCAGGACAACCTAAAATCATAAGCCCGAAGGTTGGGTCTTGGGAGCAGTTGGGTGTTCCAACAGGACAATGACCCCAAACACACATCAAAAATAGTAAAGGGATGAGGGAGAGGAGTAGTCAGCTGGAATTGAGGTGTTTGGCAAGCAGGCAGGCAGGCTTGAAGTAAGTAGGCACTGAAGGCATAGGAAAACAGGGGTAAGTCGAGGAGCAAAAACACCAGGAGCAAAAAACACAAAAACAGCAGATCAGCAAGATCATCAAAAAATGCTACAATGCTAGGAAAACTTGCGAGAAGCGTTACCACGTGGAGAACTGTGAAACAATCTGGCAGCGCCGCGTGAGAAGACCAGGGCTTCTATAGAGTGGAGATGATGAGAAGATGGCAGGCAGGTGAGTGAGATGATCAGCGACAGGTGTGCCGAACAGAGAAGGCAGGAACCAAAACTCCGCCTACACATAACCACACTCAAACAGACAACACATAGGCTGTGTCCCATTTCAGGGTATGCATCCTTCGGAGGACCCGGCCTACACAGTCTCAGAAGGCTGGACCTTCAGAGGCACCTCCGAAGGATGCGTCACCCGTTGTTAAATGGGACAGTCTAACCTGCGGAGGATACTTACAGGTACATTTGAAAGTGTATTCGCTGCTTGTATTTTCCGCCATCGTCAAAAAGATCCGAGTTGAACCAAGGCGCGCAAAGCATCTTGGTATATAGGAGGCCACAAAGGATAGTCTCGGTGCATCCTACGAATACAGGGAAAAGGATGGCGCATTTGTTGGCTGCATTTGGAGGAGCCTTCGAATTTGAATGAATTGGGGCAGCCTTCGCGCAGCGTTGTGACGTAAGCGATCTTCAAATTCACCCTTCGAAGAATGCAGACCCTGAATTGGGACACAGCTATAGAAACACATGACACTACAGGGACTGTGACAGATTCAGGAGGAACAATGTGGTTTTCGTCCTGGTCGTGGAACACAGGACCGGATTTATTGAGTGGGCATGGGAGTTTGCTCAACCAGTCCACATGTATTTTGTGGATTTGGAAAAGGTTTTCGATCGTGTCCTTCGCGGTGTCCTGTGGGTGGTGCTCCAGGAGTACAGGGTCCAGGGTCCGTTGGTACTACATCGACAAGAAACAGAGGAGAACGCTCCGCTGGCAAAGTTTACTGAGTCATTGTTTCTGTTTATTTGGAACATGTTTACAATGTCAGCATGTTACGTCACATAGTACACATTTCCATTTCTCATTACAACATGTCCAAAAAGGAGTGTAAAGAAGCAAAGCTTATTTAATCCTAACCTTTTGGGCTTCATAACAACTTCAAATACATGTATTCATTCCTTATACTCAAATTGTAACACAGTTTAAATCAATGCATTCTAGGTACCACAATTCACATATGAGATTAATAACTAATTTAAATAAAGATCAAGATGTTTATCACATGTTTATTACTTGGTCTACATTGCCGGCAGTAAGTCGGACCCGTTTCCAGTGAGGGTTGGACCTTGCCCTTTGTCACCGATTCTGTTCATAACTTATATGGACAGAATTTCTAGGCGCAGTCAGGGCGTTGAGGGTATCTGGTTTGGCGGCTGCAGGATTAGGTCTCTGCTTTTTGCAGATGATGTGGTCCTGATGGCTTCATCTGGCCAAGATCTTTAGCTCTCACTGGATCGGTTCGCAGCTGAGTGTGAAGCGACTGGGATGGGAATCAGCACCTCCTTGTCCGAGTCCATGGTTCTCGCTCGGAAAAGGGTGGAGTGCCATCTCCGGGTTGGGGAGGACATCTTGCCCCAAGTAGTGGAGTTCAAGTACCTCGGAGTCTGGTTCACGAGTGAGGGAAGAGTGGAACGTGAGATCGACAGGCGGATCGGTGCGGCGTCTTCAGTAATGCGGACGCTGTATCAATCTGTTGTGGTGAAGGAGCTGAGCCAGAAGGCAAAGCTCTCAATTTCCCGGTCGATCTACGTTCCCATCCTCACCTATGGTCATAAGCTTTGGGTTATGACCGAAAGGACAAGATCACGGGTACAAGCGGCCGAAATGAGCTTCCTCCACCTTAGAGATAGGGTGAGAAGCTCTGTCATCCGGGAGGAGCTCAAACTAAAGCCGCTGCTCCTCCACATCGAGAGGAGCCAAATGAGGTGGTTCAGGCATCTGGTCAGGATGCCACCGGAACGCCTCCCTAGGGAGGTGTTTCGGGCACGTCCGACCGGTAGGAGGCCACGGGGAAGACCCAGGACACGTTGGGAAGACTATGTCTCCCGGCTGGCCTGGGAACGCCTCGGGATCCCCCGGGAGGAGCTGGACGAAGTGGCTGGGGAGAGGGAAGTCTGGGCTTCCATGCTTAGGCTGCTGCCCCCGTGACCCAACCTCGGATAAGCGGAAGAAGATGGATGGATGTTTATCACATTTCGTCTTGCTTGTACTTTGTAAACACTTGTAGTTTAAATAGCCTTTTAAACTGGACCATATCAATACATTGTTTGACTTCTTTGCTTAATCCATTGGATAATTTAATTCCACATACTGATATACTAAAGGTCTTAAGTGTTGTACTTGCATACGAAGGTTTTCAGTTGGATTTTTCTCTAAGATTATATTTCTCCTCTTTTGTTCAGAATAAGTGTTGTACTTTCTTGGGTAGCAGGTTATAGGTTGCTGTGTACATAATTTTAACTGTTTGCACATACACAAAGTCCTTGACTTTCAATATTTTGGATTCAATAAATAAAGGGTTTGTATGTTCTCTATATCCAACATGATGTATTATTCTAACTGACCTGTTTTGTAACAAAGGTAGTGAATGAAGCATAATTTTGTAATTATTTCCCTATATTTCTGCACAATAACATTAAATAATATGGAGTGATTTTTTTGTCCAGTACATATTTTGCTTTGTTCAGTATAGAAATATTTCTTGCTAATTTATGTTGTGTATTTTTATATGACATTTTCAGTTCATTTTATTATCTATTATTACTCCCAAACATGTTATGTATTTTATTATTTCAATGTATACTCCGTCTATTTGTATTTGTGTTTGACTTTCTCTTCTACTGTTACCGAATAGCATTATTTCAGTTTTACTGAGATTCAAAGTCTGTTTTTGTCAAACCATCTTTTTAATTTTAATTTCTTCCGTTATTAGCTTCTGTATTTTCCCCTGAACAAAACGCAGTTGTGTCGTCTGCAAATAATATTAACTTTAAGTCTTTTGTAAATTTACAAATATCATTTATATAGAGATTAAACATTTTTGATCTCAGTATTGATCCCTGGGGTACGCCACAAGATATATTTAGCTCTGTTGATGTATGTTAATCTAACTTCAGAAATATCTTCCTGTTGATTTAGTAGCTCTTATTCCAGTTTAAGACCATTCCTCTGATGCCATACTTTTCTAGTTTGTTGATTGAAATATTATGATTAATTGTGTCAAATGCCTTTGTTAAATCTAAAAACACTACTGCTGCCCACTGTTTATCATCTTTTGCTTTGGTAATTTCCTCTGTTATTTTGGTTAATGCCATTGCTGTTGAAATGTTAGCTCAGAATCTGTATTGATTATGTTTTATTCATTAATTGGTCCATTCTATTGTTGAATTATTTGTCAAAGCTTTTACAAAATTGTGACAGTAATAAATAAACAGGTTTGCAATTTTTTAATTGGTATTTGTCTCCAGTCTTTTAAATCAGTACTACTTACGCTGATTTAATCTGACTGTAATCTTTGTTAAAAGATTACAGTTGGTACAAAATGCAGCTGCGAGACTTCTGGCAAAAACAAGAAAGTTTGATCACATTACGCCTATACTGGCTCATCTGCACTGGCTTCCTGTGCACTTAAGATGTGACTTTAAGGTTTTACTACTTACGTATAAAATACTAAACGATCTAGCTCCAGCCTATCTTGCCTATTGTATTGTACCATATGCAGGGGCGGATTAAGAAATTTTGGCCCCCTGGGCCTGACATGGTCTTGGCCCCTCAACCCCGCGCGTGCACGCGCACACACACGCACTATGCAAGAAATACTGTATACTGTGAACAGACATGCACACTGTACTGTACAGAAGAGTGCACATACTGCACACACACTATTAGGTATACCACACAGACAAGCACAGGTTTCACACAGACACAGGTAGGGGGAGGGGATAAATGGCCTAAAAATAAAAATTTTGGAAAATGATTACGCCCACTTCAGTGATGGTGCATTGGGTCATTTGAGAGATATTATGTATTGGAAGTTGGTACCTATCATGAAATAAACCCCCCACCCAAAAAACTAAATTGGACATGATTTCTGCCCCCTTTTCCTCCCTTCTATCATTAAAAATAAAATAATATCTTAGGAAAACACTTTGGCATAACGGCAGCTGTGCAGCAAATTGAGGCTCAAAGTCTGTATCTATTTTGTGAGAAAGCTTGAGGAGGAGAAGGAGAAAGGTAAAATGATAACACATGCATCGGAGAGCACCACAAAGAAAGGTGTAGGCCAGTTCATGGTACAAGGGCTGCATGCAGGTCAAGATAGCCCATTTCCTCTGCCTGTCTTACCCATTCACCGAGAGACCACTGAGGACATAGAAATGCAAGTGGATATGGGGTTCGAAATACTGGCGTCGGTCAGAGGAGTCAATGTGGAGGATGTTTATAAACTTGTAGATGCACATATGACTGACAGCACAGAGCACAACAAAGGCTTTTCAAAGCTGTTGGCAGAGATGAACAACTTGGAAAAACCAGCAGGGCAGATCTTTTGTGGCACCCACACTACACTGGGCTTCAGCAGTGCCATGAATAAAGTGATGCGGTTGGCGGAGGCCGATATGAAGATGGAGCAAGTGCTACAGAGTTTCATGGTGGATCTGGATGTAGACAGCAAGAATGCTATAGTGGCTTGACAGGCACTGGACATGTCCTGAACTCAGTGTCAGACGTGGCTGCCGAATACTTGGATGAAGTGAAGCAGCTGACAGATCTCATGCTGCCCCATCTGAAGACTGTCCTGGCCAGGCCTTCCCAATGGACCCTGTCAGTGAACAGGCTAGTAACATTGATGGCACCCCTGTGCACAACATTGGGATGGAGAGACAATGTGGCAAGGTGGACTACAGACTGAAGAAGTTGGGCACACTGAACGCAGTCAATAGGTCAATAATTTTACAGAAGAGCCAGGAGCTTCAGAGGTTTCAAGGCAGCAGCACAAGCAAAAAGAGAGGTTGAACTCAACTGGAGTAAACTCATGACGGCAATATTCGAGAGTTGGGCTGACGAGAAACAAGAGATGGCTCAAAGACAGGAGAAGAAGAGACTAGACATGCTGGACACACTGAAATCTTTTGGTGGCCCCTTCACGATAGTGGGGAAGTTGAAAAGTTCCTTGTCGATGAAAGTCTGAACAAGAATGCAAAGCTGCAGAGAATGAAGCTTGAGGTTCAGTTTGCCAGAGAAAGCACCAAGCTTCTGCCTAAAGTCAATCCTATCTTCAGAATCCAGGTGACAGACAGTTCCCAGAAATGGCGAAAGTGCAATTCTCCCAGTCATAATGGATACTTAGAATTTTATGGTGGTGGTAAGTATTCATGAAAACAGGTAGCCTAACATTAGTGACTGGGTGAATTCTGGAAATAACAACCTAAAAATCTTACACAGTGCACCTTTAAGCAAGGGGTTTCTTTCGTGCTTTCAATTTCGCAAAATCATCCACCACATCATTGAAGTCCAACTCTCTTGTCAGCTCACTCTCAATTGCCATTAGAGATAACGCATTTAATCTTTTCTGAGTCATTCTTGTGCGCAGCTCATTTTTGACTCTTGACAAAAGAGAGAATGAGCGTTCTCCCTCACAGTTACTGACCGGTAGAGTGAGAAAAATCTGTAGCGCAATGTATGTATTAGGAAACGTAGGCTGTAGTCCAAAATGTATTATTGTTTTGAGCAGTCCTGAAGGGGTCCTCTCCTCATCAGTGTTGTTGAGCTGTATAAAAGATTTGAACTGTATAAGCTCCTGTCCAAGACTTTCATTGAGGTCAGATGAGTATGATTCAGTGAGAATCTTGGCCTTGTGAAGGACTGAAGCATTGGACTCTGTATCCAAAGAGAAAAGGACACTGAACAAATTGTTCAGATGTTTGTAGGCCTCCAGACGATGATTAAGGCTTGAACTCAGTTGATCAATAGAGGCAATAAATGTCTCTATTTGAAACAGTTGCCTTCCCTCAAGCACAACATCTGGGGATGCTGATTCATCAGCAAACTTTTTACGTTTCTTCGTCCGTTCAGCCCTGTAAGATGGGGTGCCACCCAACATGTTTAAGGCTTTCTGCTCAAAATGATCAAATAGATCTCTTTGGGAGAGAACAAAGGTGCGCAGAGATTCCAGCAATCTAACTGCTGTACCAAGGTCCATGTCTGCTTTTTGAAGTTGCAGACTTGTGGCCTGAAATCTGGACAGAACAGTGTCCCAAAAGCCTGCCATGAAGGCCATCTCAAGTGAATCCAGCTTCCGCACTAGACTGTCAGCTTCAGTTTGTGTGTCTCGTTTCTCTGTCATCAGTGGAAATACCCTGTAGTGCTGCTCTTATTTTACTGTAGTTCTGCCACAGTGCTTTGGTAGATTCTGCACGGCAACTCCAACGCGTGTTGGATAAAGCTTTTCACCTGCCTCTAGTGACTGCACGTCACTGATATGTATGTATGCATATATATATATATATATATATATATATATATATATATATATATATATATATATATATTAAGTGTGAGATCTATGTTGGAATTGCCAAATACCCTGTCCCATCGGTGTGTGGATGCAGTTGTGAAGTTGTAAATAGACTGAATCAAGTCAAAATACTTAGAGACTTCATTTCCACATCTGTCAATGCTGTTGACTCCCACCAAATTCAAAGAGTGAGCTGCACATGGAATATAGTGTATTAATGGGTTGCTTTTCTTTAAGTGAGCCTGCAACCCATTATACCTCCCTGACATGTTGCTGGCATTATCATAAGCCTGCCCCCTGCAATTTGACAGCTCTAACCCTAGATTTTCCAACACAGACATGACACAGTTAGCCAAACTTTCACCTGTATGGCTAGTAATGGGCTCAAAACCCACAAAGCGTTCAACAACACTGCCCTCTTTGCTAACAAAACGGAATATGAATGTCAATTGGTCCACATAAGATAAATCTGGGGTTGAATCCACAATGATAGAGTAGTATTTGCTTGCTTGCAGTTCATCTGCTATAGCCTGTTTGGTTTTTGCACCCATCAATTCAATGAATTCCTCACAAATGGTGGAGGACAGATATGAGGTATTACCTCGACCCAACTGCCCAAACTTTCTGATGTGATCCTTTAGAAAGGGATCAAATTCAGCCAGGACCTCCAGAATACCAAGGTAGTTCCCATTGAGAGGAGACCCTAACGATTCATTTTTACCCCTAAATGCAAGGCCCCTTTCTGCAAGGAATTTAATGACTGCAACAACTCTTTGTAACACCTGCCTCCAATAGCTGCTCTCTGCCTGAAACTGTTTGAACAGGTCTGCATCAACTGTGGCACCTGTGGCGCAGTTCAAGACTGCTTGCATGCAGGTTATGTGCTCAGCACTTCGCTCATGTTCACCAAATCTTTCTGAGTGTTTCCAATCACAATAGCCTGTCACAAAAGAATGTGTTTTTGGGGAAAACAGTTTGCATGCAAAGCCGTAAACATTACCAGTAGAGGGAGAGTACATCATCCACTCTCTTTGTACTCGTTGTCCATTGGGCAGGTGTGAAGTAAAATGTTCATTGTTTAGGCATCGGGTTTTGCCTCCTAGCCCACTGTTCCTCACAGAAGCTGGATAATGGCTGTGACGGTTGTGAAATGATTTTGCACCTCTTTGAATAAGAACTTCCTTCATTGACTCAGTGAGGGTATCAGCCCATTTAGCGGGATCACTAGGTAGAGTTGTCACTGTAGATGGTGTTGAAGAAAGATTCAACTCATTTTCTATGCTGTCCAGAGGTGCAGTGACCTCACATTCATCCGAGCAACTGGCTACTGCTGAGTTGGTTGAATCATTAGCATCCGAAGCATTTGGTTCAGTGCGTACACTTGTAGTGGTCTCAGGATCTTGGGAGCTACATGCTAGCTCAGGTGCATTGCTAACCTTAGCTGAATTTGCAGTAGCATTTATAGAATTGCTTTCAGCAGATATCTTTGTACTGAAGAAGCTGGAGATATTTGGAACACTCAAGTAAAACTGATTCCTTTTTTTTCTTTTCTTGCTGAATTTTTTTTCTAGCTCCTCCACTTAGACGTTTATGATCCATATTTCCCTTCTTTCTGTGCACATTGGCTCTTTGCCTATCACAACAGCTTAACCAACTATGTGTGTGTGTGTGTGTGTGTGTGTGTGTGTGTGTGTGTGTGTGTGTGTGTGTGTGTGTGTGTGTGTGAGTGATGCAATTTTCAAAACTAGCAATCTAGCATTAACAGTCAAAAGCAGAAATCATCTGATTTCTATAAGAACTGATAACAGATTTCCAATCAATGCTAAACTCAGACAGCGAAAGTCACTAGATGACGTTTTGAGTCGCCAGTCATGTATGGCCAAAAGTCTCTAAATCGAATGCCAACGTTGCTTAATCGCCAACACACTGGGACTCACTGAAGGACTGACAGTGAATAAAAAAAGATGATTAAGATAATTGTGTACTTTTCTCTTCTGATATTTTCACTAAGGACCCCAAGCTATCTGCATGCAGCAACAATGTCTGACAGACAGGAGAGCGGAGTGGTCAGTGATGAATGGCAAGGGAACAGACTGATTTGTACTGAGGAGAAAGAGAGAGCCAATTACAGTGAAATAAATTCCAAAAGAGCCAAGTGACTAGCTGAAGGCAGGGACAAATGCCTTGGAGTGACCAACAAGAGGCCCTGCGATGAGGTGGCGACTTGTCCAGGGTGTACCCCGCCTTCCGCCCGATTGTAGCTGAGATAGGCTCCAGCACCCCCGCGACCCCAAAGGGAATAAGCGGTAGAAAATGGATGGATGACCAACAAGAGTGCAAAGTACCAAATGGCAAAATGTGGGAAGACCAACAGGCAGATCTGCTTTTACCACTTATCTTCACAACCAAAAAGTCGCTAAATGATGTTTTCAGTCGCTAGCCAGGTATGGCCAAAAGACGCGAAATCTAGCGGTAAAGTCGCTCAATCACACTGACAGTGAAACAAATAATTTTTAAAAAGATAGTAATCGTACAATGTCTTGTACTTTTGTCTTCTTTCTTAATATTTCTCAAAGGACACCAAAATGTCGCTATCTGCAGGCAGCTTGCTAGCTATGATGGCAGCAACAATGTACCTTAGAGTGACTGACCAACAAGAGCTCAAAGTACCTAATGGCAAAATGTGGAGAGACAGACACAATAAATTGCATTAAGATGAAGAGAACTGTTGCTATTATTAATTTTAACAACAACCAGAAAGTCGCTAAATGTCACCAGCCAGGTATGGCCAAAAGTCGCTTAATTGGCCACACACAGTAACAGAGAAACAAACAAACAAAAAAAAAGATCATAAAGATAATAGTTGTACAACTTTGTGTACTTTTGTCTACTTTCTAAATATTTTCACAAAGGACACCAAAATGTTGCTATCTGCAGGCAGCTTGCTGGCTACGATGGCAGCAACGATGTCTGCCAGACAGGAGAGAGTGGTCAGTGACGATCGAATCGAGAAAATGACAAAATGGGTCAAAGACCAAAAAGTTATTAACTGACAGCAGTGACAAATGTCAGACTGTAAACTTTTTTGAAAGAAAAGGACAAAATGGGAAGATGCTGATAATAACAGCAAAATGGAAAATATAAGAATTTCCAAGTAATGCTCAACTCAAGTGTGTGTGTGTCGTGTGTGTGTGCACGTTAAACTTCTTGTGGAATGATTTCAAATTATCTCTGAGTCTGAACTGAGGGAAAGGAAACCAAATTTTGAGCAGTCACTCACGAGTTCAAAGTACCAAATGAGGAGATTCTAAAAGAACAGACCGGTTTATGAAAGACTCGATGGGGGAGGGGCACAGCTAAGAATACTTGAGTGAGATTCTGTGATCCAAATTCGAGATAGAGCTTTTTGATAATGATAATTTGTCAGAGTAAGGTTGTGTAATCAAAATTTGAGAATGAGCTTTGCCAATCAATCAAGAATATTTGCATTAAGTTCTGTGATCAAAATTCAGAAACAACCTTTAATAATTGATAAAGAATATGTGAGTGAGGTTGTGTGATCCAATTTGAGAATTAGCTTTGATAATAATGATTGAGAGCCTCTGGCCCTCTGTGGATCGTGGCCGCGGGGCCAAGTTGGCCTGGCCCCTTGGGGCCTCTGACCCTCTATGGATCGGGGCCAAGTTGGCATGACCCCTCGGGGCCTCTGGCCCTCTATGGATCGTGGCCGCGGGGCCAAGTTGGCCTGACCCCTTGGGGCCTCAGGCCCTCTGTGGGTCGCGGCCGCGGGGCCAAGTTGACCTGGCCCGTTGGGGCCTCTTACCCTCTATGGATCGTGGCCGCGGGGCCAAGTTGACCTGGCCCCTTGGGGCCTCTGGCCTTCTGTGGGTCGCAGCCGCGGGGCCAAGTTGGCCTGGCCCTTTGGGGCCTATGACCCTCTGTGGGTCGTGGCCGCGGGGCCAAGTTGACCTGGCCCCTTGGGGCCTCTGACCGTCTATGGATCATTGCCGCGGGGCCATGTTGGCCTGGCCCCTTGGGGCCTCTGGCCCTCTGTGGGTTGCGGCCGCGGGGCCAAGTTGACCTGGCCCCTTGGGGCCTCTGACCCTCTATGGATCATGGCCGCGGGGCCAAGTTGGCCTGGCCCCTTGGGGCCTAAGATTATTATTTTTGCAAAAGTAGTTTTGCATGCGTCGCGGCCGCGGGGCCAAGTTGGCCTGGCCCCTTGGGGCCTCTGGCCCCCTGGGCCTGGGCCCGGTAGGCCCGTTCATTAATCCACCTATGACCATATGTCCTGGCAAGAAATCTGCGTTCAAAGAACTCCGGCTTATTAGTGATTCCCAGAGCCCAAAAAAAGTCTGCGGGCTACAGAGCGTTTTCTATTCGGGCTCCAGTACTATAGAATGCCCTCCCAGTAACAGTAGAAGCATTTAAGTCCCATCTTAAAACTCATTTGTATACTCTAGCCTTTAAATAGACCCCCTTTTTAGACCAGTTGATCTTCCGTTTCTTTTCTTTTCTCCTCAGCTCCCCTCTCCCTTGTGGAGGGGGAGACACATAGGTCCGATGGCCATGGATGAAGTGCTGGCTGTCCAGAATCGGGACCTAGGGTGGACCTCTCGCCTGTGCATCAGTTGGGAACATCTCTGCGCTGCTGACCCGTCTCCGCTCGGGATGGTTTCCTGCTGGCCCCACTATGGACTGGACTCTCACTATTATGTTGGATCCACTATGGACTGGACTTTCGCTGATATGTTTGATCCACTATGGACTGGATTTTCACAATATTATGTCAGACCCACTCAACATCCATTGCTTTTGGTCTCCCCTGGGGGGGTTTACCCACATATGCGGTCCTCTCCAAGAATTCTCATAGTCATTCACATCGACGTCCCATCGGGGTGAGTTTTTCCTTACCCTTATGTGGGCTCTGTACCAAGGATGTCGTTGTGGCTTGTGCAGCCCTTTGAGATACTTGTGATTTAGGGATATATAAATAAACATTGATTGATTGATTGATTGAACTTTTTCTATTTTCATTTTATTTTGGAATTTGCCTGTTTGTTGCCATCTAAAGTAACACAGTTAAGTTAAACATATGCCTTTGCTAAACGGACAGCGACCGCATGCAGGACATCGAACATCTGTGAAGACCAAATCCTGCAGAAAATGTTAATCATATCCCCACAGCTGATCTGTCGCACCTTGAAGAGGCGCAGTTACAGCAAGGATAAACCAACTGTACAAGAGCATAAAGATGCAACTACGGGTTAAGTGTGAATGTATTTTGCTCCCTGGAGAACGATGGACATTTGTAAGTACCGTATTTTTCGGAGTATAAGTCGCACCGGAGTATAAGTCACACCTGCCAAAAATGCATGATAAAGAAGGAAAAAAACATTATGCAACTTTCATAAACTATGAAAAAAACTGCGACTTATAGTCCGAAAAATACGGTAATCAGAACTCAGGCCATGACCCAGTAATGGCAAGACGACACGAAAATAAGTTTGGCTCCACCTCCCTTTTTTTCACGAGGATTATGAGTCATTCTTCCTCTAAATGAGTATATAACAAGATTCCATCAGTCGGTATCCTAATGACAGCAGACATTGTACAGTAAGTGGCGTTTTCTTTATGTTTGTTGGCTCACATGAAGAATGCAGTGAGTAATAATCAGTGATGTTGTTGGGGGAAAAAAAATATGTCGTGATGCCTTTTTGAAATTAATGCGCCGCGTATGCTTAAAATTGTCAAAATATGTAAATATTACATCTTATTATACATATGCCTGTTACTACATTACATGTATATTTACATCAGGTATATAAAACCTTATTGGAGATGTTTAGATGTTTTTTAAGGGCTTTATAGGCAGAATAGAGCAGCTTACTTAGGCTCCTTTGTAAGCAGACTTTTGATCGCATTTATTTAATATTTATAATACATTAAAAAAATCCAACAGTCTTTATGTCTTTCATAATGATTGTGAATGATGGGCAAAATTCTAAAAAAAAAAGTGCAGTTCTCCTTTAGAAAACTCCATCTTTAAATGAACGGAAATCAATAAAATTGAACATATTTCAAGTAATCCTATTCTCCTGAATGTGAAAGAGTCAAACAAAATTAAATTCCTCCCCAACTTCTAGATTTTAAGTTCTTATATAGGTAATAATGTTAATGTAACTGAGAGTGTACATATGGAACCAAATGGCCCCAATAAAGGTCCATTACTATTAACTGTCAATTAGCAGGGGACACCCTACACCCCACTGTATGTATTTATTTGAGTGTGCCTTTTCTTTGGCCCACCTCTATAATGTTATTCATTTTCTCTCCCTACAGAAAATAAAAAGATACTTGTGTATCTTTTGGGAACAGTTGATAATAGTTATTATGTGCAGTAAAACTTAGAACTCAACTCACCTTAATGTGTGTTCTTAAATGTATGTTTCACATCCTCCATGTCGAGAGCAGTTTTGATTTGGGCTAACAATGTAAACAACTAAAATTAATATTTTGGGCATTGTTTTATCCAAAGGCATACATTTGTCCAAATAAGGCCAAGTCGATGCATTGTGGGTTTCCTGGACATTGTTTACATTGCTAAAATAAAAATCAAAGAAAGAGAATCCCTCAGTCATCTTCCACTAGGGTTTTTTTTTTTATTCGCCCACTTGAATATTTCCTTTTCTCTTCTCCGACTCCCTCGTCATCATTTGGGATGTATGTGTCTGTTTTGATTTCCCTTCCTGGTTCGATGACCCGCCCTATCTTGCCTCTGATTGGCCTGTCCGTAATGTTGTGCCCTAATCTTAACCAATCGTGACTCTTCATAGTAAACCAACCAATCATCATGGATTTTTCCGTATATTTTTATCCCCTGCCTATGGAGTTGAACTTGTCCATTTCTCTCTTTCTTTTCTCTTTCTCTTCTCCCTCTCTCTTCTTTTGTAGCGTGTAGCTTTGTAGCTTAGCTACCCGCTACATTGGTCTAAAAATAGCTAAGCCATGAAAATTGCTACTCGTTTAAAAAGTAGCGAAGGTACTGCCAACCTACATGTAACGTTCTACTGCCCAACACTAGTTTTATGGGTGCCGCCCCTAAAGAAGTAGATGTCACTCCTGTGCCACCGACTGATGCTAAACTAAGCCTAAACAATGGGTTTAAAGCTTAACGGTTTTAGACCTCTGCTTAGAGAACGTGTTCATTTGTATACAGTATTATCATAACACGTTTTGTTGAAATCAACAATATTCCTACAGTATTTTATGAATTAAAACTAAACATTAACTCGGCATGTACTAATAAAGACTGTTGTATTTTTCTCATTGCACACTAAATTAATAATGTGACTTTAACTAACTAATTGTTTTAAGCGTGTTGATTTATACCCCCACAAGAAGTGCACCTGCATGTGTCCTATTGAATTCCTGCTGGTCTCGCCATGTGAGGCATGGCAATAATTAATTAGTTACAGTCCAACATGCACTGACATGTGACTGTCCTACTTTCTTTGAACACAACACAACAATTTTCCCTGTGGGAGTCTCCACTGTTTTTCTGGCCTCAATGGTAGACAGAACATAAAAGCAAAAATCTACACCTAAGATGGTAAAGTAGAACTTGCGATTGGGCCTGTCTACAGAGAGCCTACACCACAGTTTTTTTTCTTACTATACTCAATGCACTACTAAAATGGCCATGTAATAGGGATTACCGGTAATCCTATTTTTACTTTACATGTTGTAGAATCCCTGAGTCAAAAAGATGGATGAACACATTACAAAATAATCAACAACTCATATCCTGTTAACAGAGACAACAATAGTTGTACAACATTCAATGAAAGCTGGGCATCTATTAAAATACAAATAACGGTGTGGATGAAAGACGGCAAAGCCAAACATAGAATACACAACAATACAGGGACTAAATTTGGCTTTCCCAAGTGGGGGACACACAACTGACTTGCGTCCGCAAGTCAGTTGTGTGTCAAGGGGGCACAGCTTGACAGTATGCACATTTTGAAGTAATATAAATGGGGAAAAAATGTTTTAATAATTTATTTTGTACAAAATAAATTTAAAAAAAAACAGAATAAAATAACATTACCCAGTTATGTGAATATTGCATTATGATTTCCATTAATGTTTACCTTATATGGGTTACGTATGGCGGGGGAAGGAGACGACGCAACGGCAGAGATCAGTTCAATAGGTTTAATGAACTGGCTGCTGATGAAGTGGTGGGGTGTGTATGCTACTAAACGTGAATGATGCAAGACCATGTCTAGAATTAACAATGTAAATGTTACAAGTGGTTGTTGTAAGTGCGTGTTGGGTGAATCCTTTGTCAAACCAAAGGGGCTAAGCGAGAAGGCAGTCCGTGGGCAAGCAAAAGGTCGGGGGCTGGAGAGAAGCAACGAGGTCCGTGTCCAAGCAGGGGTCGAGAATCAAGGGAGGCAGTCCAGAATCCAGAGTGAACTCGAGGAACACAGCTCCATCACGGGACACAGGGGAAACACTGTGGGGAACACAAAGGACATAAGACATGGGCACAGGGAAAGCACAGAGAACAAGTACGCAGGAGGGAAGCCAGAGACGGGATGCTTACTACGAAGAGTGAACTACGTTCCGGCACTGGATCTTCGGTTCCGCAGATTAGTGATTACCTGCAGACTTGCAGGCGTCTGGCCGCGATGCGGGCGGAGCGAGCAGGGGCGTGTCCCGGCGCGCTTCTAGCGGAGGTGCCGGTAGAGCTTGCAGCAGAAGACATGCGGGGTTGCGCATGCGCCATGACAATATGTCCTGGATGGGAGTCTAATTATGTCCGCTGGAAGAAAAGACTAATACTGTACTTAAGCCAATTAATTGCTTAAAATTACATTATAAGTCCCTTAGCACAAGTTTTGGTCAAAGACATAACTACCTCTGAGTGGAGCACTAGACTCCTCTCACTTTGATTTTTGTCTTACTTGTTCGCGATTCATATTGCTGTGTGGAGGTCAACTCGCTTTTATCTCGCATCTGACCGCTGATCGGTCAATCATAGTTATGTTAGCAAGAAGGCAGTACCAGAAAGCCAATCAATGATCTTGTGGGTGGTCTGAAGGTACAAGCCGTTTTCAGCTTGTCGCTGTTTGACTTCTCTCCATTCAATAGCGTAACATTATTTTTGGACGTTAAAAAGTGCAGGGTATATGTTTAAAAATTACGTGCGCGCAACAATATGATATGATAAAAAGAAAAATGTATTCTTGGTAGAGGTCACAAATGATCACTGTTGCCACAGTTACTTTGAAAAAGTAATCAGATTACTGATTACTCCTTCAAAACGTAACTTGGTTACTTTACTGGTTACTGTATTTTAATATGTACCTAAGTTATTTTATTAATAAAATTTTTCCAGCACAGAATGTACAACAAACCTTAATACTTGCATCTTTAGCTGACAAAAAGTCAAAATAGTGTGTGTGTGCGTGTGTGTATGTATGTATTACATCAAGAGCGCGATTGGATTTTTGAACTGGGGGAACCAAACGATCAACAAATGATTTTGAGTTGTTTTTCCACTTCCTGCCTTCATTAAAATATGTTTTGTTTAAAGGGGAACGGCACTTAAAAAAAAATGTTGCCTATTGTTCACAATTGTTATGAAAGACATGACGAAGGATGGATTTTTTTAATGCATTCTAACTTGTAAATAAAAGTCTAATTACAGCAGAGTCAATGGGAGCTCCACTATTTCGCCCATAAAATCCAATAAATAACCATTCAAAAACCGCCAACAATACTCCATTTATATTTCATGATGTAAATATTAACCAAGTATTAGTGATATTGGTTTTAATATGCGCTAATGCAGACAAACTATTTATTGCGGCGCCGTGATCTCTTCCGCGTGTCCCTATGTTTACCTCATCAAGTGTTCTGCTGTTTCCTCGCTTCCTGTAAGTTTATTGTAGATCATAAATCATAGCTCTCACCTGGACATGAGACGTCTGAGTACGTATTCCAAAAAGTTGGTACATTTTGACAGCTATTTAGGACTTGAAACTGGCAAGGACAACCTGAAAAGACACTAGTTCTCCCTGCCACCCACTTATGAGTCATTCTTCACCTAAATGGAAATATATGAACATCCAAGCAGTCGGCATGCTAATAACAGCAGACATTACACAGTATGTGATGTTTTTTTACTATTATTTATAAAAGTTGTGATGCGTTTTTTTAATTAATGTGCTGTGTATGTCTAAAATGATCAAAATACGTACATATTACATGTTATTATAAATATGTCTGTTACATCATTACATATATACTTACATCATGTATAAAACTTTATTTAATATTTAGAATGCAAAAAAATTATATCATCATGTCTTTCATAATGATTGTGAACAATAGGCAACATTTTAAAAAAGTGCACTTCCCTTTAAAGGGGAACTTTGCATATCATTCACAATCATTACAAGAGACAACAGCCCACATTTTTTGGGGGATTCTAAAGATTAAAAAACAAAAAACACTTGCGAGATGCGGCTAATGGGAGTCCCTGGCTGTATGTTGCCTTCAAAGCCCTCATAAACAACTTCAAAACCCTCCATCAGTGTTTTATATACACAATGTAAGCATATACTATATATAATATAGTAACAGACACATTCCTAACAATATGTAATATGTACAATATTTACCAATTTTAGTCATTTCAAGCATTTCCTGAACTTATTTCCTGGGCACAATGATTTCAGTGACCACAGCAACACACTTCCTATGTCCGTGAAGAAATGTGTGTTCCAACTTCCAGCAACAAACGAGAATATGTTCTAATCATGGCAGACTTGGTATTAGATGATAAAGACGACTATTTTTGAATGAATTGCTCCCATTAGCAGCATTGCTAGCCACCTAGATTGAGCCGGTTGTTACAAATTTCAATGCAAAACAAGTCTATATGTTATTGTCTTTCCTATGGCTTGTGAACGATAGGCAAAATAAATAAAAAAAGCAGTTCCCTATCAAACATGTCTTTAATAACTATAATGTTAACAACATATGTACTGTACATACAAACACTGTTTTATACTGGAGCAGTTTTTTTTGTTTTTTTTCTCAAGATGGCTGCGCCCTGCCCGGCTGCGGCTGCAGAGGCTCGTAGTCGTAATGTAACTTTTTTGGCAAATAAATCGGTCAATTCTGAACATTTCACAGTTAACTTGCAGCGTAGTCACTCCAAAGTAGCATACAACCGCCAGGCAATTTTAGATCTAGATAAATCGAACAGTTTTAAACCAAAACATGCGTATATTCTGGACCTCCTTGGTAGCATTGGAATACTACACCCAGCTGCCTGTGAAGCAGCGGAGTCAAGCACCAGCGGGGACTGTCAACCGAGGAGAGGTAAACGGTGTGACCGGAAGCAGAAACTGGGATGCCGAGCCGGGCTAACAACATAGTTAAAAGCTAATCCTCACAGAACACTGCTTCCTTCCATCCTGCTTTCAAATGTTCGCTCCCTGGAGAACAAACTGGACTGTCTGAAGATGGATTTAAATGCAAGGCGGGAGATAAGGTACTACTGCGCCATATTTCTCACAGAAACATGGCTGAAACCATTCGTTCCAGGTGAGGCAGTTAGCATCACGGGGCTAACACTGTTTTGGTCGGACATGAGCAACACTCTCTACCGGTAAATCCTGAGGCGGCAGTGTTTGCATATGCACCAACAACAACTGGTGCAACAATGGGGAGATGGTCTCATGTCACTGCTCTTCCCATGTAGAACTACTGACTATAAAATGCAGGTCATTTGATTTACCCCAGGAATTCAGTGCTATGATCTTCACAGCAGTGTACATTCCTCCCAGTGCAAACACCAAAGAAGTCCTAAATGCTTTATACTGCTCTATCAGTAAACTGCAATCTACACATCCAGAGGGAGTTTTCATCAAGGCAAGGGACTTCTATCAAGCTAACATGAAAACTATGTTCCCCCTTTTCCATCAATATGTGAATTTTACAACATGGGGTGGAAGACAACTGGACATGGTCTACATGTCAAACAGGCATTCAAAGCTGCACCCCGCCCTCACCTCGGCTCCTCAGACCATCACTCTGTGATGCTAATTCCTACATACAAGCCCCTGCTAATCTGGAAAAAAGTTACAGTGAAGCAGGTGAGGACCTGGCCAGAGGGAGCAATAGCATCATTACAAGACTGATTCGAATACACAGACTGGGACATGTTTAAGGCAGCCACCACAGACAATAATCACACAAGTGTGGAGGAGTATGCAGAGTCTGTGTCTGCATACATTCAGAAGTGCATGGAGGATGTTAGTGTGATCAAGATAATCCCCACACGGGCCAACGAGAAACCCTGGATAAACAGTGAGGTACGTGCAATGCTGAAGGCTCGGAACAACGCTTTTAAATCTGGCAACATGGTAGCACTTAAAACAGCGAGAGCCAACCTGAACCATGCCATTAGGGTAGCAAATCGTGCTCACAGTCAGAAAGTGTAGAACTTCTTTGAGAACGCCACGAACACCAGACGAATGTGACAGGGTATACATGTCATCACGGACAATAAAGTGACCCCCTTCCCCTGTGACAATAGCATCAGTTTTCTCAACTACCTCAACAACCACTTTGCAAGGTTTGTGCACTCAACACCACTCCGGCGAGGAAATCCATCCCTCGCCCTGATGAGCAGCCACTCAACCTGACATTCCGGGCGAGGTGCTTAAGGGATGTGCAGACCAGATGGCTGTGGTTTTTACAGACATCTTCAACACCTTGCTGACCCAGGCTGTGGTACCATCATGTTTTAAGAATGCTACCATCATTCCAGTGCCTAAAAAACCCACAATCTCCTCCCTCAATGATTATCACCCCGTGGCACTCACCCCCATCATCAAGTGCTTTGAGAGGCTGGTTAAAAAACACATTTTCTCCAGACTTCCCCCCACATTTGACCGGTACCAGTTTGCTTATTGCCCCAACCGCTCCACAGAGGGCGCCATCTCTTCTGCACTCCACCTGAGCTTAGAACATCTGGAAGGAAAGGACACACACGCGCAGATGTTGTTTTGGGACTTCAGCTCGGTGTTCAACACAATCATTCCGCAGCACCTGGTGAGCAAACTGGCCCCCTTAGATTCAGCAACCCCCTATACAACTGGCTGCTTGACTTCCTCACAGACATTCCTCAATCTGTGAAAGTGGGCGGCAACACCTCCAGTGCCATCTTTTTGAGCAACAGCTTCTCCCAGGGCTGCGTCCTGAGTCCGCTGCTCTTCACACTGATGACGCATGACTGCCGCGCTAGGTCCACTACCAACCACCTTGTGAAGTATGCGGACGACACAACAGTAGTCGGCCTCATCCGTGACAACAACGACATGGACTACAGGGAGGAGGTGAAACATCTGGTTGACTGGTGCAGAACCAACAACCTGGTCCTGAACGTCAACAAGACCAAGGAGATCATCGTTGACTTCAGGAGGCACCAGTCCAGCCACACTCCACTCTTCATCAACGGCACAACAGTGCAGAGGGTAAGCAGCACCAAGTTCCTGGGGGTGCAGATAACTGTCGGTCTGACCTGGTCCATACAACTCTTATAAAAACAGCTCAGCAGTGCATGCACTTTTTGCGTCGGATGAAAAAAAAGCACAGCTCCCTCACTCCATTTTCACCACATTCTACAGAGGCACTATAGAGAGCCTACTGACCAACTGCATCTCTGTCTGGACTGGAGCCTGCAGTGCCTCAGACTGGAAGTCTCTGCAGAGAGTGGTGAGGACGGCGGAAAAGGACTCCTCTTCCTCCCATCCAGGAGATCGCAAAAAGCCGCTGCCTGTCCAGGGCTCAGAAAATCACTAGAGACTCCTCCCACCCCCAACAAGGACTGTTTTCTCGGCTGGATTCTGGAAAGAGGTTCTGCAGCCTCTGTAGCAGAACCTGCAGGTTGCTAATGCAATGAAATGTTGTTCTTATCCGTACTATAAAGTTCAAATTTGAATGACAATAAAGGAAGTGTAAGTCTAAGAAGCAGAGGTGGGACCAAGTCATTGCTTTGCAAGTCACAAGTAAGTCTCAAGTCTTTACCCTCAAGTCTCGAGTCAAGTCCCGAGTCAAGACAGGGCAAGTCCGAGTCAAGTCCAAAGTCAAGACTGGAAAGTCTCAAGTCAAGTCCCAAGTCCTGCACTTTGAGTTTCGAGTCATTTCAAGTCCTTTTACCCACAGACTAATATATTTACACAGATTGTGTATGCTTTTAAAACGCTGTATTTATTTATTAAAACAAGTGCATTTGAAATTGCAGGGAAAAAGATAGTGCTGACATTGCACTTCAAAATAGCACTATTAACCAGTCATTTTAAACATGTAACTCATTCCTTTACAGAATAAACACATTTGAAAAAAACAAGTGCAACTGTACTTATTTGCACAAAAGTGTTAACATTGTATTTCCATGGCATATTGCATTGTAACTAGTTCCACAGCAGTTTCTATCCTGTTCTTACCTTATCTCATTGATCTCATCTCATACTATATGTGTGTTGATGTGTGCGTACACATGAAAAACATAAATATATGAACATAACAATGAACAGAGTTGTACTTTTTAGATGTCAGGACCCTATGCAATATGTACACATATTCTTAATATAGTATACATTTTAACTGACCTTTATTTGACTATGTTTGTCTTTTTGGAGGTGGCTAAAATACGCCGTGCTGCTGACCGCCGTCTAACATTACCTTACTGTGTGTGATACATTGACTAACGTAATGTTACTGTGTGTGATACATTGACTAACGTAATGTTACTGTGTGTGATACATTGACTAACGTAATGTTACTGTGTGTGATACATTGACTAATGTAATGTTACTGTGTGTGATACATTGACTAACGTAACGTTATGTGTAGGTACCTCATGCAACCCTGCTTAAAAAAAAATCACTTGACAAAAAGTATGAATAAGGTAGCAAACTGCAGTGGACGCAACATATTGCCGTGTTTGCAATGACGTTATAACCATAGACATCTTATAAGTAGACGCAGCATTGGTTGCTGTGACGTGAGCAATATGGCCGCCATCTTGAAGTGGTGATGAGGAGCCGGCGAGCAGCCTAAATTGACAGTTGTCAGGTAGAAAACAGAGATGGTGTTCAGCGTTTTCCTGCTCAAATGAGCGGACTGTTGAAAATAGGAATCGGGGGATTACTTTTCACAAGTAAGATTTAACATTAACGTACTATTGGTTGTATTTTATGAAAATAATATTACCATAGAGTTGAGAAGGATCAAAGATCTTCAATATTTGTATGTGAAAATCACAAAGAAATCTTCTGGAGGAGGATGACCCCCTACAGGGGTTTGCTTTACAAACTTTCAGCCCCACCAAGAACAAAATTCACCAGCCGCCACTGATTATGATGCATTCTCATTTTAGGCAAAGTATAAGACAATACTTTCTTAACAGTATAATTGTAACCAGGAATAAGTCTTCAAGTAACAATATTCAAATACTAAAATTGTTGGGTTAAACAGAATTTTGTTTTATTCTGAATCCAGTGAAACAGATTGGTGGTTTTAGCTGATATGAAGACTTTCAGGTGTTTATATATGTTTAAGTATTTGGCAGACGCTTTTATCCAAAGCGACTTACATAAAATAATACATATAAAACAATCACTGCAAACATTATCATTTAAGGGAAGAATGTAATAGAAAATATCAATACAAAGTGTCAAGACAGAATAAACTCTCTGCTGCTGAAGCAACAGAGATACAGTCTATAGGTCCCTAAGATATATAGATATCTAATGTATTCATACATTGTTTATGTAGGATACACGCATGTATATATAACCTAAACATATTGTTTCTTCAACTTAAAAATAGTTTACTGTTTTTTTCCCCCTTCTCTGGGATTATATTCCTAGTTTTGATCTCGGACGTCTGGTCACTTATAGCGTATAAGAATATTATATTACTGTTAAGCAAACTATGAATAATAAAACATGTGTCTGTTATCATAGCTACACGTATGACGAAAAGGCGTGTGAAAATCAGTGGTATTCAGTGAGGTAAGATTAATTAAATGCGCTGACAGTTCATTGCTCCTGCCAAATGAAGTGCACTGAGTGGAGCGGATCACCACTCCAAGATGGCGGCCCCGCGCCTCGTCTGCGCCAGTAGGCAGTAGCGCTCTATGCTGCGTCTACTTATAAGATGTCTATGGTTATAACGTTAGCAGTGAGTTTGCAGCCTCACTGATTTAACTACGCAGCAAATAAAAGTCACGTTACTTAGCCAATAAACGTTATCTTACATTCAAAACTTACCCTTCTTTGTGCAACTTCAAATGTCGAACGAAGTTGGAAGTTGTTGCGTCTCCGTCTGTAATATTCGAACTGCGTGATTTGCATACGGCAATTCGTTTTTTGTTGACCAAGTCGTAGTTTTTATACCCGAACGAAACCAACTTTAACATAATTGTTTATCACTGGCACGTTGTTGGACAACTCTTGTTCATTGGTTGTCCTGCAATTTGATTGGATGAATGCTGCGTGATGAAAACAACGTAGATCTAATTTGATTGGCTGTTGTACTGACAGCACACCAGCTGACAGGAACAACACGCTGATAGACAGACGAAGAAAATGAAAATTACGGAGCGCTCCCAAATAACTTTTTAAGCTTTGGATTTTGGGAAAAGTAGCAAGTCATGTCAAGTCATGTCAGGTCAAAAGGCTCAAGTCCAAGTGAAGTCACAAGTCATTGATGTTAAAGTCTAAGTCGAGTTGCAAGTCTCTTTACATTTTGTCAAGTCGAGTCTAAAGTCATCAAATTCATGACTCGAGTCTGACTCGAGTCCAAGTCATGTGACTCGAGTCCACACCTCTGCTAAGAAGTAAGTAATAATAAGACGTAAGTAATAAGTAGTAGTACTATTATGGATGTAACACTGTAGCCAAACAACAGAAGCACAAACATGTCTCCTCCTTTCATTACCTGAACATATTCCAATATTCCAATTTAAATCACCACTCTGTCATAGTTGACAATTATGGTCTGATCAAAGGCATATTTCGGGTCCCAAAGCAAACCTAGTCATTGGGGATCGCCATATAACAAAAATAATATATAATTTACCGTTTTGTTAAAAACTACCGTGCTGGCTACACATTGCTGCAAAATGATTATTACCTATCGCAATTTTTACTGTAATGGATGGGAACATTAATTAACAGGTGGTTTACCATTCTGAGCACTTCAACACTCACATGTTTGTAATGAAACACGTAACTCTCCACATCACTTCTGCATCCTACACTGTTGTAGACCACATACATTTAGTGTCACCTGATTCAATTCTGCTCATGCCAGTCATATGGAATGGTCCATTGCATGAGTAGGGAGGGAGGTTGTGGGGGGAGAGTGGTTGGGACAATTTTCTAAATTATCATAATTGATCAATTTTGAAGTATAATTAACAGCACAAATTAAAATAAAATACATAAGAGATTGTTTTAAATAGAATACCATTGTATTTATTTTTTTATGAGGCATCAAAGGGGCCCTTAGAAATCTTGCGGCTGCAGGTAACTTCCTGTTTTCCTGATGGTACACCCCTGATCACCTCTGATCACTGTTTTACTGGTGAGTGGTCCTCGTGCTAAAAATGTGACTTGTGGCGCACATGCAGTCAGTCCCCGATATACAAGAAGAGAGCAAATACAGATGTTTGCGAGGGAAAATTACAAAATTAGTAACGCATAGTAACTTTGTGTAAGTAACTTTTATCTTATTACTGGTTTGGAATTAGTAACGCATTAGATGACTAGTTACTGAAAAGAGTGGTCATATTAGGGTTAGGGTATTAGGTTAAGCCTGGGATATACTCACGCCCCACATCACGTCTAGCTCCTCCCCGAGTGTAATCTCCTGCAGACCCTGATGTGCACCTACCAAATATACTAGCTTTGCAGAGTTGTGATTGGTCAGCTCTGCGAACATTGTGCATTGTGAACAGACATTGTGCTTAAAATGAACAAATTATTGTATGCGATAAAGCAACAGTGATTAAATGTTTGCATGCAAATGATATTGTGTACTTAATATTTCGAAATAATTACTGAATGTGTCGTTTTTTAGCTTGTATCCATAAGGTGTTACACAAAGTATGAATCTCGTTTGAATTTTATTGTCATTCTTGTACTAACAACAGTTTTAATTCTGATACATATTCTTTCTTGGGCACACAAATCTGTCTTTTTCTTTCACACACAATGAGTTCCTCATTCTCCGTCAATCACCGTTCAGGCACGATATGTTCACAGACACGGGAACTCTGAACATCCATAACACAAGAAGATATATATTAACACCAGTAGGTCGTTACAATTTTTCTTTAACAGTTTTGTTTGATTTTAATTACATCGCTCTCTTGTCCCATGTCCCAAAAAGGGTTTTCTTTGTGTCAGGGGCTAACTCCACATTAGGGAAGCAAGCCAGTGCCAGTGAATGGTCTGCACATGTAACAATTACATATAGCTGGCCTCACCTATCCACAGTAATTAGTCTTGAACCAAACTTCTTGAGCAGAGCTGCACCACAATGTCATCATAATCGAGTGAAGCTACGACACTGACCACTTTAGCTGCAAGGACTGCAGATCTCTATTTTTACTAACGCTGGTCTATTTTTTTCTCTTTCTCTCGGTGCGGCTACACACCCGCCAGGCATATACATGACACAAATTATACAGGACTGTGAAAGAAAATGATTACAACTTGTGTCATACAACAGCTTGTAGAAGCTGTGTAAAACAGTAAACTAAATATCCCCAAATATTTCAAAATCCATCTGCCAACAAATGACCCTTCCTGTCCTCATTGTAAGTAACGAAGCTCAATGCCTCAGTAACGGTGACTCAGAGTCATAATGCTTTCCGCATAACAGTAGAAGACAATGAAGGGAGAGGGTTTTCTGTTCGTAACAACTAATGTGTCGCAAAAATCAAGTAGAATTACATTTACCAAAAGAAGACCTCTCAAATAATACTCAAGGGACAAGCGGTAGTAAATGGATGGATGGATGGATGTCTCATGGTAAGACAAAACATTTTTCTGCACTTGTTTATTACAGGATTATAAAATACCATTATGTAATTTATGAAAAGGGCTACACCTGAGAAATTGTTTGCACCTGTGTTTGTAAATTCAGCATATAATATTGTTACACCCGCAAATACGGATAATGAACATTGAAGGATTGGTCTAAAACAGGGGTCCCCAAACTTTTTTGGCCGGGCTGTATATATATATATATATATATATATATATATATATATATATATAGATATACATATACATATATATATATATATATATATATATATATATATATATATATATATATATATATATACATACATACATACATATATTCCTTGCACACTAATTGACTGAAATAGCGCATACTTGCCGCTGATGATCTCACGTTATCGATGGGGAAAATGCATTTTTAGACAATATGATTTCCCTGAGCAGCTATGAGAGACCTAGAGTAACAAGCAGTAGAAAATGGATTAGAAAGGTAAAATAAAAAAGAATAATAATAATTAAAACAAATATATATATATATATATATATATATATATATATATATATATATATATATATATATATATATATATATATACAGTATATATATATATTTATATATATATACTTCCCACGTATTTTTTTTTCACACTTTCCACTTGATTGAGCCTCCTCTACCATAGCGCAAGGTTGCAGCAACCTAGCAAAATGATGTGCTGGGAAACAAGGACAGGAAACTGATTTTGCATTAAGGTGAGTTCATTTTGATGTAGGAATGATGTAGTGACTGATGTGATACACGTAAACTGTAATATATTTTCGCCTTTTATTCTTATAACATAAAGTAATATGTAGTTCGTTATTTTCTATTCAACTGGCGGCCCGGGAGCCAAATCTGGCCCGGGAATTGTCACGCTCGGGTCGCATGTTTATGCACGTGTCGTTCTCCCAAGATGCAGAAGGAAACTTCGGAGGCAAGGTGCAGGTAAGGTAATGATTAATTCCTCATAAATCATTCAAAAATACAAAAAGACAGAAAAGCGTGCCGATAGCGTGGGAGCTATGGCAAAGCTTAGCACATGAACAAGAATCAAAGATTGTAGAAATACTTAACGTAACATGTTGCATAAGCAAACAAGAAAGCAAGACCGTGTGTGGCGAAAAACAGCAATAAGTAACTCTCTGATAGTAGTAGCTCACCTGATTAGGTGAGCGTGCCGAACTCTAATCAGAGGCAGTTTAAACCAATCTGCACCCATGGCAACCAAAAACACAAACCCAGGGGTGCTCAAAACAGGAACTGAGGGAATCAAAAACTAAACAAAACATGATCCAGGCAACGGATCATGACAGGCATGACACCATACTGGCCCCTGGAGGTTAGTTCAGAAATACAGAGAAAATTCCCTAAAAATAATACAGTGCTCCTTTTCTATAGAGGAACTTGGATCACTGTAAACACAATGGCAATTTCTTGCATTGACATGTTAACCTTACTAGCAAACAAAGAACACTGAGGTCCAAACTGCAGTCAGTAGTCATTCGTTCAAATTATTTTGTTACATCAGTTTTCCATGCCAAGGAACCCCAAACTGAGGGAAAGATGAAGCGGGGACCTCTAGTAATGCACAATAACAAGGCATTGTTATTGTGCATTATTAAGATGTATTGAATTAATACAGTACATCGTTGCTAATAGCTAGCTGGCAACTGGTGCGCTAATCGCTAGCTGGCAGTTTACTCCACTATCTCCTAAATATATTAAATACAAACACAAATATGGAAATATAATTATTCATTAGTTTTTTTTAAACCAAGGTACAGTGAGTAGGGTGACCTCGTCACTGCCGTTTTTAAACTACACTGGAGTGTGTTGGATACATTTTTGTCAGGACGTGGACTTTGGTGTGTTTGTTTTCCCGAGATGCAAGTAAAGCTGGAGGTGGCATGGCGTGAAGGTAATGACATCATTTATTTTACACTAACAAAGGAACAAAAACCGCGCTCATGGCGGAAGTACGAACTTGACAATTGAAACAAATACTTGCACGTGGGCAAAAAACTATGGACATGAACAAAAGTCGCTAACTGTGGCATAAATAGAAAAAACTTACTTGACATGGCATGAAGCATCAACTGTGATAGCATGGGTAACAGGAGTAATCCTGGAATGAAGTGTGCAGAGGTAAACAGAGTGAATGTCGCCAGGCCGACCAACAGAAAAAGACAGGCTTTAAATAACAGTGACATGATTGGTGACAGGTGTGTGAGTCCAAACGTGGAACAGGTGAAACTAATGGGTAACCATGGAAACAAGACAAGGAAGTGAAAAGGCAGGAACTGAAAAGAGTCCAAAACCCAAACAGAACATAACTTAAACAAAACATGATCCAGACATGACACATTTTAATGTCTATGTAAAGACATTTAAATGTGTGGTAAAATTTAGAAGGTGGTATAAAAAATACATTAAAACTGAATAACATATTAGTTGTATATTATTGCACATTCTGATTGACAGTCAACAGTATAAATATGGAGGTGACATTTGGTCACAGCAGCAGTTAAAGTGTCTTTAGTGATCAAAAGTGAAAAGTGTCTACAGTGGTTATTTTATTTTATTATTATTTTTTAAAAAGTACCTTATCTTCACCATACCTGGTTGTCCAAATTAGGCATAATAATGTGTTAATTCCACAACTGTATTTATCGGTTGATATCGGTATCGGTTGATATTGGTATCGGTAATTAAAGAGTTGGACAATATCGGAATATCGGATATCGGCAAAAAGCCATTATCGGACATCCTTAATCTAAACGTTATTTTTTTCTATATTTTTATTGTAATTTTTTTCAGAATGTGTTTGTTCTATTTTTGGCCAAAGTAAGACAAAGAAAACAATCTGAAGTTGTCTTTATTTTGTAGTTTTAATGCCATGATTTTAATAGTCCGGACCGCGTGTGCACATATTTTCTTCAACGCGGCCCTCCGAGCTAAAATGAGTTTGACACCCCTGATCTAGACCTGTTGTGCGCTGCTTGCTGCACAACAGCCATCTTGGCTTAGTTGTTTTTTACGTCCGGGAAGAAGTCACGTGACGGAATACAAGCAATTGACATATTGAGCCGGTGAGCTGCTGCATCGCCTTTGAGTTGATAAAAGTTATTTCTAGATTATAAATCATGCCTACTACTTGTATAGTAGAAGGGGGAGGCCAAAAAACGGAAAGTTGGTCAACTTTGACATTCAACTTAGATCCATAAAAAGGTGCAGTTCAACTTCCAAAAAACTTGTGAGGGACTGCAGCAGATTCTTAAAACTACGAGAGTGCTGTCGTAGACTGGATCTTTGACTAGATTTTTTTCAGAAGGTCCCTAAAAACAGAATAGCCTTCTGACAAAATGAATAGAGCTTAATCAAACGTCTACTGTCGAAGATGCTGCTTCTCCGGAATATACAAAATTGGACAAATAGTGAAGGGAGAAGTTTGTCCCGCCGATCCTTTGCTCTCTAGAAATGTGGGGCCCAATACAATTTAGTTAGTACCGCCCAAATGCAGCTGAGATAGGCTCCACAACCCCCAGCGATCCTGAAGGTGGTTGGATTACTGTAACTCTTTGTATTTTGGAATTAGTCAGTCCTCCTCTCACGTCTGCAGCTGGTCCAAAATGCAGCTGCCCGACTTTTAACTAACACAAGAAAAAGAGAGCACATTACTCCTGTTTTAGCCTCCCTCCACTGGCTGCCTGTGTCTTTTAGAGTCCATTTTAAAATGATCTTACTCGTTTTTAAATCCTTACGTGGTCTTGCCACACCTTACCTCTCTGAGCTGCTCCACCTCTATGCCCCCACCCGGTCCCTCAGGTCAGCTGATCAGCTGATCCTGGAGGTACCCAAAACAAAGCGCAAGCTCAGAGGGGACAGAGCCTTCTCTGTTGCGGGTCCCAAACTCTGGAACGATCTCCCTCTCCATGTGAGACAGGCCCCTTCTTTGGCTATTTTTAAGACCCTGCTTAAAACCCATTTTTATTCACTGGCTTTTAACCCAGCATGAGACTTTGAACTGTTTTTGGCTTTTAACTTTTTGAATTGTTTTTAACTTTTAAACTGTTTTTTATCTAACAAACTGTTCTTAGGGTAATTTATATTTGCTTTTTAAATATTTTTATTTCTGTTTTAAATGTTATTTTTTAGTCTGTCCTTTGCCTCTATTTCTTTGTGGTGTACAGCCCTTTGTTTTTGAACTGTGCTTGTTTTTAAAGGGCTTTATAAATAAAGTTGGTATGGTATGGTATGGTATGAAAGGGACAAGCGGTAGGAAATGGATGGATGGAAGGTAACATCCCTGATGTACATGGTTCAAGTTCGAAAACCTGAGCTTTATAAATGATAAATGGGTTATACTTGTATAGCGCTTTCCTACCTTCAAGGTACTCAAAGCGCTTTGACAGTTTTTCCACATTCATCCATTCACACACACATTCACACACTGATGGCGGGAGCTGCCATGCAAGGCGCTAACCAGCAGCCATCAGGAGCAAGGGGTGAAGTGTCTTGCCCAAGGACACAACGGACGTGACTAGGATGGTAGAAGGTGGGGATTGAACCCCAGTAACCAGCAACCCTCCGATTGTCGGCACGGCCACTCTACCAACTTCGCAACGTCTTTAGCAAGTGCACACACTAATAAGAATTTCCATCCATCCATTTTCTACCGCTTATTCCCTTCGGGTTCACGGGGGGCGCTGAACTTTCCCTAGAAATAAGAATAACACAAAAGAGCAGGCAATCAGTCAATGTTGGGCTTGTACACTCTCTACGTCTACTATACATACTGCTACCTCTGAAGTCTAAAGTGTCACAAGCACAGATCTGCACACCTTATTGTTAAGTGTAACTGGCAGTTTAGTGATGCATATTGTCATCCACGAGTAAAAATAGTGCTGTTTTTATCTCATTAACATGAATAGTATTTGTGTTTTGATTAAAATAATACAAGCTGACACCACACATGTGGATGCATTTGTTGTCTTTAATGCTCTCTCAAATGTACCCTGGCGATGACAATCAGCAATGACCAGACCGTGTGACAGAGAAGCCACGGATGCTGTCATTGGAAAAACAGGTCTTCTTTAATGGCCATTTTTCAAAAAAGAACTATGGGATGATCTGAGGATGCGATCAATACAAATATTTGTTTGTTATACATACTGTTTGTGTCTTAAGGAGGATGAAAACTATGAAACGATGACCATGACAGTGTATGATAATGAGGACCGACTGAAAGAAAGATAGAATAAATATAGCATGAATCATACTAAAAAAAATGATAGCTGCTCATGATGGGCCATCTGTGTTTGCATTCTGTTGTCGCTGGGAGGAATAAAGGAAAAAAACCCTCAACCATCCCATTTTTCAAGGTTAGGGTATACTTATACATTTGCGCCACAAATGGCACATTTTTAAGTTGAATGTAAACATAACATGTGAGTTCCAAGAACACAACAACCAAAAACAATGTGGTATAAACATCATTAGGTCATCGTCCAGAAATCATTTCTGGCTGCACTGCTGGCAGCTCTTGATTTGCATGCAACTCATGACTTATCCCTCTGAGGGCATGTAGATGCTTAATCTAATAAGCTTGGCCCTGCAGACATCCTTAGGTGACGGCTCTGCTGTTCACGCCACTCACTCCATTTAAAAAAAATGACCTAGGTTATGTTGACAAACTTAATTCGCCAAACACCGGCGCAATGGCGCACAATAAGAGCGGCGTGTGTCCTTGTGACACGCCACAAAACATTTTTTGTGTGCTTACATAGAGAACAGAGTCATGTGTGATATCATCACTTGTGATTTGGCTTTTTGTGTTCCACAACAGAGAGACTGTGAGCTATTTCTCACGTGGTCAAACTGGGTCGCAAGACACAGCGGAGATGGCTAGAAGGGAGCGTGAGCAGCATGGTCTGCCTCAGGTGGATTATACTCATTGGGCTAAAAGACACACAACAATACCACAACCTCTGGGAAGTCACAAAACTGAACACTATTTATTTGTACTTGTAGCAGATAGTTTTGGCACACAATCTCATTAAATAAATAAAAAACTGTAATAAAAAACTCTGACAAAGGCAATTATTCACAAATTTGATAACAGTTCTAGAAAGCAGTGGTTCAGAACTTGTATTGCATTATGGGGAAAGTTTCAAATATTGTTAAGAATTAAATTAATAGTTGTAAACATGAATTTGCATTGTTATAAATGTTTATTTTAATTTAACAATTGTATACTAAATGATCAGTGTTCGGAATAACAAAATAACTGTGTTTGAGTAAACTACAGTTACTATTTCAATCTATCTAACAGAGTGCCAATGTCACAAGTGTGATGCCTGTCACGGTGCGGTCTCGAACCCACAATTCTCCCGCAGGACGATCCAACACCCTTCCGCGCGCGCCGATCCCTTCACGCCCACACTTCACCGTAGCTGCAGACTGTTAGCAATCCACGCACCTGGCAGCAAACAGGAGGACAGCATAAAGACCAGTCGCTCCTTGGAACCTACCCCGGAATGTCGTTAACTCTCAGTAGTAAGCATTACGTCTCTGGCTTCCCTCTTGTTGTCCTCACCTTTGTTCTCTGTGTCCCTTTTGTCTTTTTGACTCATGTCCCTTGTCTCCCTCGCAGTACGCGCCTTGTTCCGTGTGCTCGAGCTCTGTGCCTCGACCTCCATCCGGATTTTGGACTGCCTCCCTCGATCTTCGACCCTTGCCTGGACACGGACCTTGTCGCTTCTCTCCTGCCCTCGACCTCCTGCCTGTCCCCGAACTTCCATTGTGCCTCGCCCTCTTGGACTGACAAAGATTTCATCCATCACATACGTACAACATCCTCTTGTATTATTTACATGGTTAATTTCACACTTAGTCCTGCAACCAACACATTGAGTAGCATACACCTCCCACACAATCATCAAAGGTTACAATAAACCTGGTAACCTGAACTTCTTCGTGGGTTCGTCTCCTTCCACCCCTCACATACATAACAATGCCCTCACAATGTAATCAAATGTGTGTGTTATGTTATTGTTATTCAAGCACTTTACTTTATAAATACAAATGTAATGGGTTATTTTGTCTAAAGGCTACTCTTCTTTAAAGAGACACAGTTCTCAAACTACAACAACGTGAAGCATTTTTTGGAACAATTCAACAAGCCCTTCAAAGTTATCGCTATCCCAGAAACATGGATGTTAAAAAAAAAGAATGGATTTTTGAGTTTGAGTTTATTTCGAACATGCATGTATACAATATGATACATCACAATTTCCAGTTTCTCTATTCAACATGTTCGAAAAGGAGTAGGAAGAAGCAGAGCTTATTTATTCCTACCCCATTTCCTTTACATAGCAGTTGCTAACACTTTTGTTTACTTCCTGTTCTCAATTTATTCACAATATACTCCATAAGTAATAACATTAAAAGTAAATAGATACATAATAATTAGTGAAGTAAGTTGTATTTCATATGCTGAGATAAATAAGATTATCTAGAAAATGAATGGATGGATGAAATAAATTCAGAATGTTTATCATGGTTCTTCTTCTTTGTACTTTGTAAACACTTTAAAGAGTTTGAAGAGTTCCTTGAAGTGGATCATATTAGTACATTGTTTGATTTATTTGCTTGAGAAGAAGAGGGCATTCAATGCTCGTAACAGGGAGGACGTGAAAAGAGTTCAGGGGCTGCTGAAGACCAAACTCAGGAAAACCAACAAGAACTATAGGAGGAAGCTGGAAGGGAAGCTGAAACAACATCATGAAGGCGGTTTGGAGAGGTATGCAGACCATCACCAGCCTCAAACCGTCGGAGGGTGGACGGAGACAAAGAGAGGGCCAATGAGCTAAACCAGTTATTTAACAGGTTTGACACAGTGGCTCCGACAAGCTCCTGCCCCCCCCTTCCCCCTGACAACTTCAGCGAACCAATCCACCCACCCCCCCTTCCTCACAGCCCCCCAACTCCAATGACTCCCTCCCCCCACTTAGCACCTCACCCTCAGCTTGACGACCCCTCCCTCCCCCAATCACCTGAGACCCCCCTGTGTGTCTGTCTGCAGAACAGGTGAATGGACAGCTTAATAAATTACACACAGGTAAGTCCGCAGGTCCTGACGGTGTGAGCCCCAGGGTGCTCAAAGCCTTCGCCCCACAGCTGTGTGGTGTGCTTCATCACATCTTCAACATGAGCCGTAGGCTGCAGAAAGTCCCCACACTGTGGAAAACCTCATGGGTGGTCCCAATCCCCAAGTGCACGCGACCCAGCACGTCGAAGGACTACAGGCCGGTGCCTCTAACCTCCCATATCATGATGACCATGAAGAGGTTGGTCCTGGAACAACTCTGCCCTACAGTCAAGCCCCACCTGGACCCACTCCAGTTCGCCTACTATCCCTGACTGGGAGTGGAGGACGCCGTCATCTACCTGCTGAACCGAGCCCACACCCACCTAGACAAGCCTGCGAGCAGTGTGAGGGTCATGTTTTTTGACTTCTCCAGTGCGTTCGATACCATACGACCTGGGCCACTTGGTGTGAAGTTAGAGACGATGCAGGTGGAGGCCCCCTTGGTGTCCTCGGTTGTTGATTACCTGACTGACAGACCACAGTACGTGCGACTGCAGGACTGTGTGTCTGACAGGCTGGTCAGCAACACCGGGGCCCCGCAGGGCACAGTCCTCTCCCCCTTCCTCTTCACCATCTACACCACCGATTTCCACTATCAGTCAGAGTCCTGCCATCTTCAGAAGTTTTCTGATGACTGCGATAGTGGGGTGTATTGAGGATGGTGATGGTGAGGAATACAGGGCACTGGTGGAGGACTTTGTCACATGGTGTGGAAAGAACCACCTCCAGCTCAATGTGACGAAGACCAAGGAGCTGGTTGTGGACCTGGGAAGGAGGAGGAGTACTCCGGCAACCCCTGTTTCCATCAGGGGGGTCGATGTGGACATGGTTGAGGATTATAAATACCTCGGTGTACAAATGGACAACAAGCTGAATGGGTGAAAACACGCTGAGGCACTCTACAAGAAGGGACAGAGCCGCCTCTATTTCCTCAGGAGGCTAGGATCCTTCAACGTCTGTACAAAGATGATGAAGATGTTCTACGAGTCGGTGGTGGCGGGCGCCTCCTTGTACGCCGTGGCCTGCTGGGGCAGCGGGCTGAGAGCTAGGGACGCAAACAGGCTGGACAAGCTTGTAAAGAAGGCCAGTAACGTGGTGGGAGTGGAGCTAGACTCTCTGGCGGTGGTGTCAGAGAGGAGAAGTCTAGCAAAACTCCTAGCCATTATGGACAACACCTCCCACCCGCTACACTCGGACCTGGCGGGGAGAATGAGCACGTTCAGTGGAAGGCTCAGACTCCCAAAATGCAACACGGAACGACACAGGAGGTCCTTCATACTGACAGCCATCAGACTGTATAATGCATATGTTCCTTCTTGACTGCACTTAAATGTAGAATATATGTATCATATATTTATATTATTCACATGTGAATAATGCTGTATAGTATTTATTGTCTATTGTGAGTGAACTGTGGTGCTGAAATTCCCCCAGGGATCAAAAAGTACTTTCTATTCTATTCTATTAATCCATTCCATTATTCAATTCCACATACTGATATACTGAAGGTCTTAAGTGTTATACATGCATACAAATGTTTTAAATTACATTTTTTTCTCAGGTTGTATTTCTCCTCTTTTGTTGAGAAGAATTGTTGTATATTCTTGGGTAGCAGATTATGCAGATTTGCTTTGTGCATAATTTTAGCTGTTTGCAAATTTACTTTGTCTTGGAATTTCAGTATTTTCGATTCAATGAATAAAGTGTTTGTATGTTCTCTATATCCAACATTATGTATTATTCTAACTGATCTTTTTTGTAAACTGGGTAATGAATGAAGTGTACTTTTGTAGTTATTTCCCCATATTTCTGCACAATAACTCAGATATGGTAACACTAGCGAGCAGTAGAGAAAATGAAGTGATTTTTGGTTCACTGCATGTTTTGGTCCACTTCATTCATTATTGACGTGTTTCTTGCCACCTTATTTGTATATTTTTTATATGAGATTTCCAGTTTATTTTATCATCAATAATTATACCTACAAATTTAGCTTTGTTTACTCTTTCAATTTCTATTCCATTTATTTGTATTTGTGTTTGACTTTCTCTTCGACTGTTACCAAATAGCATTCATTTAATTTTACTGAGGTTTAAGGATAGTCTGTTTTTGTCAAAACATATTTTTAATTTGTTTGTTTATTCTGTTATTATTAGCTTCTGTGTGTTCTCTCCTGAACAAAACGCTGTTGTATCGTTAGCGAATAATGCTAACTTTTAACTAGATCCACTCGACGTCCATTGCACCGATCGCCCAGTGATTTAGGGCTATATAAATAAACTTTGATTGATTGAAACTTTGAAATCTTTTGTAACTTTACAAATGTAATTTATATAAAGATTGAACATTTTTGGTCCTAGTGTTGATCCCTGCGGTACACCACAGGAAATTGTACATGTGTGTTCGCCTAGCTTCACGTATTGTTTTCTGTCGGTTAAGTAACTTCTCATCCAGTTTAAGACCAACCCTCTGATTCCATACCGTTCTTATTTTTTTATCAAAATATTGTGATTAATTATGTCAAATGCTTTAGTTAGATCCATCAACACTGCATGCTGCACATGTTTTACTATCTATTGCATTGGTAATTTCTTCTGTAATTTCATCTAAAGCCATCAAAGTTGAAATCTTAGCTCTGTATCCATATTGGTTTGTAGCGAGTATTCTATTTTTGTTTATGAAACTCTCTAATTTATTATTGAACAGTTTTTCAATGATTTTAGAAAATTGTGGAAGTAAAGAAACAGGTCTATAATTTGTAAATTGTTGTTTGTCTCCAGTTTTATGAATTGGTTCAAGTTTAACTATTTTCATTTTGTTTGGGAATTTACCTGTTTGAAATGACAGGTTTATAATATACATTAATGGTTCTGAGATCTCTTTAATAACCTTTTATTGTTTCCGTATCCATTCCATTACAATCGATTGAAGTCTTAGATTTGCATTTTTTCACAATTTTAACTATTTCCTCTTGTGTCACTTTCATGAGGAACATTGAGTTGGGATTTCTATCTATAGTGTCATTGAAACCCTCAGTTGAAACTGGGTCTGGAATCCTTTCCTCCAATTTTGGTCCAATATTTACAAAGTAATTTTTGAAGCTTTCAACTACTTCCTTTATGTTGTCATTATTTCCGTTTCCGTTTGAGAAGTCCATCCCCATCCATTTTCTACCGCTTATTCCCTTCGGGGTCGCGGAGGGTGCTGGAGCCTATCTCATCTGAAATCGGGTGGAAGGCGGCGTACACCCTGGACAAGTCGCCACCTCATCGCAGGGCCAACACAGATAGACAGACAACATTCACACTCACATTCACACACTAGGGCCAATTTAGTGTTGCCAATCAACCTTTGTCTTTGGAGGTGGGAGGAAGCCGGAGTACCCGGAGGGAACCCACGCAGTCACGGGGAGAACATGCAAACTCCACACAGAAAGATCCCGAGGCCGGGATTGAACTCACGACTACTCAGGACCTTCGTATTGTGAGGCAGACGCACTAACCCCTCTTTCACCGTGCTGCCCCCGTTTGAGAAGTATTGGGGGTAATCCCTTTTAGTGCCATCTTTAATGATGCTATTGAGGATGCCCCATGTTGCTCTCATATTGTTTTTGTTACTGTCTAACAGTAATAAAAAAAAATCTACATGTTTATAATGTTAGTTAGCTTGTTGTTCTACTTTTTGTACTTATTTTCTGACTCTGTAGTTCTTTGTATTATACATTATCTATATAATGTATTCTTTTTATTACAAGCATTTTTTAGTCCTTTTGTCATCCATGGTTGATTCTTCTTCTTTTCCTTCCAACTACTGAGTTGTTTCCATGGATAATGTTTGTCATAAAGTATTATGAGCATGTTTAAAACATTTTCATATGCATCATCAACATCATTTTCATTGTACATATTGTGCCAATCTTGCTTTTCTAGCTCATTTTTGAAAGCAATCATCTTCTTTTATGTGCAAAGTCTTCGAAATGTATTTTTGTCTTCCATGTTCTTCTCCTTGTAGTTTCCATCTTATATTGTGAAAACTGGCAGGTGATCACTTGCGTCGGTTATAAGTAGACCACTTGTAGTATTATTATCAAAATCATTGGTAAAAATATTATCAATAAGCGTGGCACAGTGTCCTGTGATTCTGCTTGGCTTTGTGATTTTAGGATATATACTGATGCTGTACATTGTATCAATGAAGTCATCAATTGACTTTTGCTTGCTGGGGTTCAATCAGTCAATATTAAAGTCACCACATAAGAAAATTATTTTTTGACCAGTGTCCATATAATTTGCCTTGACCCAGTTTTCAAACATGTCAATACTTGACTTAAGATGATCTATATATACAACTGATGAAAATGGTTTTGCTTTTTCCTGACATATTTCAGTGGTTATACATTCTAAGATATTATCTATTGCAAATGACATGTTTTTTTACCACTTTGTAGTTCAGGTTCTTCATCACATATACCGCTCCTCCTCCTCCATTTGTGTTGGTTCTGTTGATGTAGTTTAGTTTATATCCTTCCAGATCAAAATGTATTCCTTTTTTATCATCAATCCATGTTTCTATGATAGCGATTACTTTGAGAGTTTGTTGAGGTGTTCTAAAAAGTGATTCATGTTGTTGTAATTTGCATACAAACTTCTGCTGTTAAAATGAATAATTGACAATTTGTTGTCACATTTAATGTTGCTGTTATATTGTTCATCTGTATAATAAAAACAATTATTAATGATGTGGGAGAACATTTTTTCATCTGGATCTATATCATTTTCCAAATTCTGTTTTTTGTGATCTTTGTTGCAGACGTTTTTCAGTTCCATATTTTCTTGTTCAACAATCTTTGATGTTGTTTCAATAATCTCTATAAATGTAGGTGGATGCACTCCTGAATCTAGGTCGTCTTTTTTAGTGGTCCCTTGGAACATAGTAGTGTTGGAATTGAATCTAGGTGTTTGTTATCCGTCAGACTACATTATCATCGTAGTTGCGGAAGCAGTGGCAACTTTAGTATCTGTCCAGGTCCTTGATGTCATGGACACCAAGTACTCTTGCTTCTGGACCTCCATTCAGCTTGGTGTGGATTTTATAGTTGGCGCTCCAAGTTCCCTGAATTTTTCCCTGCTTTCTCAAGTCGTGTGCTTTCTTGGCGATTTCAGCATTACGTTTTGTCAGATGCTCATTCATATACACATTTGTTCCTTTCAGCTTCTTTCCCTGTTTCAGCAGGGAAAGATATGAACTAAATTATATCAAAAGAACCAACAAGAACGGAGGGGGCGTAGCTGTGTACGTGATGAATAACTTAAACTACAAAGTGGTGAAAAATGTAATTAGCTATTGATAATATCTTAGAATGTATAACCATTGAAATATGTCATGAAAAAAGCAAAAATGTACTGATAAGTTGTATATACAGTATGGATCACCTAAGTCAAACTTTGATACGTTTGAGAACTGGATTAGGCAACTTTTACTGGAATCCGTCAAACAACAACATTCTTACAGTATGTGGAGACTTCAACATTGACCTCTTAAATCCTAACAAACAAAAGCCCATAGATGTCTATATCGACACAATGTACAGCCTGAGTTTATATCCTAAAATCACAAGGCCAAGCAGAATCTCAGGACACAGCGCCACATTTATTGAAATTTTTTCTAATAATGATTTTTGATTATAATACCACAAGTGGCCTGCTAATATCCGACATCAGTGATCATCTGCCAGTTTTTACAATCTAAGACGGAAACTACAAGAAGAGGAACATTGATGACAAAAAGACATTTCAAAGAATATTTACAGAACCAAGTATGACAGCTTTCAAAAATGACTAGAGAAATCAAAGTTAGGACAATGTCTACAGTGAAAATGATGTCCATCCATCCATCCATTTTCTACCGCTTATTCCCTTTGGGGTCGCGTGGACATCAGGGGGGGGGGGGGGTACCTCTGGATTGGCAGACCGGGGTGGTGGTTCCTCTCTTTAAGAACCGGAGGGTGTGTTCCAACTATCATGTGATTACACTCCTCAGCCTTCCCGGTAAGGTCTATTAAGGTGTACTGGAGAGGAGGCTACGCTGGATAGTCGTACCTCGGATTCAGGAGGAACAGTGAGGTTTTCGTCCTGGTCATGGAACTGTGGACCAACTCTATACTCTCGGCAGGGTCCTTGAGGGTGCATGGGAGTTTGCCCAACCAGTCTACATGTGCTTTGTGGACTTGGAGAAGGCATTCAACCGTGTCCCTTGGGAAGTCGTGTGGGGAGTGCTCAGAGAGTATGGGGTATCGGACTGTCTAATTGTGGCGGTCCGCTCCATGTACGATCGGTGTTAAAGCTTGGTCCGCATTGCCGGCAGTAAGTCGGACACGTTTCCAGTGAGGGTTGGACTCCGCCAGGGCTGCCCATTGTCACCGATTCTGTTCATAACTTTTATGGACACAATTTCTAGGCGCAGTCAGGGTGTTGAGGGGAACCGGTTTGGTGGCTGCAGGATTAGGTCTCTGCTTTTTGCAGATGATGTGGTCCTGATGGTTTAATCTGGCCAGGATCTTCAGCTCTCACTGGATCGGTTCGCAGCCGAGTGTGAAGAGACTGGGATGAGTCGCCCGGAATGTGGCAGGGATGTGGGCGCGTCTTTCCGGTTGAGAGGCGTCAGATTGGTGGAATATTTTCATATGCTCTAAATGTTAATCAATTACAATTTATTATATAGCCATTAGTCACAAGTGCCTCAAATGGTTTCACAAACCAAAACAACACCCCCTGATTTGAACCCATTATCATCTTTACAATTGGCAAGACATTTAGATTTAACATTTGGATTATGTTTAACATGTATATTTAGCATTTATATCTAACATGTATATACATATATACAGTACAGGCTAAAAGTTTGGACACACCTTCTCATTCAATGTGTTATCTTTATTTTCATGACTATTTACATTATAAATTGTCACTGAAGGCATCAAAACTATGAATGAACACGTGTGGAGTTAACAAAAAAAGGTGAAATAACTGAAAACATGTTTTATATTCTAGTTTCTTCAAAATAGCCACCCTTTGCTCTGATTACTGCTTTGCACACGCTTGGTATTCTCTCAATGAGCTTCAAGAGGTAGTCACCTGAAGTGGTTTTCACTTCACAGGTGTGCTTGAAGCTCATCGAGAGAATGCCAAGAGTGTCCAAAGCCGTAATCAGAGCAAAAGGTGGCTATTTTAAAGAAACTAGATTATAAAACATGTTATCAGTTATTTCACCTTTTTTAATTAAGTACATAACTCCACATGTGTTCATTCATAGTTTTGATGCCTTCAGTGAACACTGAGTGATATATATCAACAATACATATATATATATACATATATATATATATATATATATATATATATATATATGTGGATATATATATATATATATATATATATATATATATATATATATATATATATATATATATATATATATATATATATATATATATATATATATGACATATATATTTAACATTTAGATATAACCTGTGATGAAAATGACCTAAATATGAAAAAAGTGTGTTAAATGTTAGAAAAGTTAGCAGAAAATATATCTGCTTAAAAGGTATGACTGGTTTTTTTACATTTGGCACCCTATGCACATCTATACACCTCTACCCTTTTAGCATAAAAACTGTGCTTTGTCCATACAGTATATTAATTGTTGAAAGTTTCCATCTCATAAATATGTCACATAGTGATAACCTGAACTTCACTGATATAATACACAATATTTTAAAGGGGAACATTATCACAATTTCAGAAGGGTTAAAACCATTAAAAATCAGTTCCCAGTGGCTTATTTTATTTTTCGAAGTTTTTTTCAAAATTTTACCAATCACGCAATATCCCTAAAAAAAGCTTCAAAGTGCCTGATTTTAACCATCGTTATATACACCCGTCCATTTTCCTGTGACGTCACACAGTGATGCCAATACAAACAAACATGGCGGATAGAACAGCAAGATATAGCGACATTAGCTTGGATTCAGACTCGGATTTCAGCGGCTTTAGCGATTCAACAGATTACGCATGTGTAGCACCCCTACTGTAGGATAGCAGGTTAGTACAACAATTAAGATTGCTAGGTTCTTGGCTGTATAATTGAGAGACTCGCAATGAGACGTTACGTACTTAGTGGACCACAGAACAACTGCTGGCAAATTTATTGCACAATAATAAACGATAACACATGAACAGTGTGCTTTTTAAATTGAAAATACCCCCCAAAAATAAAATAAAAATAGAGCTCTGTTGCAAAATTCAAAAGTAGCAAAATAGAAGAAATTTCCTTTTTAAATTGTCCTTTCAAAAAATACAATCTACCCGGGTAGTATTGAATTGAACATTGTCTATATTCCTTGGTTGGGAATCCTTAGTTCTATTGTAATCCGTTATTCCATACTGATTCGGTTCGATACTTGCGACTCTGATGGTGGATCAGTTCAGTTATAGATCACTGCAGAGTGTGGAGACCGATGCAGCTGGCCACACCACATCCAAACGCTCCCTCTCCGCAGACTCTCACTCACTGGGACTGGCTCCCAAAACCCCAGGGGACAGACAAAAGCACCAATTGGAGTTCTCAGCAGCACAAAACACAGCAATCCGGCTCCCACTGGGACCAGGCTATCTTATGCTGCTTTTCCAACACTCGGTTTGAAAATTGACAAGTATTTTAACGTATAAAACTTTGTCTTTGCAACGCAACGATATGACGCGTGCCTTCACTGTGACGTTCAGTGAAGGAATGCCGGGAATGACAAAGGTGCATGCGACCTCTACTGGCCAACATGTGAATAACGTGCTGCGTGCATACATAATTAATTTAACCCTGTAGTGACCACATGACTTTGACAAATCAATTTTAACATTTTTTAAGTGACAATAGTGACTTTGGCACACCATATATTAGAAATTAATAATAGGTGAATATATTAGTGACACTATATTTCCATATGGGTTACACATGTATTGAAACGGATGGTTGTAGTGTGGAGGCAGGTAGCGAAAACGAAATTGAAGAAGAAACTGAAGCTATTGAGCCATATCGGATTGAACCGTATGCAAGCGAAAACGATGAAAACGACACGACAGCCAGCGACACGGGAGAAAGCGAGGACGAATTTGGCGATCGCCTTCTAACCAACGATTGGTATGTGTTTGTTTGGCATTAAAGGAAACTAACAACTATGAACTAGGTTTACAGCATATGAAATACATTTGAGAGTGCAGACAGCCCATTCCAGGCGCGCTAAGAACATAGATTTTTCCACGATTTCAGCACTCAGGTTAACCATATCTAAATAAACACAAAATACTGCATTACACAAGACTACCCGAATGTACTCGAATGATTGAAAAAAAATAATGTTTTTAAGCTAAATTATTGGTAAACACTGTTTATGTATAATAATTTACGTAAAACCGCGAGTAATGAATAAAGTTTTCATCAATTAATATATTCTGTAGACATACCCTCATCCGCTCATCCGCTCTCTTTTCCTGAAAGCTGATCTGTCCAGTTTTGGAGTTGATGTCAGCATCTGCTTTGAGTGTCGCAGGATATCCACACATTCTTGCCATCTCTGTCGTAGCATAGCTTTCGTCGGTAAAGTGTGCGGAACAAACGACTGACCATTTTGTCGGCTTTCCCCACAGCCTCGTATTTTGAACAAATTTTGTCCAATTTCTTGCCACTTTCGCATCTTTGGGCCACTGGTGCAACTTGAATCTGTCCCTGTTCGTGTTGTTACACCCTCCGACAACACACCGACGAAAGTGAGAAAATGGCGGATTGCTTCCCGATGTGACGTCACGTTGTGACGTCATCGCTCCGAGAGCGAATAATAGAAAGGCGTTTAATTCGCCAAAATTCACCCATTTAGAGTTCGGAAATCGGTTAAAAAAATATATGGTCTTTTTTCTGCAACATCAAGGTATATATTGACGCTTACATAGGTCTGGTGATAATGTTCCCCTTTAATGTATCAATTGTATCTTATCCACCTCATATCGTATATGTAGCAAGCACACATGGGTGTTTTTGTGCATTGAAAATTCATATTTAAAGATACTGTACACATGAAATGATGAATATGTTCTATTATCCATTTCCCCTCCCAGAGCCCTGGAACCACCACAGATGTGAAGTCTTTTGTTTCTGTTTTTCTTCATGAATAACGCTCACCGAGAGGTCCTCGAGAGTGTTCAACAATTACATTTGCGTCGAACATGCCGCACACACCAGTGTGCCTTGGCCAGTGGCAAGTAACTGAGCTCAGGAGAGAACATTAAGCATGACATTTCACTTGCATTTCAAAGTAATGCCGTGTCACCCGTGTTACCCCTACCCACCCTGCAGGGACCCCCCTTCCAAGCAGGTATAAAATTGTACAATCCTCACTCATCTTTTTGGTGTTAACCCTCTCTCTTCATTTTGTACTTGACATTTGAAAAAGTAGGAATATGAGAATAAAATTAATGTAGTCAATAAAGCGGTGTGATAATGACACCCATTGAAGGACAAACTGCGCTGGGGGAAGTCACCCTGAGTGGGGAGTGTATGTGCATGTGTGTGAGAGAGTGGAGAAGAGAGTGGGGGTGTGCAGCGTTACGACTCCATGTGTGTACAAGAAAGAGATTTAAGTAGAGAGGGAGAGCTGAGCAAGCAGCAGAGATTGGGAGAGTAACTGTGAGCTGCAGGGTCGAGGAGAGAGCAGCAGCAGCCCGTCTTTCTTAATCTGTCGCCTCTCGGATCTCCCCGAGCTGAGCACAGCTGTCGGGCTGCTGCTGCTGCTTGCTTACTACGGGTGGATTCTGTGGTCCCGTACACAGCCCACTTTGCCGAACAGCTTCACGCAAAGTCTCCTCATTTGCCTGCACGTGGTTGAAGGTTTGACGCACTGGATGTGAAACACCCATGATCCCCAGCCAGCACACCCTCTCACTAAGGTAGGCACACAAGTCTTTGTATCATTCATGAACTTTGCTTTTTCATCTGATGAACCTGGTTTATTCAGAAAAAAGATCAGCGAAGGAACTTTCCCAGGGTTAGGTTGCATTGTTCATTGGCTGTGATTTGACCTCTCTTCTCGTATTAACTGACCGCTCTGCTTGTGTGTCCATACAGTTAATGCTTCTTTTGCCTCACAGCGCTGCAGCTTTCAACGGCGGTTTTCGGATTATTGTCAAGTGGAGCTCAGAGATTAGAATGAGTTGCTATCTATGAGATACGCTTGTTGAAAAGGTTGAGAGGGTGCATGCCACAATCTGAGCCCTGCAGGTGACAGCTAGTTCTAAGAATTGATGGTGTGGATTACATGACCTCCTGCATTCGCGGCATGAAGCGGTGGATGTTTAACACAACATATGTGATGTTCAGAGTACAATGAGGCGTCAGAAGAATCCACATTCAGTCTATACATTCTTTGAAATGGTAATCAACGGGCAACAAAGTGTTCTCCATCTCCTTCCACAGGAGTGTGAATATGCTTCCAATATGGATTTCTCGACACAAATAGCGCTATTCAAATGTCGCGGTCCTGCCTGTTTATGATTACATTAAAAAGAAGTGGAGCACTTACATGGTTTTACATGGCAACATCGTTTATATCACAACACTTTCCAAATGGAGAGTTCCAGGATGACTCTAGTGATAAAGGGAAGGGAAAAAAATCTCAACCTTTGTGCTGCACTAAGTCCCCGTGCAGGGCAGCCGTTCATCTCAACCATTTGACTTACGACAAAAGACCAGAATGATTGTAGATAAGGGTGAGAACGATCAATCATGATGAAGACCTACTGTATTTTTGCCAACATTCATACCACTAATACTGATCGTATAGAATAATTACGGCAGCTATATTGGCATAGTTGCCGGCTGTACCTCAAGAGACAATGGTACCTACTACAAGGGAGAGAAGAGGTTATTAATGTACATCAATGGGGATAAGAGCCTCAATTCCCGTGCGGCACACACGGCTTAGTGTTAATACACTTTGCACTGTAAGATTTTATAGTGTCAGCATTACGGTCTCACTGTCAATCATTATTTCTTGTGACATATGCTGCCAATCTGTCCAGAATTTATTTATGGCAGTGGCGATTGCTGTATAGTTCAAGAAAAAGCTCAGCTTCCCCTAAAATGTAAATAAAAAAAATAAGTGGTTGAATATATACTTTTGTGTTTACATGTCATAGACTAATAAATATGTGATATAATCCATTCAACTTTTGTTCAGATTCAGCTACTTTCGCAACAGCTGATACAATTTTCCTTGTATTTTTGTGGTAGCGTCACAGTGCATTAAACAGTGTTAGATAGACAGATAGTACTTTATTGATTCCTTCAGGAGAGTTCCCTCAGGAAAATTAAAATTCCAGCAGGAGTGTACAGACTTGAGATTGAATTTAAAAAGTAAATAATGGGGGTGTAAATGGAAATAAAATAGAAAATATAACAATAAGAATAACAATAAAAAGCATCAATAAGAATAAAAATATAACAGTAAAAATAAGAATATAACAAGAGAAACTAGGCAGTATAGTGACCATGTTATGAAAAAGTATTGCACTGTTATTGCACTGTTTTTTGTTGCAGTTTATTTCAGTATTGTCATTGTTTTGCATCCCCTGTCATCCTAGTACACCCCCCCCCCCCCCCCCCCCCCAAACTCCCTCCCAGAGAGGAGTTGTACAGTCTGATGGCGTGTGGGACAAAGGAGTTTTTTAGTCTATTAGTCTAGTGTTGATGCTGTGCGTCAATTGACTTCAATGGGGGAGCTTAGAGTGGGTTTCACTCAGATAAATAGATAGATAGATAGATAGATAGATAGATAGATAGATAGATAGATAGATAGATAGATAGATGGATAGTACTTTATTGATAGTACTGTCTATCTTAGATAAATGCTTGGCTTTGTCCAGCCCACGGACGCCAAGCATCTCTAGAAGTGAATGGAAAGTGGGCTTGGCCTCGAGTTGGCCTGAACGCAAATGCCCCGTATGAGGCTGAATCCCTTTTTCGATTGACAGGAAAATGAGCAAGTCAGCGATCTTCAAATATAAACCGTTTTTCAAGTTGCATTCCGTCGAGTTGATATGGAGAATGTTACAATTCTCTAAGTGATGCTTCTTTATAATATCTGCCATTTGTATATCTTCTTTCTGTAATTGGAGACTGTACTTGTGTTAAGAGAGTAGCCGAAAATGAGCCTTCCCTACTTGAAAGACCAGCAGCCGCCACTGTTTTATGAACAACCTGTACGACACAAAAGCATAATTCCTCACACACCGTTGGTGCCAACTGGATCCAAGTGAAGGACTGAAGCTTAGCACAAGATGCACACAGATCAGGTGCAAACTTTTCACAAGATTTTATTAACAATAACTGCTGGACAGACAAGACCACGGCAGGTTGAAGGATCACATCTCTTTGTATTTGGAGAGGGTATATAACACACACGAAATGTGTGCTACCGCCTGAAATAATGATGGAAACCATATCCAATATTCCACATGGGAGACAAAGATTTGATAGTCCTGCTGCCGGTAGAAATTTGGTACCCGCTTCTGTTTGACAAATGTGTTTTCCCAATTCCCCCAATGAAGACCACAAAACCCTGAACAATAAAAGACAAGTATTAGCCGGGCTTCTTTTCATATTTTACTGAGAGAGAGCAGGCATCAGAATTTATTGGTCTGCTCGGAACTGGAAATGACACATGATGATTGACACATTTTAATACAAAGGGACAATTGATTCAAAACAAGCACTCACCACAAAGACGAAAGCAACCAACTCTAAGAAAAATGAATATTTAAATTATGGATAGTTATTTAGGATGAAAACAATTTAATAAAATATTCAGAACACTCAAACGATGAATGCATTTATGCTCCTGCGTAAATGTTGTGGACAATAAAATCCTAGTTGGTTTTCATTAATTCAACAAGTCAACACCGTGCTCTCTGCATGCACTGACACTGCATGATTCATTATTAAATTGTGTTATTCATGCAGTGTAGTGATACAACACAGTTAGTATTACTGCTAGACAGTACAGATGTGTGAACAGCAGTTTTCTCATCTTTGTGCAAAGGGCAGGCTTTTTGGAGTGATATGTCATATGCAATCATGGTAATGGAACAGTTTAACTGCCTCATAGCATTGAATCATCAAGGTCATTCTTTATCAGATCACTGGGCATCTACTGCAAGTCTTCTAGATAACACGCCTTACTTTGCTACCGACTATTGGTCTTGATTGTGTGTGCGTGTATAGGCCATTTTGCTCAAAAGCGAGGTTGAAGAGAAATTGCAAGAGCTAATTAATCTGTGTGGTTAGGGACTATAGCAACTTGATAAGGATGTGGTTTTTCTTTATTATTTTATATTTTCATCTAGCATTTTATGTCCATATTAGCACACCATGTATCTTGTTTAGGAACACAGGGAGAAAAGCCGACTTCTATTCCAGTTGATTTAGTTTGACAGATGGGCTACTGGGCGTATTACCTGTCAGTCACAAGCCTGACACGTTTCAACCAAGCGGTATTGTTAAGTTTTGTGCAGAATGTAGACAGCGTGAAATCATAGTAGTAAGACAGCATGTATTGTCACTTGCCAGTCGATTAATCATTGCCCCTAAAGGTGACACAAAAAAGTGTGGTGTGCTGATGTCTGCAAACAAGTAAGCAGAAAGCAAATAGCTTTTCTGTCTCTTCCACTCTGACATTCAAGTAGAACACAGAAGTGTCTGTCATCTTACCAAAGGGCAGCAGAGTGTCTATCTTCACCGTACACCAGTGTTTTTCAACCTTTTCTGAGCCAAGGCACATTTTTTTCATTGAAAAAATCCCGAGGCACACCACGAGCAGAAAACATAAAACAATGAAACTCAGCAGCTGATATTGACAGTAAAAAGTCGTTCTCGCAATTGTTGGGTATGAATTCAAACCATGACCAACCATGCATCACTATAGCTCTTGTCTCAAAGTAGGTGTACTGTCACGACCTGTCACATCACGACGTGACTTATTTGGAGTTTTGTTGGTGTTTTCCTGTGTGTAGTGTTTTAGTTCTTGTCTTGCACTCCTATTTTGGTGTTGATTGTCATGTTATGTACGGATGGACTTTGTGGACACCGTCTGCTCCACACACTGTAAGTCTTTGCTGTTGTCCAGCATTCTGTTTTTGTTTAATTTGCAGCCAGTTCAGTTTTAGTTTAGTTTTGCATAGCCATCCTTAAGCTTCAATGCCCTTTGTTTATTTTTGGTTTAAGCATTAGATACCTTTTTACCTGCACACTGCCTCCCGCTGTCGTCTGCATATTGTGATCACGACAAACCATCTACAAAGCAATTAGCTACCTGCTGCCACCTACTGATATGGAAGAGTATTACACGGTTACTCTGCCGAGCTCTAACCAGCACAGACACTTAACAACGGCACATTTGCGGATTATAATTACTGGTTTGCAAAACATATTTTTCACTCAATTAGGTGAAATTACATAATCTCCCACGGCACACCAGACTGTATTTCATGGTACACTAGTGTGTCGCGGCACAGTGGTTGAAAAACACTGCCTTACACAACCAAACCCCTGCACACGTCAACAGACAAAAGTGGATCTGTTCTGGTAGGCTTTTTTGGTCAAAAATGAGGGCTGTCAATCGGTTGAAATTGTAGTTAACTCATAATTAATCGCAAATATAATTGTTTTATCTTTATTTAATGTACCATAAACAGATAATTTTCAAGTTTTTAATATTATCAATGTGTTTGCCTTATGCAAATGTTTATTTTTAAACTGCTCAACACAAAATGGAGACAACCACACTTTAACAGACACACAAACACTATCTCTCAGATAAGAAATTCTGTAATTTTCCGCACATATAGGCCGCACCCACTTAATTTTTGGACAAATGTTATTTTGTGTACGTATAAAGGTTGCAGGTGTACTCGTTGAAACATGGAATATTTACACAGGTGTTTGTGTTAATTAGTTGTTGTTTTTTTTTTTTACAAAAGACCGTGCCTCCAAAACGTCATATACTGTAGTAGCCAGAGGTGGGTAGTAACGCGCTACATTTACTCCGTTACATCTACTTGAGTAACTTTTGGGATAAATTGTACTTCTAAGAGTAGTTTTAATGCAACTTACTTTTACTTTTACTTGAGTATATTTATAGAGAAGAAACGCTACTTTTACTCCGCTACTTTTATCTACATTCAGCTCGCTACTCGCTACTAATTTTTATTGATCTGTTAATGCACGCTTTGTTTGTATTGGTCTGTCAGACAGACCTTCAAAGTGCCTGCGTTACTGGTGACGTTACACTCCGTTCCACCAATAAAATGCAGTCACTAGTGACGTTCACTCCGTTCCACCAATCAGATGCAGTCACTGGTGACGTTGGACCAATCAAACAGAGCCAGGCGGTCACATGACCTGACTTAAACAAGTTGAAAAACTTATTGGGGTGTTACCATTTAGTGGTCAATTGTACGGAATATGTACTGTACTGTGCAATCTAATAATAAAAGTTCCAATCAATCAATCAAAAGTGTGAAGGAAAAAAGACACTTATTTATTTCAAACGTACATCCCGTCACAAGCCTAAAGACTGACTGCACAGTTCCTGTCTTCACAATAAAAGTGCCGCTCCATCGCGCCTGCGCTTTCAAAATAAGAGTCTCCGAAAGCCAGCGCAAACAAGCTAGCAAGCTACGGAGTTTGCCGCCAATGTATTTCTTGTAAAGTGTATAAAAACGAATATGGAAGCTGGACAGATAAGATACCAAAAACCAACCACTTTCATGTGGTATTAGACAGAAAGGAGGAACTTTTTTTCTCCTGCATTTGAAAACGTGGACGTTAAGCACTGCTGTCTGATTACAATCAATGCAAGTCATCAGAATCAGGTAATACACCAACTTATATTCTTGTCAACATGAAAGAAAGGAATCTATATGTATTAAACATGCATGTATATTCATTAAAACACCTTTAACTTGTAAACAAAAACGGCAAAATAAATAAATATAAATTATATACTGTATATATCAATGTATGTGTATATATGTATATATATATATATATATATATATATATATATATATATATATATATATATATATATATATATATATATATATATATATATGATATGTGTGTGTATGTTACTCATCAGTTACTCAGTACTTGAGTAGTTTTTTCACAACATACTTTTTACTTTTACTCAAGTAAATATTTGGGTGACTACTCATTACTTTTACTTGAGTAATAAATCTCTAAAGTAACAGTACTCTTACTTGAGTACAATTTCTGGCTACTCTACCCACCTCTGGTAGTAGCCCACCTCAAAAGTCATTGAGCACAGTCTTCGTCCCCTCCGCTGGGTTGTCTTCTTTGGTGTCGCAGTTAAAGGGACTTGGGGTTCCTTCGTTCCGCGTTTTCTCGGCCTCATTTTTGCTTTCCCTTTTGTCTCGAGGCGATGCAATCTTCTTGTTTTGGGGCCTGTCGGTGGTGGTGGATTTCCGTTTCGTGCGGCAGCTGTTCCTTACTTGATGGCCGGGTCGATCGCCGTAAGCATTGGGGCTGTGTTGTGTGAATTTCGTCATGTCTTCGCCACGATGAAGGTGAGTGCATAACACGCTAAATGGCTGACCAAATAGTTGTGTGTGTGTGTGCGTTTAATTGTCATTGGTCCACCTTGACCAGTTCAGCTATTGTCTGATGTGACGGGGCTTAGTTTATTGCTGGCTTGTGAACCCGGAAAAATCTATAAATTGGCAGCAGCATTTTATAAAGCGCAGGGTTCATTGCATAGAAAAAAAGTTGTGGCTTGTAGTCTTGAAATTATGCTACTCTCTCACACATGCTTACCACTTCTGACACAGACTTACTTACCTCCTATAATCGTCATTGGTACATAATGAGAAGTGCAGCGCTAGTGGTGTTATGAGGGCTGCTGACTTTACTTGCATAATACCTGCACTAAGCACTTGTTGCAGCTGGCTGAGACTGCATTCAGTAGCACTGAAATTAGGCACCCATAGCTACTATATTTTACGGACTATAGAGCACACATATAAGCCGCACTGGCTAAATTTTAGAAGTAAAAAAAAAAAAAACGTTTTCATATATTAGCCGCACAAAAAGATTTTGTTAATGTTTTACATACCTAATTGTTTCCAAATGGTGTATGTTACATGGCAGTAAAACAAATGATCAAACAAAATAGAAGTCATCATCATGGACCCACAAGCCGTGGAAGCTACCTTTCAAATCAGCTAAACAGACTCAAAAACTCCACAGTGGCGTTTTGGTGAATTTACTGATACATTTGTGAAACTGATACAATCGAAGAATTTCATTTTAAGTTAATAATACTAACACAGACACTCATAAACGTGTGAGCATATTAGCTCATGCTAACAATGCTAACTTAATTATATTACGATAGCACGCACAAATATGCATGAAAACACTCCTACAGAAATGGCACATGGGACGGTTTAATAGGTAAGAATTGTTTTAGTTATACTGCAAAACTAACCAATGTTGCATGGGGTGATGAATGAACACTCCTTAGGTACGCTATGGACAACTTAAAAGACAGAACAGCACTTGTACTTCCAGTTGAAAGCACTAAATGGAAGGACACTGCAGCACCTGCAGTGAGCAAACTCGTGCAAAAGATGGCGCCATAACACAAACCATAACACACCTTTTTAGTGTATTTGTATGTTTTAGAAAAAATAATAAAATACTTGCATAATGGCTATCGGCGAAGAAAAATCCATAAAGTAGCCGCACTGTTTTATAAGCTGTAGGGTTCAAAGAGTAGGAAAAAGTAGTGGCTTGTAGTCCGGAATTTACAGTACTTCTTTTTGCTGTTTGGTTACTACTGTTCACGTTGGTATCAATGCCAATGTGGAACCAAGTTTCAGTAACTCATACAACAGTCAGAGCAAAACATACATACGTTAACCAAATTGCTATACAGTATAAGTTATTTGTGGATTTTTCTTTGCATCTCGAACAATCTTCCTGGCAGTTGTGGCTGAAATCTTTGCTGGTCTACCTGAATCCCTAATTTTCCACTTCTTAATCAGCATTTGAACACTGCTGATTGGCATTCTCAATTCCTTGGATATCTTTTTATACCCCTTTCCTGTTTTATGCAGTTCAATTACCTTTTCTCGCAGATCCTTTGACAATTATTTTGCCTTCCCCATGACTCAGAATCCAGAAACATCTGTGCAGCACTGGATGAAAGATGCAATGGTCTGTCAGAAGCCCATAAACTCACTGACCTTTTATAAACACACATTAATTACAAACAAACAGGTCACAGGTGAGGATTGGAACCTTGATTAGCCATTCAAACCTGTTTGTGTCAACTTTTGTGTATGTTATCAGATCAAAGACACTGGGGTATGTAAACTTTTGATCAGGGTCATTTGGGTACTTTCTTTTGTCATTTTGATTTAAAAAGAGTAAACACAGTTGTTTGCCAATAAATAGCTTCACACAACCATTGAGCATGAGTGGAAGAAAGGTTTTTGTGTTATCATTCATATTCTCTGAAGAATGGCCAAGAAGTCATACATTCTCCCAGGGTATGTAAACTTATGAGCACAACTGTGTGTGTATATATATATATATATATATATATATATATATATATATATATATATATATATATATATATATATATATATGTGTGTGTGTGTGTGTGTGTGTGTGTATGTACACACACACACAATCTAGAGAGAACATTGCAGGCTTGGACCGGATCGACCAAGTCAAAAACTACAAAGCGGGTTATGGAATGAATGCAAACTATGTTCATGCCAAACCTCTCTTCCACTTCCCTCTGACTAGACTAATTAGTATGTCTGTGTAAAACCAACACACAACACACTAATCATACCCCTACATTTATTGGTCATCAGCATATCACATATTTATACCTTTGTAAGTATTATCGTTGCTGCTGGCAATCAGCTGCTTTTAGCACATCTGTCACAAATATTCCACATTGCACACATTTCAGTGCTTCTTTTACTTCCACTATTTTCAGCTGGCAACTTTGCAATTTGGCTCAAGTTAACAAATGTGCAACTGGGACAGTGAGTACGCTACAAGCAGTTTTCCCTGCAGCTGATCATCAGATTGTGGCAATCAATAAGCCCTCAGGCTTCACCAGGCCAGGTTTCCTTTAGTTTGTAGTTTTCTTGTTTTCTACCAAAACATCCCTAGTGTAGTCAGCCTTAATATTTTCCTATTAGAGAGGGTAAAATATGAATAATAAATGAAAGCCTATTAAAATTACTAGACTACTTCATTTTTGTTGAAGCCAGAAAATATAGTTAAGTGAGGTGCGTTAAAACAAAAAAAAAAGCTTAAAACTGAAATGTAAAGTGCTGTATTTTACAAGCTGCAGTGAAGTATTTACTAAGCAAGCTCCTTAATAGGCCAATGAAATTGGATGTGTTTACCAGTTAACCAATCAGCAAACCCGATTAGCTTTGAGACAAGCCCAGTCATGCAATCACTTTCTGTTATTGCTTTCTGGTTGCTCCGTGCCATGCTTTCAGATGATAGCCATCTTGTTCGTAGGAAAACAAAAATCCTTTGGTGGCCCGTCAGGCCTTCTCTGCTGGCCTAACATAACCAGAAATCATGATCATAATTAAAGATAAAATTATTTTTTAATTAACTTTCCCTAAATATCTAAACGTATTCATATTCTCTGCATGTCATAGTATGCTTGTTCCAGTGCTGTTGTTTTGAGTTTTAGTTTGTATCCAATCAGAATTCAGCTAGCTTATGTTGCCATGCTGTACGAAATCTGCCAGACGCCTGCAGAATCAACAATGCAGGCGTCCGTGCACTGTAAGTGAACAGGGACATACAGTTGATAGACAGTTGCCATAGCCAATCAGATCACGAGTTGGTGTCAGTAAGGCCTTCTAGATGGCCTCACGTTGAACATGATGTTTACGCGTCCTGTGATTGGTTACTCATCGGGACCGTTAGCGGATGAATTTGAGAACACATAGAGTTGAGAGACAGTTGCGATAGCCAATCAGATTGCAAGTTATTGACAGTAGCTGTTTTGTTACAACTAAAAGTTGTAAACTCTTTGATTGACTGATTTAAATTTGTATTAGTAGATTACACAGTACAGCACATATTCTCTCTCACTCTCACTATTTGAGTTCTCAGATGTGTCTCTTTTCTATCTCAGCAAAAAAGAAAATTGAGTAATGCATTTTAAATGGCACAATTGAACCATACCTCAATTATATGTCAGTTTATTTCGTGCCAACATTTGAGAAAATAATACATTTAGGCAATATGGATATATGGTCTATGCGGCTTATTTACCGTACATCATATTCTACTTAAATTGTTGATTTCTGACACACACGCTATGTACAGTAACTCATTGACTTCAATTCTGAGACTCAAAACTTAACCCAAACAGCCATGATATGCTCAAAAGACACTTTGTGTGTGAATGTTCTACAGGTTACTTGGGAGCGCAGAACGGTGGTATAGTGTTAGTGTTCATCTCTCACTGCGAAAAGGTCCTGGGTTCAATTCCCAGGCTCGGGCTCTTTCTGTGTGGAGTTTGCGTGTTCTCCCTGTGACATGTGTGTGTGTTATATTCTTTAGAAATGCGTGGCCTAGTGGGTAGAGTGTCCGCCCTGAGATCGGTAGGTCGTGAGTTCAAACCCCGACCGAGTCATACCAAAGACTATAAAAATGGGACCTATTACCTCCCTGCTTGGCACTCAGCATCAAGGGTTGGAATTGGGGGTTAAATCACCAAAAATGATTCCCGGGTGCAGCACCGCTGCTACCCACTGCTCCCCTCACCTCCCAGGGGGTGAACAAGGGGATGGGTCAAATGCAGAGAACAAATTTCACCACACCTAGTGTGTGTGTGACAATCATTGGTACTTTAACTTAGTGCGACACACTTCCACCAAGCTGGCAAGGTGAAACGCCATTAAAATGCAAATCAACGATTAGTATAAATACTGTTTGGCAGATGATATTTGTGTTTAGTCTGTATTATTCACTGAATGCATTTTGCATTGTGTAAAAGAGGTAAATATTTAGTGCAGTCTCTCATTGTAAACCGGTGCAAGGAGTGACGTCATAGCACGCAGAGATTTAATGTCTCTTAGCATTTAATGCAATTTTGACCATATCAAGTTCAAGGTTCAAGGTGCTGTTTATTGTCCATTCTTAACATGTGCAAGACATATAAGAACTGAAATTACATTTTCCGGCTCAGTCCCACTAGGAGCAGACATACATTACAATACATTATTGTGGGAAGACAGATGTAATTTTCTTTTCTAAGCTGAAATGTAATACATTTCGTCAATGTGATTTGTAACAATATTGAGTATTGAAAATGGGAATCAAGGTGAATTCATTAGATGTCCGTATGAACTACAAAAAAGGGATATCAATTGAAAACATTTATGGTGAAACTGTAAGTGAACACTTGAGTTTAAGACACATTCTTGAGTGGACATTTGAGCTTGGAAGTATATTTGTTGTGCAACTACACTTTTGGCGATAAGACTCAGCTAAATTAGTAGTAATGGTAATTAGTGAAATTGAACATAAGTAGTGAAATCTTGTTTCATCCACTTATAAGTCAGGGTTTTTTTTGGTTCCGGAATAGACCCACCATATTTCCACCACTGGACCCCTTGGGGAAAGCTAAGGTAACCAGATTCGGACATTCCCAGCAGGAGCTGGGTGGCGAGCCAAGCGGAACTATCGTGCAGCATGAGAGACGGAACTCCCCCATTTCCCTCCTCCACGGACAGCAGTGGAGACAGACAAAAAAAGACTGCCGATTAGACACACAAAAAAAGGGCCCCAACAACCAAATTGGGACAGAGAGTTTTCTTTATATTTTTGACAGCTTTTTTATTATAATTTATTTATTTCAAATTTACAATTGACTGGTCACCATATTGTCCACACAAAAAAGGGCCCCAACAACCAAATTGGGACAGAGAGTTTTCTTTATATTTTTGACAGCTTTTTTATTATAATTTATTTATTTCAAATTTACAATTGACTGGTCACCATATTGTCCAATTGTTTAATACAGTGTTTTTCAACCTTTTTTGAGCCAAGGCACATTTTTTTCATAAAAAAAAAATACGGAGGCACACCACCAGCAGCAAGGTTAAAAAAATTAAACTCCACCGCGTTGTCGTGCCTTATTTTGAGTTTGTTGCTGTTTCCTGTGTGTAGTGCTTTAGTTCCTGTCTTGCACTGTTATTTTGGTGACCCTTCCTGCTTTGTTGGTGTTCTCCTGTAGCAAGTTCACGCCTTCCTTTGAGTGCTATTGCCCGCGCCTGCTTTGTTTTCGCAATCAAGACTATCTAAGTTGTGCGTACGCTTTCCTCCTTTGTGGGGACATTGTTGATTGTCATGTCATGTACGGATGTACTTTGTGGACGCCGTCTCCGCTTCACACGCTGTAAGTTTTTGCTGTCGTCCAGCATTCTGTTTTTGTTTACTTTGTAGCCAGTTCAGTTTTACTTTTGTTTTGCATAGCCATCCCTATGCTTCAGTGTCTTTTCCTAGTGGGCCTTGCCTTTTGTTAATTTTTGGTTTAAGCTTTACATACCTTTTTACCTGCACGCTGTCTCCCGCTGTGCTCACGACAAACCATCCTCAACGCGTTCCGACTTCTACAAAGCAATTAACTACCTGCTTCCACCTACTGATATGGAGTATTACATGGTTACCCTGCCAAGCTCTACACAGCACAGGCACTAGACAACGGTACATTATTATAATTATTGATTTGCAAAAAATATTGTTGGGACTATTTGGGTGAAGTTGCATAATTTCCCACGGCACACCAGACAATATCTCACGGCCTGCGGCACAGTGGTTGGAAAACACTGGTTTAATACATACAAAAAAAATAATTACTGTGTCGCCATTATTGATGGTCAGTATTACTACTTCTTAAAAATCACTAAATCTTTTGGTCTTGGTCCATTTAAAGTAACTAACCATACTTACCTGTGTTCTAATATCATATAATAATATAAGGATTACACAAGCAAATAACATTTCACATATGCCCCCAAGACAGACATATTATCTCACTGTAATGCAAGATAACTGAGTGATATGTGGAGCAATACTGGCCGCAGTGACTTTAGATTTATGAGGTCTGTAAAATGCTCCAGTGTGAAAATGGAAGTTAAAAATAGAGCAGGAATATAAACATACACCAGGGCAAGTCAACTGAATTGTTTGGGGGGGCCACATTTCCAGGAAGCTGAGAAACGGGGGACCAGACATCTTCCTTTTCCTATTCTTATTTCCTATATACCGTAGAACCAGCATCTTCTGCAGTGGACATTTAACTTGTCAGCGTTACTAAATTCTGAAAAATAGCCTTGTCTGTACAATAATAGTGCTCTGCTGTTTTTAGGGACTTACATCAAAAAATCTTGTCAAAGATCCTTTATATGACAGCCATGTAGTGTTTTTAGGAATCTACTACAAATACGGCTACGTTCACGTTGCATGTCCAATTTGGATTATTTTGTCAAATCCAATAATTTTATGTAGTCGTTGACATTACCAAAATGTGAGGTCTAATGCGAACGCAATCTGATCTGCATGCAGACATTACGTTATGACATCACACGTGCTGCAGAGTTTATGGAAGTAAACATGGCTTTAATTCTAGTTGGCTTTAAATCTGATTAATTGTCAACTATTTATTTTGTAACCGTCTAGTTTGGCGAATAATTTTTACGTTTATAGCTTTTTGATGATACCTTGTCAGATGAATGCGACCGGACTGTGGGAGCGTTTACACTGCAGTCGCATTGCATACATATCCGATTTATATCCACATTTTAAAGAGGCCTGGGTCGGTTATGAAAAATTCCTGATTGCACTGTTCACATTGACATGAAAAAATCCGGTACTGGTCGCTTATGGCAGTGTTTTTCAACCATTGTGCCTCGGCACACCAGTGTGCCGTGAGATACAGTCTGGTGTGCCGTGGGAGATTATGTAGTTTCACCTATTTGGGTAAAAAATATTTTTTGCAAACCAGTAATTATAATCCGCAAATAATGTGCCGTTGTTGAGTGTCGGTGCTGTTTAGAGCTCGGCAGAGTAACCGTGTAATACTCTTCCATATCAGTAGGTGGCAGCCGGGAGCTAATTGCTTTGTAGATGTCGGGAACACGTCGTGTGAGACGACAATGGTTTGTTGTGATAACAATATGCAGACGACAGCGGGAGGCAGCGTGCAGGAAAAAAGGTATCTAATGCTTAAACCAAAAATAAACAAAAGGTAAATGCCCCTAAGAAAAGGCACTAAAGCTTAGGGATGGCTGTGCAGATCGAAACTAAAACTGAACTGGCTACAAAGTAAAGAAAAACAGAATGCTGGACGACAGCAAAGACTTACAGCATGTGGAGCAGAGACGGCGTCCACAAAGTACATCCGTACATGACATGACAACAATGTCCACACAAAGAAGGATAGCAACAACTGAAATATTCTTGATTGCGAAAACAAAGCATGGTGCGGGGAATAGTGCTCAAAGGAAGACATGAAACTGCAACAGGAAAATACCAACAAAGCAGGAAAAGCCACCAAAATAGGTGCGCAAGACACTACACACAGGAAAACACCCAAAAAACTCAAAATAAGTCACGGCGTGATGTGACAGGTCGTGACCGTACTTTGTGACAAGTATAGTATTGTGACGACGACTTTTTATTGTCAATATCGAGTTACATTTTTTTATGATTTCTGCTGGTGGTGTGCCTTCGGATTTTTTCAATGACAAAAATGTGCCTTGGCTCAAAAAAGGTTGAAAAACACTGGCTTATGGGCAAGAAAATCAGACTTGAGCTGCAGTGTGAATTAGACCTGCAGTGTGAAGTAGTCTTTTTCAAGTTTTTTGAACTGAACTCTCTGATGTCTGCTGTCATTCCCAGGTTGGATTTGGCCCCGGGGCCGCCAGTTGAATAGCCCTGACATACACTATAAAATTGTACGAGTCCCAAACTATTGTTCGGGGTGCAAAGAAGAAGATTTTTTAATGCAACTGTCTACTACTTGATCGAGTTAGCATAACATTTTGTAGAGGAGTGAGGCAACATTATATTTTCTTGAATTTGTTACAGTTGCACTTGTGACTTGGTAGCAAGCAAGTAATGACTCATTTGCCACATGAAAAATGTTCGGTATTTTTTAGGATGTTACCACTTTCACTAAGGCAATGATGGATTTGGCAATAAAAGTACAAAATCCAGATGAATTGAAGACAAATTCAGAAAATGTACGCAGTGTTATCATTGCTGTGATGTGACAGTCATCAGCCACTTTAAGGATACGGCAGTTTTCTGTTTGTCTAGGTTAAAAATGTCAGTGATGGCAACAGTAAGCTACGTGAGAGCAGCTGCTATCTCCGAGTCTCTGTTTGGGTGCATGCAGTAGTTTGCTACACATGTTATCTGCTCCCACATTAAGGTGATTCCTCTGCCGTTTACAGCAAACGGTAAAACTATGAACTGTTAACATGTTATAGAAATGTCTTTGGGATGTTTAGTAATCAAAAACAAACTTCTATAATCACAACTGTCAGCATGGAAATACACACATTAAGTCAATTGTTTGGCAACACCACAGATGTAGTAATAATTTCAAATGCCTTTCTTAAGGGAGTTTTATGCTCCATAATTAAGCTTCCTGTGTCATTGATGAATCTGTTATGGGGATTGCATTAAACATGTTGTCTTTTCTGTGATTTTCCTACATGGGCAAAGTGGACCCAAGGCACTTTTTTCTGTGTCTGCTCTTCATGTCCTTCACACTTTTCTGGCCTGCAATTTGAAAACATAAAATTCATTTTAAACAAATTGGCGCCACGATTCGCAAGTTTCCACCGAACTCACCATAGCAGGGAGGTTACAGCACTGCATTTCTTTCTGTCAACATGCAGTGAGCAGACAGTGACACAGTTGCTCTGACTCTGGATGCCACAGGGATGTCGTAGTATTTGTGTTTTTCTTAAAGATAGCCTGCCTTAACATGCCATTGCAGACAAGACAGACTTAAGAACAAAACAAGCTTATAAAATGACAGGGCTGAGACGAGGTGGGGCCATGGTTAAGTGACATTTTATTCATGCATTTGAAGCGCCGTTAACAGTTCCTGTTTTTCAGTGTGTTGTTGGCAAGTCAAGAGTCAAGACGTGATTTGAGAGCAACTGTCAGAATTCCTGTTTACATGGGCAAAATGTATTTAATTTTATCATACGTCAGATTAGAATGCTACTGTGTACATGGACCCTGAAAAAAAGATCCGATTATGACGTGCATCTTAATGCATCCCGGTTTAACGCGGGAGACTTTTGACATGCACTGCACATACCGTAAAAGAAAAAAAACAATAATGTTCGTGTTGGAGGAGTTGTGAATGAACGAAATGTGAAATCCGTGCTGCAGTCTGCAGGTGTACCTAATGTTAGGGCCCAGCAGCGGCTGCGAAATGGATTTCATATTTCATTCATTCACAACTCCTCCAACACGAACATTATTGTTTTTGCACTTTTGGCTTCTTATTAAATAACTTTTTTAAATAGATTCAATCTTGCACGTGGAAACTTTAAGTGTGGGCTTTAGTTGATATAACACTCCCGTCAGGGGGTGCATTCTACGCCGGGGTGCATTATCCGGCACAACACCTGTTATATCAGTGCAACAGAGTCCAATAAGCACTCCTAATAAACTCTCCTTCAGAAAACGCCTTACTTTTTCAGGCGATTTTGTGAGAAATGACGAAACTTGTCCTGACAGCTGCATTCTGGGGGTGTGAAATATGGCAAAAAGTCCTTGTTGGGTTTGCAGTTTTACCATCAACGCATCAGCCTCCCTTGCGTGCTCTTCATCAGACAGATTTCGGTATTTTTCCTCGTGCTTCGTCATGTAGTGGCGATTCAAATTAGATTATTTAAACACAGCAACATGTGTACCACACATTAAGCACACGGCTTTACCTTTAATTTATGTAAAGAAATCCTTGGCAGTCCATGTCTTGTTGAAAACACGGCATTCGTCATCAGCTTTTCTCTTTTTAGCGTCTCATCACTTGTCGCTGTGCACCTTCACTCACAGGTTACACCCGGACATACGCCCATAAATAACACTTTTCAAAATAAAAGCAGTACAGTTGTATTGTGCGCACAACATAGATGTTTTTTAAACTTTATTTTGTAATTTGTGATTGCCGCTGTTCACATTCACTCACGCGCATACGTCCACACGGAAGTAATACAAATAACGCTTTTCAAAACAAAGGCAGCACCGTTGTATTGCACACTCGACATAGATACTTTTTTAAATGTATTTTGTAATTTATGATTGGCCTCACGCGGGCCGGACAGTGACGCACAAAGGGCCGAATGTGGCCCACGGGCCGCAGAATGCCCAGGTCTGATGTAGTGGGTTCTGCTTTTGCAATAACAACAAACAATGTCGGTTCTATTGCCAGCCAGGTTCATGTCAGATAAAATAAAGATGGCAAAAATACCCTTTTGGTTTACTGTATTGTTAAAGTTGTCATTGAACATACAAAATACATTTCACTACCGCACATGCACAATGAAAATGGTCTTGCTAGAATCTGTCCTCGTTAACTTCTGAAATGAAGACGCCCCTATGTTACTTCTTTAAAAGGCATTACCAACTCCTGTGAAACATTCCTTCACCCACACTTTCAGAGGTAATTGTACTGTAAAAGTCAATAGGAAGGTGAGCAATTACTGAATATTATTACAGAGTTCAGACTACGTGCATTAAAGCTGAATCCGAAAGGGACATCTGCCATTTAGAGTCAAAGTGGAAAGTGCTTTGGCTTTTGTAGAGTGTGCGTGTGTGCGTGCGTGTGTGTGTGTGTGTGTGTGTGCGTGTGTGTGTGTGTGTGTGTGTGCGTGTGTGTGTGTGTGTGTGTTAGTGTGTGTGTGTGTGTGTGTGTGCGTGTTTGTGTGTGTGTGTGTGTGTGTGTGTGTGTGTGTGTGTGTGTGTGTGTGTGTGTGTGTGTGTTTTTTAATACCCTGTGTGTGATTATCTGTGAACATGGCCAGTCCCTGAGGGTAGACATATTCTAATTGACAAGCATCCAAATGTCAGCCATCTTTTAAATGCATTATGTATGAGATTTTCAGGCCCAGTTCACACATCAGTAACATGAACACACTTCCCAAAGATGTGCACACACACACACACACACACACACACACACACACACACACACACACACACACACACACACACACACACACACATTTTACCGGAAATATGTACATACTTACCAAAATGGACTGGAACCGTATGGACACAAAGTTAATTGGTAGTTTTCATTGCTCTGGGCTATGAGGAACGAGACTGGACACCCTGCGATGAGAATAGAAAATAACTAAGTATTCCTTTTTATAGCGGGGTTAACGTGTGTAAAATGCAGTGTGCACAAAGTGTGTACTTGTAGTAAAAAGTGAAGAATTTTGAAGAGTTCAACGTCTGCGAGCAAAGACACAATGACTATTAAGCTTAACTTAGAAATACATATTGCCGTGTTTTTTTTGTCCCACAATAAGATAAAATGGACTGCAAAAAAATTGTAGTCACGAGCAGTGTTGGGTTAGTTACTGAAAACCAGTAACTAGTTACAGTTACTAGTTACTTTATTTCAAAAGTAACTCAGTTACTAACTCAGTTACTTACACCAAAAAGTAATGCGTTACTGTGAAAAGTAACTATTTAGTTACTTCTTATTTGTTCTTTTTTTTTTTTTTTAAAGCTCCCATTAATACCCTTTTAGCTTTCATTTCAGTACTGTTATTGCACTGGAAGTAAAGTAGCATTCCTACAAGTTTGGACTTTGTTGGCCAATTTCCATCATATGGTATTCCAGTGGCGGGCCGTGCGTTTCCCACCTAGGCCTTCAGTGACGTCTGACTTCAATAATTACCTCTCAAAATACCATATTTGATGTCACCACATGACCATTGCTGGAAAAATACTCTACAGAAACACATTTACACCTTACTGGGCATTGAATCACCAACAACAGTGTACATAACAGGTTACTTTCTGGCGCATTTAAAAATCAATAAACCCGCATCAGCAATTAAAACATATCTTATGTGGTACTGTCAAAATTAAAATTGCAAAAAACATATTAAACGTGAACAAATTAAGAAATAACATATCTGAACTCACAATCTGTAGAAACCATTCGAACTTACGGGGTTGGTCGACATCATCTCACAAGATGTAGTTTCTCTTTGAACTATCCTTCTTGAAAATGGCCTTGCAAATATATGTGTTGTCTTGTCTATCTCATAAAAGATGCAGACAAGGCGTGTTGGCTGAGTTCTTAAAGTTTACTCCTCAAGGTGCTCATTAAAAACATCCCACTGCTGGCTAAACGTGGTTACTGCACATGCTCTGCACTACTGTGGCATGCTGGGTAATGGAGTTCTTGTGTTACCTAGCTCATAACATCACAATATATATCTGCCTTAGGCCATCCAGAAGGCCTTACTGACAACAACTCGTGATCTGATTGGTGATCGCAACTGCCTGTCAACTGTATGTGCCCGTTCACTTACAATACACTGCATTGTCAATTCTGAAGGCTTCGATCAGATTTGGTACAGCATGGCAACATAAGCTAGCTGAATTCTGATTGGATAAAAACTCTATAAACTAAAAACAACAGCGCTGGAAGGAGCATAATATGACATGCAGAGAATATGAATACTTGTAGATATTTAGGGAAAGTAAATAAAAAATTACTTTTGTCTTTAATTATGATCATGATTTGTGGTTATGTTAGGCCAGCAGAGAAGGCATTGCTGGCCCTGACGGCACACCACTGTAATATTCTAATCAAGAGCTGAGAGATTGTAAGTCAAGGATTCAATAGGGCTGAACGATTATAATAATAAATAAATAAAATAATGATCATGATTACTTTGATTGATTTTGAAATCAGCATTAATAACAAACATATTCATCAGCTGAGATAGGCTCCAGCGCCCCCCGCGACCCCAAAGGGAATAAGCGGTAGAAAATGGATGGATGGATGGATATTCATCATTTGAAAACAAGGATATTTATTGCACCACCAGAACTAAAATAATAATAGTAACAGCAATAAATGAAAAACAATAGAATTCAGCTCTTACGTTCAATTCTGTTTTATTAGCTTTTATGCTTCTAGATATTCTAAGCACAATAGCTCGATCCATTTTTGAAACCTGTATTTTCTTAGCGGAGTCCGACTGGATGTGGCGCACCGCACTCTTTTTGGGAAGTGGGAAATGGGCTCCTATTCTAAGCATGGCAAGTTTTGAGATGACTTGAGGCTGTTCAAGAAAAAAGAGAGAGACTCTGAAGTGGCGACTGCTGTCTTGTTTGTACATTGATCTTACATCCATTATGTCATTCACAACAACACAAGCAGATGAGATGTACTGTGGGTTTATGAATTGTTCTTGCTAGCATTAGCTTCATAGATTAGCCACGGTTTCTAGTGGCCGTCTCAACATTGTTTACCTCGGCATGGTGTAGATAGATCATTTTGCCAAACAAATGTTTCTCCTCACTATGACAGCATTGCAGTCACATGTATGTCAATTTCCCTGATATTCTGAGTTAACAGCGGATTCCGTGTTATTTGGCCAATTGTCATTCCCTACACAGTTTTGTGAATGCGGAAATCATATGACCTTACTTTTTTGTTGAGTTGATTGATTATTCATTAGACATAGTAGCGCTTTGTTAAATAAAAAGTAGCAACCATGGTGAGATCTCAGACTTCAAGTAGAAGTGGTCTTTTTTCCACTAAAACGCTCACTCATCCGTTTCACCGTTACAAGCTGAGGTTTTAGCATGCACGTTGCGTGGCCCATTAGTATTTTTTTTCTTTTTTATTAAAATATTTTTATGATAGTGAGAAGCCATAATCGAAATCAACATTTCAGCACTAATTAGTAAGTGCCTTGTATTATACGTGTTACGGTACAGCGGGGGAAGAAGTCGGCACAGAAGCAAGGATGTAGTTTTAGCTCTATTTATTTTATATAACAATATTATGAAGTGTGTAACTAATCCAAATATGTGTGTGTGTACGACTATGTGAAGTGAGTATGTGTTGAGTGTTACCGGAAGTGTTGAGCGAGAGGCGGAAGTCCAAGAGGGCAAGGCAAGCTCAAATATCCAGGGACAGGCATGGGGTCAGAGGCAAGAGCGAGGCGTCAAAAGTCTGTGTCCAGGCGGGAGGTCGAGATCCAAAAAGGGCAGCCAGGGAACGAGAGGGGATACGGGGAGACGAGACACACAGCTCGTAGTCAGGGAATGGAGGAATGCTGCTGGAACGACACGGAATCACGAGACAAGAGAGAGAGTGAGCATAGAGCTAGAGATGTCGGCTTACTGTACGGGAACAGGTCGCTACATTCTGGCCCGTAACGCAGGTTTGCTCTGGCTTAAGAAGGCCGGCGTCTCATCGGCTTCACGTGTGCAGATTGCTGCAGGAGTGGCGGGTGCAGGTGCGCACTTGGAGGTGTGCGCAGCGCAGCGCACAGATGAATGCGCATTAGAATGCGCCCGGGCCGTGACAATATGAACTGCACACAAACATCTTCCGTAGCTCTTAATTGTCCTCTCATTCACAATATGACTGAGGACACACCTATGTGAGATATAATGTCAATACACAATGTTTGGAATATTTACATAACTCCCCAAGCATGTTTTATGCAAACTAATGCTCAGATCTCATTAGCTTTGAGATTACTTTTTAAGGAATCTCCATGGAAATTTGTTTCTGTGGAGCAAAGATTGCTCTTTCTCGCTTTCTTCCTCTCTTACGTAACTTGTTTGTCAAAAGGATTACATCACAGATTTCCCCAATCCCCCTCCCTTGGTTGACAAATATCCTCAGATACAGTACTCCCACCACGATATCATCCTTTCATCTAGAACACCTATATTTTATGATTGTTTGGCAAAAGACTATTCTGCTCCAGAATACAACTACATTCAAGTGAGCTTGGATCATAAACATTGAATGCTGGCAAAGGATAAAAAGTAGTGCGGAGCTGAAGAGAAGAGTATCTGGGGACAATCTGAATGGGGCAGTTTAGTTGACTTTGAACTAAACCTAACCCAGCAGGAGATTGATCTCGAATACCATTTTTTACAGGACTAGAAAGCAGAGTAGCTGACCTCGCAATGCAACAACAACAGCAGTGTAAGCTAGCATTAGCTCACTGCAATCAATGCGCTGCTAAAATATACAGTCTGTGTTGGCGCTCAAAATAACTATCACTCATAATTGGTTAATTTTCAGGTCACGACAGGTAAATGGAGTATTGTTGGCGGTTTCTGGATGTTTTTAGGAAGGGTATAACAGAGGACCCTCAATTTGTTGACTCAATTGTTAGCTATTTATTTACGATTTCGAATGCATTTGTGTTCTTGACTTACAATAAGGATTGTGTATGATAAACAGCACATCTCCTTCAAATGTTTGTGTATTTCCAGTATAACTGATCTAATACCATGGTCAGAGTGCAGAAGTAATAATAATAATAATAATGGATTCGATTTTATACAGCGCTTTTCTGTTATTAGATACTCAAAGCGCTCACAGAGAAGTGAGGACCCATCATTCATTCATACCTGGTGGTGGTAAGCTACATTTGTAGCCACAGCTGCCCTGGGGTAGACTGAAGGAAGCGAGGCTGCCGATTTGCGCCTACGGCCCCTCCGACCACCACCTATTATTCATTCATTATTCATTCACCAGTGTGAGCGGCACCGGGGGCAAGGGTGAAGTGTCCTGCCCAAGGACACAACGGCAGCGATTTGGATGTCAAAAGGCGGGGAGTGAACCTGCACGGCCGCCCTACCCACTACGCCATGCCGCGCCTAAAGTGTTACTCCAGTGACGTAGAATCTACAGAAATGACCAAAGGTGCTCGGAGTGGAATATTCAAAATGACTGACTGAAATTGTGGCATTTTAGATGGTATTTTCCCATACTTTGCAGGTTGTAAATACAATTAGATATGGTTTAATTGATACAATGAAACATAAATAAGCATATATAGGCAACATGTTTTTCCACTCTACTGGTACTTTAAATGTCTTAATTACAATCATGCTCTGTAAAGTAATCTGTGATATTTGCACCCAAATAAATGCTAGGACAACAGTTGAGGAATATGGGGTGGAATTTTGATTGTATACACCAGGGATCAATTAAGTACTTTCTATTCTATTCTATTCTATTCTATTTAACAACATGTTCTGGTTGATAGTCCTCAATTACAGAATGTTTAACAGGCTCAATATTACAATTTATTAAATAATAGAGACAGTTAAGATATTTTCATGCAGCAATATGAAGATTATGTAATGTACAGAACATATATATATGTATATATATATATATATATATATATATATATATATATAAATATATATATATATATATATATATATATATATATATATATATATATATATATATATATATATATATATATATATATATATATATCACAGATTACATTAACAAACATATTAGACAATCAAAATGGTATTTAAAGTGTAGATCCTCTACCATGAATGCAAGTGCTCCTACAGCAGGAATACAAATTCTCTATTACTACAAAATACAAAATCTGGCAAAACACCAACACACTGCAGGTAATTGTTTTTATTGTCATTAAAAGCCTCTTTAAGTCCATTTTGTGTTGAGATGTTTAAAAAAGCATAATGTTTAAAACACATTGCATTAAAGCAAACTAATTGTCCAGTCATGGTATTAAAAACTTAAAAAATATGTGTAGGGTACACCTATTAATGATGAAAAATTATATCTGCAATTAATCGCAACTCATTTTGAGTTAACTATGAACAACATTTAGGCAGTAATGACCATGTTATGATAAAGTATTGCACTGTTATTGTTTTGAGGCATGTTAAAAAAAAAAAATGCACTTTTTGACTTCAATAATAAATATGGCAGTGCCATGTTGGCATTTTTTTCCATAACTTGAATTGATTTATTTTGGAAAACCTTGTTACATTGTTTAATGCATCCAGCGGGGCATAACAACAAAATTAGGCATAATAATGTGTTAATTCCACGACTGTATATATCGGTATCGGTTGATATCGGTATTGGTAATTAAAAGTTGGACAATATCGGAATATTGGATATCGGTAAAAAAGCCATTATCGGACATCTCTAATATATATATATATATATAAATATATATATATATATATATATATATATATATATATATATATATATATATATATATATATATATATATATATATATATATGTATATATATATATATATATAGACACATATACATACATATACTGTAATGTATGTGACATAAATAAGGAGGTGACTTGTTTAGGAAATAAACAAGTGTGTTTTCTTCTTTTTCTTTGTAGGGTTTCCCACAATCCCTTGCGCACTAATCATAACGCTTGCCGCACATCTCTGTGACAGCATTCAACATTGCTGTACAACATGCATTGCATCTCCCCTCTTGAAAGAGATGATCTCTACAACATACTAAATACGGTGATGACACTTTCAATCAACAGTGTTAACATACACTGAACAAAAAAATAAACACAACACTTTTGTTTTTGCACCCATTTTTCATGAGTTAAACTCAAATATCTAAGATGTTTACTAAATACACAAAATACCTGTTCCTCTCAAATATTGTCTACAAATCTGTCCAAATCTGTGTTGGTGAGCATTTCTCCTTTGCCAAGATAATCCAACCCACCTCACAAGTGTGGCATGTCAATATGCTGATTAAACAGCATGATTATTGCACAGGTGTACCTTAAGCTGCCCACAATAAAAGGCCACTCTGGAATGTGAAGTTTTATCACACAGCACAATGACACAGCTGTCACTAGCTTTAAGGGAGTTTTAAGGAATGTCCACCAGAGCTGATGCCAGTGAATTGAATTTTCATTTCTCTACCGTAAGCCATCTCAAAAAGTGTTTCAGAGAATTTAGCAGTACATCCAACCGGCCTCAAAACCGCAGTCCACGTGTAACCTTACCAGCCGAAGACCTACACATCCAGCAGGAGCACCTCCATGATCGTCTGAGACCAGCCACCCGGAGAGCTGCTGCAACAAACTGTGAGAAAACTTCTCAGGGAAGCTTATCTGCAAGCTCGTCGTCCTCATCAGGGTCTCAACCTGACTGCAATTCGTCGTCGTAACCGACTTGAGTGGGCAAATGCACACATTCGATGGCGTCTAGCATGTTGGAGAGCTGTTCTCTTCACGGATGAATCCCGATTGTCACTGTTTAAGGCAGATGGCAGACAGCGTGTGTGGCGTTATGTGGGAAAGCGGTTAGCTGATGTTGACCTTGTGAATCAAGCAGCTTATGGTGGGGTTGCGCTTAATGTGTGGACAGGCATATGTTATGGATAACGAACGCAATTTTATTGATGGCATTTTAAATGCAAAAATATACCGTGACGAGATCCTGAGGCCCATTGTTGTGCCATTCACCCGAGACCATCACCTCATGTTGCAGCATGCCAATGCACAGTCCCATGTTGCAAGGATCTTTACACAATTCCTGGAAGCTGAAAACATTTTTGCATGGCGAGCATACTCACCGGACATGCCATCCATTGACCATGTTTGGGAGGCTGTGGATCGGCGTGTTCTAGTTCCTGCCAATATCCAGCAATACAATCAACAACCTGATCAACTCTATTTGAAGGAGATGTGTTGCGGTGCGTGAGGCAAATGATGGTCACACCAGATACTGACTGCGTTTCTGACCCCCACACACCCTCAATTAAGTAAAACTTCACATTTCACAATGGCCTTTTATTGTGGGTAGCCTTAGGCAAACCTGTGCAATAATCATGCTGTTTACATTATCTTGATATGCCACGCCTGTGAGGTAGGATAGATTATCTTGGCAAAGTGAAAGTGCTCACTAACACAGATTTGTGAACAATATTTGAGAAGAACTGTAGTAGAAAATGGATGGATGGATGAGAACAAAAGGTATTTTGTGTATATAGTTAAAGCTTTAGATTTTTTAATTCAACTCTTTAGAAATGGGAGCAAAAACAAAAATGTTGCGTTAATATTTTTGTTCAGTATATGTTTGTACTCTCCTGACACACCAAATAAATCAGTGGCAATGGAAAAATCAAATTAACTTAATTTACAATCTGCCTCACATTAATCCTTTTCCCAAACCATGAAATAACACTAAAAATATGAACCAAGCATATTATGAACATAGACTTTCCATCATGAGGAAAAATATATTTCACGGCTTGAAAAGCTGCGCTCTGCAAAACTTTGCTAAACATGCATAATCATTGGTTAAGTGTAACTGCTGATCTGCTCACTCTGCCAGAGTAAGTGACGTGAAAGCCCTATGTAGGAGTCACATGTGTGACAGAACTTGGCGTCTCTTCGTCCTTGCGCAACCCATTATTACCGGAGCTATCACATCAAGCACCGTCGTCATGTCTTTCATAATGATTGTGAACGATAGGCAATTTTTTTTTTTAAAAGTGCAGTTTCCCTTTAACTGTCAATTAAACTAAAGTGCAAATTAAAATACAGCTTCTCTAATTTATTCATAGTTTTTTCGCTTAAAGCAGCACTAGCCAGCACTAACTTTTCAACCTTCATAAAATATTTTCATGACTTTTGGGATGATACGACTGTTGAATGACACCAGTGTAAGGACTGCACAATGGAACCTCCATCCATCCATTTTCTACCGCTTATTCCCTTTGGGGTCGCGGGGGGCGCTGGAGCCTATATTAGCAGACATTTTATCTGTTGTTTTGTTTCGCAATATTATGCAAAACCAACTTGTAGAGGTCGTTCCCTACCCGTTCCACAGATACCACGTCACGGGAGTCAGTCGTGCCGTTTAACAGAGTTTTAATCACCATGTGATGCAATGAACATCCCTCTCAGTACAATCTTTTCAGATGTCTGTCTCTCCAGTTTCTCCCACCTCTCTCCTCCGCTGGCCGCTCACTGTTAAAGACAAAAGCTGATTAGATTAACACGTATCACCTGTGAAATCTATTCACCTGCCAGCTGTGTCTCGCCGTTCCGGTCATGCCCCGCCCCTAGTCAATGTTGCTCCGCCCTCAACACCATTGCCTGAGGTGGTGACCTTTTGCTCCTGAAGTGCGCTGATCACAACCTCCCCCCACATACCTCCACCGCCGCCTGAGAGCGGGAGAAGAAGTCCGCCACGGCAATCTGCACCCCGAGCAGAGGCTGAACGGGCATCCCAGCAGATAGTACCGGAGGGCACCGACCGCCCACCGGATGGCGAGGCACTCTCTCTCCACTGTGCTGTATCTGGCCTCTCTTTACGATAACTTTCTGCTGATGTACAGGACTGGGTGGTTGGTTTCCCCCCGTTGCTGGGATAAAACGGCTCCCAGTCCTCTGCCTGACGCGTCCGCCTGTAAACAAATTGGGATAGAAAAATCAGGCACGTGCAGTACCGGCTCCTCGCAAAGTGCTTTCCTCACCTTCTCGAATATCTGCTGGCACTTCTCCGTCCACTGGACCAGATCTGGAGCACCTTTTCGGGTGAGGTCAGTTAGTGGGCCAGTCAGGTCCGCAAACCGGTGGATGAGCCTCCGGTAGTAGCCCACCAGCCCTAAAACCTGCCTCACCTAATTTTTCGTCTTTGCAACTGCCACGGTTTTAACCATCTGAGGCTGCACCTGACCTTCCCCCAGATACTGTAGCTCCCTCCGGCCAACCACGCACTTCGCCGGGTTGGCGGTGAGCCCCGCCCGTCTCAGGGACTCAAGTACCGCCCCCACCTGCACTCTGCACATGCTCCGCCCAGTTGTTCCCCTGGATGATGACATCATCCAGATAGGCGGCAGCATATGCCGCGTGGGGTCGCAGTACCCGGTCCATGAGTCTCTGAAATGTGGCGGGTGCACCGAACAAGCCGAACGGAAGGGTCACAAATTGGTATAAACCTTCCGGAGTGGAGAATGCCGTTTTTGTCCTTAGACTCTGGAGACAAGGGAATCTGCCAGTAGCCCTTAGTCAAATCCAGTGTCGTGAAAAAACGAGCAGTGCCCCACTGATCCAGGAACTCGTCGACCTGGGGTATTGGATATGCGTCAAAACGTGACATATCATTTACCTTGCAGTAGTCCACACAGAACCGCACAGACCCATCTTTCCCTACCAGAACTATGGGGCTGCACCATGCACTGTGACTCTTCTATCACTCCCAATTCCAGCATGGCTTTTAATTCTTCCCGAACTACTTTGCGCTTGTGTTCGGGTAGCCTATAGGGCCGAGACCTCACCGTCACGCCTGTGCTGGTCTCTATGTGATGCTGGGTGAGGGTCGTGCGGCCTGGCAGGGGGGAGAACACGTCAGCAAAATGCTGCTGCAATTTCACCACGTCTGCTTTCTGTGACAGCGTAAGATGATTATCACAGCGAAGAGGGAAGGGCCGGGGGGAGGGGAGGAACCTCCCGACCCAGCTCCTTGCTCTCCGCTATCGCCGTCACCATGGAGACAGGCTCCGCCTCCCTCCAACCTTTTAGTAGGTTGAGGTGGTATATCTGGGTTGCCCCGCCCTGGTCAGACCGCCTGACCTCGTAATCCACGTCACCTACTTGTCGTGTGACCACAAAGGGTCCTTGCCACTTGGTGAGTAATTTTGAGCTGGATGTTGGGAGTAATATAAGTACTTTCTCTCCCGGTGAAAATTGTATGAGTTGTGTCTCTTTGTTATACAGGCGCTGCTGACGTTCTTGGGCTTGGAGCAAATTCTCACGTGACAAGTGCCCCAATGTGTGGAGTTTTGCTCTCAAGTCCATGACGTATTGAATTTCATTTTTACTGGGGCTTGGACCTTCCTCCCAGCTTTCTTTAACTAGGTCCAGCACCCCGCGCGGCTTCCTGACAAACAATAGTTCAAATGGGGAAAATCTCGTGGAGGCCTGAGGAACATGCAAATAACAGGGGGTCCAACCATTTATGCCAATTAGGTTTGTCCTCCTTCCGGATCATGGATTTCAAGGTTCTATTCATCCGCTCTACCCGCCCATCCGTCTGTGGGTGGTAAACGCTGGTTCGAATAGATTTGATCCCCAATAATCCGTACAGCTCCTTTAACGTGTATGACATAAAGGACGTGCCACTGTTAAAGACAACAGCTGATTAGATTAACACGTACCACCTGCGAAATATAATCACCTGCCAGCTGCGGCTCGCCGTTCCGCACATGCCCCGCCCCTAGTCAATGGTGCTCCGCCGTCAACACCATTGCCTGAGGCGGTGACTTTTTGCTCCTGCATGGCGCTGATCACAACCTCCCCCCACACAACTTGTCTTATCTTCTGGTACCTGCTGATGTGTATTTGAGATCTGTATAAGTCCTGAAAATTTGCGTGCGTCCGCCATTGTAGTTCGTGATAACAAGCTTCTTTTTTTTCCTCTGTCTTTTTGCTATGGGGCATTCATCCATTTCTAATATAAAGTAGCGTATAGCTCTTACTTATATCTGTCAGTAAACTCGCTATGGAAGCGCTAAAAACTACCGATGTAGTGGGTTTACATATTTCACCCACGGAACTTTAGTTACTATAGAGTTCCGGTCAAACGGTATTTCACGGGACACATTTCCGACGTTGTTGTTGCACTAGTGAGCCACGGATGAGGAGATGTTGCTCCGTTATTGATTTAAGTAAAATCTGGATGTCATTAAAACAGTTTGCATCTTTTGACACTTCTTCAACCCCCGTCCTTGCACGCTACACCGCTACAATAAAGATGACGGGTAGAAGATGTTGTCGCAGTGAAGCCACGTAAATAAGACCAACCACAAAAACGGAGCATCCTGGAGCGACTGTCAGAAAGCGATTTGAAGATGGTCTGTAAAACATAATCTATGCAACATTTTGACCAAAGAACCACCATTACATGTTATGTAGACCACAAGGAAGTGTTTAAATTTTAGAAAATAAATCATAATACGACCCCTTTAATGCGCCTTGTAATCCGGTGCGTCTTTTGTATGAAAATAAACCTGAATAGACCCGCTCATCGGCAGTGCGCCTTATAATTTGGTGCGCCCTATGTTTAAAAAAATACAAATATAATAAATATTTTTAATTCGTGCCAATATTACAGCGGTCATCAGGTCAGTTTAACGCTATATGCACTAGTCCTCATGGGAAATGTGGTCTTCTTTCTGGCTAAACACTTCCACTTTGGTCCACTGGCTCTGCCAAAATCAACCAAATCTGAAAGTTCTTAAGTGAGGCTTTCAGAAACTTCTCTATGACTTTAGCTCCAGACTTCTTCTGTTTGTTTGATATTGTCATTACTGCCACTCGGGGGTGGAAAAGTGTGTTACAACTGAGTACTGCTGTGGCCCATATGGACTACAACTGAGAAACAGATATTAATCTAGGGGGCGCTCCTGGCTCAACAATGGCCCTATGGTCAAGACACACTGATCTATGCCCACCCCTATAATGGTATTCATTTTATCTAACTACAGTAAAAAACAACATCTAACTATATCTTGACAAAAAAAAACAATGACTTGTGTGTTGTTTTGGAACAGTTGATAATAGTTATGGCAGTAAAACTTTTCATGAACTCAACTCACCTTAATGTATGTTTCATCTTTAAATGTGATTAGATGAAGAGAGCAGTTATGATTTTGATTTACAGAGTAAACAACTAAAAACTAATGTTTTGGGCTTTGTTTTCTCTAAATTCAAACATTTGTCTAAATATGGCTGAGGATACGCATTATTGTGGGTTTCCTGGACGTCGTCTTCATCAATATAGGAACAATTGAATCTGCGGAAGAAAATTCCTCTGCCGTTTTCATGTATGTTTCTTTCTTTTTGAGTTGTCAAAAGGAAGCATCCCTCTGTCTCTGGCTCCCTCGTCGTCATGTGACATGAGTGCGTGTCTGTTATGATTTTGCCTTATTTTGCTATTTCTGTTTGGCCAGTCCCTAATGTTTCGCCCTAACCTTATCCAACTGTGACTCATCATACGAACACCAACCAATCATCATGGATTTTCTCCGTATGTATGGATGTTCTCATTCATCCAGGTCATTGTATTTTCTCCATATAGTTTTTTTTGGCCTGGATTCACAGTCTATTTTCTCTCTCTTTGATGTAAGCTTCAAGCTACATGGGTCTAAAAGTAGCTAAGCTACCGCCAGGCTACTGAAAAATGTAGTTAATCTACGTAGCTTAGCTACATGTAGCTTGCTACTGCCCATCACTGGATATAAATAATGGATTTTGACCGTGTATAAGACACCCCATATATCAATTTATACTTATGGGAGCATATTTGTGCTTTGACTCCCATGAAACTCAAACACTTGGAAATGTATGTCACAGCATCTATTATTATTATCATCATAATTATGTGTCAAATTTTCAGACATATTTCCATATAAATCAAATGTACAATTAGATTAGTTGAACTCAGCATCATTCCCCTTTTACCATAATGCCCTAATGCGGTTCTGTTATCTAATAAATCATAATAAAAAAGTCATGCATACCACATTAGAAGTATTTATTTTAATTCCCATGACCTTTAAGGACATTTTACAAACTTGCTCTAATCACATATCCAGTTAAGTGTGCACACACAACCGTTAAATTAGCTTGCAGCCTTGAGCAGTGGTGCTGTGTAAACTAAAGGAGGTCAGCTCTAAAGCTGCTTCTCTGTACAAATACAAAAAAAAAGGCCTTTTATTCTCCACTAGTATAAAATAATGGGCAGTATATTAACGTTTATGTTTGCCCTAGCTCTCCACCAACTTGAGAGAATTAGTGTTGTACAACAGTCAAGTTGATGGAACAAATTTGATTGTGTCAAACAGGGTTGCAATCAATATCCTTTCGTACCCAGCCAAAGGAACTTGAAGCACTAACTCTTGTCTTGCAGGTTTTGTTGTTGGGAGAATAAAAGTGATTACCTAATAGAAGAGGTATTTGAATGAGTAAATCCTATGTGGATTTTGACTCTGGAAGAGCGCTCACAACCACCTCCTCAGTGGCCTTGTGGTTAGTGTCCTCCCTGAGATCGGTAGGTCGTGAGTTCAAACCCCGGCCGAGTCATACCAAAGACTATAGAAATGGGACCCATTACCTCCCTGCTTAGCACTCAACATCAAGGGTTGGAATTGTGGGTTAAATCACCAAAACTGATTCCCGGGCGCGGCCACCGGTGCTGCCCACTGCTCCCCTCACCTCCCAGGGGGTGATCATGGGTGATGGGTCAAATGCAGAGGATAATTTCACCACACCTACTGTGTGTGTGACAATCATTGGTACTTTAACTTTTTAATGACATGTTTTTTCATTCTGTTCTGTTTTGCGATTGGATCCCAGAAGCTTAAGGAAGCAGTAATTCAAAAGGGTCATAATATGTTTGTTTTTTTACTTAATTTAAAACACTTCCTTGTGGTCTTCATAAGATGGTGACACTTTGGTCCAAATTTTGCAAAAATTGTGCTTTAAAGAACATCTTACAGCCGCTTTCTGACGGTCCCTTCAGAATGCGCCGTTTTGTAGGCGGTCTCATTTAACTACCAAAGCCCTCGTCCAGGCGAAACGCTTTGCTTTTTTACTATTAGCGCCGGTGCTGCTAAATAGATAAAAAAGTAGTATAGACTTTTTTTGTAGCACAGAAAACATTTCGTAGCAGTAGGAAATGTCTTAAATATGACAATTTCAATAATAACACTCAAACAAGGGACACATGTGCACTCATACATTAAACACAATGCCATCATAAGGCCTACTGCAATGCTCAAACACGGAGAACATCCCTAAACTGTGCTAGCACTGTCTAACACGAGTGTAGGGCTGGGCGACATGAACCAAAACTCATATCCCGATATAGTTTGGCCCATAAACTAACCTATAAATGGAAATATCCATTGACGTAACTAAATATCTCCACCATGCCTCAAGTTAAAACTTCCGGGACTGATGTGGATGCCAAAATCACAAAAACAGGTACCAACAAGTAAGAAAAGTAGGTTTTGTATAATAGGATCCCAACTTAAGAGGTGTTTTGAGATAAGAAAAAAGGAAAATCCTTGAAAACAATACATGCAAGGTCAAATATAATCTTCAATGTTCCTTAAAAAACATTTAGCTATGCTTGATTATTCAGCCCACAAAAACCCAAAATGTGAAATACAGTGCCCTGGCTTAAGCATGTTTAAATGTCAGCAGCAACATTAAAATCATTTACCTTTAACAATGGTGTTTTTATAGGTAAACCTTTTTATAGGACATACACACAAAGATTTTAGCCAGGAACACCAATCTCTATCTATTGCTTCACGAGGCTGTGTGACAGGCTGTGTTCAGAAAATTACTTTTAAAATGTCAATAATTATGGTTACTTTGTCACACTGCGGTGAGGGAAGTCCTGTTTTGGGGTTGTCTGGCGAACTTCCTGTTTTATGTTGAAAGTCTAATCCTCCTCTCGTTTCAGGCCACTTGCCCTTCCTCCTGTGTCACTGGTCTGATGTCTTTCCTGATTGCCTGATTGTGCCCACCTGTGTCACCCTCCCTTGTGTATGTAGTCCTCGTCTTCCCCTGCTTTGTTGCCAGAGTATATCGTCTCATCGTGTACCGCCAGCCATCTTCCACAGTCTTGCCCAAGTCGCTTTATTCTTTGATTTCTCTGTACTAGTGATGGGTTGATGAGGCGTCATGAAGCGTTTCGACACATTGCAAAACTGTATTGATACTGTGTCGATACTGTGTCACTAAATACTGACATCTGCTAAACATTAAAAATCCCTACAGGCAACCTATGGACCGACTCAACTGACACTGATTTTATGACCTAGTACAGGGGTCGGCAACCTTTACCACTCAAAGAGCCATTTTGACCAGTTTCACAAATTAAAGAAACAATGGGAGCCACAAAACTCTTTTGAAATTTAAAATGAAATAACACTGCATACAGTTTTTTTTTGCTTTGTGCTATGTATAAACCAGGGGTCTCAGACACATGGCCGGCACCTTAATATGAAAATGTAATGTTAGTGCGGCCCGCAAGTTTTATATGATTGGCGCTTGACAGCATCATACTTGCCAACCCTCCCGATTTTTCCGGGACATTCCCGAATTTCAGGGCAACTGTTCTCTCGACCGTCTGCTGATTTTCACCCAAACAACAATAATAAGGGCGTGCCGTGATGCCACTGTATTTAACGCCCTCTACAACCTGTACAAACAGCTTGCCGGCTCAGCCACACGTTGTATGAGGCTTCTGTACACACGTAAGTGACAGCAAGCATACTTGGTCAACAGCCACACAGGTTACACTGACGGTGGCCGTATAAACAAGTTTAACCCTCTTACTAATATGCGCCACACTGTGAATCCACACCAAACAAGAATGACAAACACATTTCGGGAGAACATCTGCACCGTAACACAACATAAACACAACAGAAAAATACCCAGAATCCCATGCAGCCCTAACTCTTCCGGGCTACATTATACACCCCCGCTACTACCAAACCCCGCCGACCTCAACCGGGGAGCAGGGTTGGGGGGGGGGGCGTATAATGTAGGGGGGGGGGGGGGGGGGGGGGGGGGGGGTGTAATGTGGGGAGGGGGGGGGGGGTATAATGTAGGGGGGGGGTGTATAATGTAGCCCGGAAGAGTTAGGGCTGCATGGGATTCTGGGTATTTGTTCTGTTATGTTTAAGTTGTGCTACGGTGCAGATGTTCTCCCGAAATGTGTTTGTCATTCTTGTTTGGTTTTGGTTCACAGTGTGGCGCATATTAGTAAGAGTGTTAAAGTTGTTTTATACGGCCACCGTCAGTGTAACCTGTGTGGCTGTTGACCAAGTATGCCTTGCTGTCACTTAGGTGTGCAAGCAGAAGCTGCATACAACATGTGGCTGGGCTGGCATGCTGTTTGTATAGGTTGTAGGGGCGTTAAATGCCGTGTCACCACGGCATGCCCTTATTGTTATTGTTGTTAGGGTGAAAATCGGAGAATATTTGCCCCGGGAGATTTCTGGGAGAGGCACTAAAATTCGGAAGTCTACCGGGAAAATCGGGAGGGTCGGCAAGTATGCAGCTGAGCTGCATCAGAGTGGTTAAAGAGCCGCATGCGGCTCCGGAGCCGCAAGTTGCCGACCCCTGACCTAGTATACTGTATACAATAATATAAACCAAATCATTGTATTTCATTTAGGATTATTTTATATCTTCATTTAAATAAAAATATATGTTTATCTTTTTTAGATACAGTCAATAATTAATGTGAACATGTATCATAACATGGAAATCTAAGAGAACGTGTTGTAAATGAGGATGCTTGTGGACTGGGACTTTTCTTTTTTCTTTTTTTTTTTACACATTTTTATTTAAAAAAAAAAAGTTTTTCCAACGTATTTTAGACGATTTCTCTTCTTAATTATTATCCTGGGTGTCTCTGGAACTTCATTTTCATGCCTGGCCCTATAATGCTTCAGCATTGAGGAGGTGGATTTGTTAATGTACGACAATTCTGTCGTACAAATGCGTCATTTAACCTGCAGAAAGTATGAATAGTAAACTAAGAATCATTTTGAAGAGATTTTGAATTCTAATATATCAAGTGGAAACTTTGAGAGAACAAAATGAAACGACAAGGAAATGAACACAAATACCTTTTTTTCCGATATATGATCAAAATATTCCCACACGGCAGAAATCTTTCTTCTTGCCTGAGGCTGCTCCATGATCTCCGACGACGATAAATTACAAATGACCAACGATAGAAGTGCGGCGATTCTGTTGGCAGCAGCATCTCGTTGACAGATGCGCTTCCTTATAAACACAGTTTGGCGCATAGGCGTCAGTTCCACACAGTTCGCGTATCGGTCACGTGACCGAAACAGCTCATGATCGGTCACATGACTTTCTAAAAGTGACACAGGGTTTTGCACTTTGAGCTCGACGCATGTGCCGATGCATCGGTGTTGCCGGACCCATCACTACTCTGTACCCTCTGAAGAAGAGTGATTTTGATTCGCTAAAGTTTTTTGATCAGTTTTTTTTAGCTAGTTTCATAGTGCTCTGCCTCTTTTTTCCCCTCCTCTTGGAGCGCTTTAATTTGTAGTTTTCTTAGCCCTTTATAATGTAGTTTCTGTTTATAGCTTTTTGGCTCCTCTTCGTGAGCGATTTTCTTTTGGTGTAGTTAATCGTAGATTGTTGTTTTTTGTTATTAGATCCGTGTAGATTTTGTTATCGCCTTTTTTTCTCCCTCGGGAGTGGTTTTCCGTTTATTGTTTTGCGCCCTGTGCTACATTTCCTTTTTACTCTACTGTGTCAAGTATAGAGTTTATAGTCATTTGTTTATCCACTCTTTCTAAAGAGAGTTCTCAGAAACTTCTGAATAAAAACCTACGTCAATCGTTCCCTGTCTGCAACCGAGTCCTCATTCTTGCCAAGACCTAACATACTTGTTACTTCACATAAAAGTAGTTGAATTACTAACAGTTACTCTTTATTATTTGTACTTACTTACTAGGGAATGTAATTTAATGCATAAAAAAGACCCTTCAAACATTTGGTATAATGCAGTTAAGATCATTTTCAGTGTCTGTGCATGTGCCTTTTAAAAGGCGGGGCCTGTTGCCTAGCGACGTCTGATGTCTGCGAGTCCACGCTCAGTCTAAGCTCGAGCTGCTTTTGATTGACCTGTATTGGCGAGTGGGGGAGGAGTATGTCGTCGACGTTGGCCTCTTCTATGTCTCCCAGCTGGCCTGGGAACCCCTCGGGCTCCCCTGGGAGGAATTGGACGAAAGTGGCTGGGTAGAGGGAAGTCTGGGCTTCTCTGCTTAGGCTGCTGCCCCCGTGACCCGATCTTGAATAAGTGAAAAAAGATGGCTGGATGGAATTCATTAACAAATGATGATTCGTGACTTGTCCAGGGTGTACACCGCCTTCCCCCCGAGTGCAGCTGGGATAGGCTGGATAAATGGACGGAACCAGCCCCCCACCTTCTCAAAATTTCCCCAAACCAGTCCCAATCGTTAGTGCTTGTTTGTGCCGGAAATGTTTTTGGTGTAACTCTTATAGTTGTCACGTTACTAACAAATTATGATTCATAATTATGATGTAATAATAATAATAAGTAGTAATAATAATAATCAAGTTGTAGCGACATTGTTGTTATTCAAGTTGACATTGAGTAAGCATGCATAGTTTGGCTCCGAGCTCCACATTTACAGTCAAATCACGCCGACTTCTCTCTCTGGGCTTCCGTCTGCTCCAACGTTTCACCCTCTTCTTTGTCCTTGCTTCTAGAAGCAGCAGTTTATTCTTCGTATATTTAGGTTAAACAAGATAAGGTTGGGAAACCTCATTTGTCAAAAAATTGTCATTTTGTTGTCTGTTACCAAATCTGCCATGATTACAACACAGTCGCGTTTGTTTCTGGGAGTAGGAACACACATTTGTTGCCGGATGTCGGAAGTGCATTGCTATGGAAACGGAAATAAATGCGCTGAGTAGAGAAGTTCCGGTAATGCATAAAATTACCAAACTATGGTAAATATTGAATATGTTGTTATGAACAGTGTTGGGTTAGTTACTGAAAACCAGTAACTAGTTACAGTTACTAGTTACTTTATTTCAAAAGTAACTCAGTTACTAACTCAGTTACTTACACCAAAAAGTAATGCGTTACTGTGAAAAGTAACTATTTAGTTACTTCTTTTTTTTCTCCTTTTTTTTTAAGGCTCTCATTGATGCCCTTTTAGCCTTCATTTCAGTACTGTTATTGCACTGGAGAATAATACAATGTGTTGATCAACTTGACATGCATTTGCATCACTGAACTCTGCTAAGCAATGTGGTCTACATACAACACACAAAGACAAAGATATGTTTCAAAGGGCCAGTTTATTTCAGGCCAAAACAAATTGACAAAACTATTTGAAATAGCAGCAACATAACATACATAAGTAACAAACAGCATAATGACAACATAGCTGTAAAGCTGGCTTCACCCAAGGAAGGCACACATGACATACACAAAGCCTAACCAGGCATTTTTTTTTCTCAAGGAATTGTGAAATAAAATCATGTATTCAGGAGATCAACACTGTAGTGAAGCCCAGAACACTCTACACATTTCCCCAGTTTTAGTTTAGAGATAAGGAAAGATTGGCCTGGCCCACTAGCATCCCTCTTTATGTTTGTGAACTTTATAGTCTATACATTTAGAGTGATGTGATAATCAAACACTCTAGAAGTCTAGAATGAAATAGTATATAAGATAATTGACAGTGTGTACCTTCAATGATGAGCAGAGGCAGAGTTTGGAGTGTTTTTTTTAGCTCGCTTTCCATGTTTATGTGCTCACTGTCCAGGTACTTGGAACATGTTTTCCGTGCCATTTGTTGTTTGACGCCAGTATCATGCTAATTAGCTGCCAGAAAACGTTTGACACAACTGTAGAAATAGCCTGCATGTCTTCTAGCACATACGCTGCAATGGCTCTATCAATGTTGTCCTGGCTAGCAGTGGCCGTGCCAGCAATCTGAGGGTTACTGGTTCAATCCCCACCTTCTACCATCCTAGTCACGTCCGTTGTGTCCTTTAGCAAGACACTTCACCCTTGCTCCTGATGGGTGGTGGTTAGCGCCTTGCATGGCAACTCCCTCCATCAGTGTGTGAATGTGTGTGTGAATGGGTGAATGTGGAAATAGTGTCAAAGCGCTTTGAGTTCCTTAAAAAGGTAGAAAAGCTATACAAGTATAACCCATTTACCATTTATGTAGCTGTTTCAGCAGATTTTAATTGCTGTTTTGGGCAGTATTCCCAGGCGCCGTCACTGCTGCTGCTCACTGCTGCTGCTCACTGCTCCCCTCACCTCCCAGGGGGTGATCAAGGGTGATGGGTCAAATGCAGAGAATAATTTCACCACACCTAGTGTGTGTGTGACAATCATTGGCACTTTAACTTTAAGTAGATGGGATCTTTGATCCAAGACACAACTTACATTTAACTAAACTGTTATTTTCTTTGTGCTCGACAAAAGAAAAGTAGTGACAATGTCTCCATGTTAACTTGTTAAGAAACTCGACTTCTGACTTCACCATGATGTCTTGTTAGTTGTTATGAGAGTAGCGTATGTGTGTGTGCGTGTGGCCCTTTAAGATATCACAGCATGTGAGGTGAGTGACGTCAGTGAGTGAGTGGGCGAGAGAGGTGAGGGAGCGCAACAGTTAGTGTGTGCAGGTGCTCTCGCTTGGTGGATGACTGGTGTAAGACACCAATAAAGTCGCAAAGTTGCAACAAACCGCCGGCCTCATCATTCACCCTCGAGTCCGGAGCTGTAAAGACCCACTGCCGGGTAAAGTGAAAGTTGTTAGCCCCGAAATACATAGGCCCTGGAGGAACGTCTCCCCTGCGCTCCGCTCCTCGGTCGAGGAAAGCACGCCTTTTCTTTTCCTTGTGAGACAGAAGGACGACACTTCTGTTTCTAGCCGATACTACATTAAAAAATAACGTAAAATAACGCAGTAACGCATCATGTAGTAACGGTAATTGAGTTACTGAATATAAAAAATAACGCGTTAGATTACTAGTTACCGCCGAAACTAACGGCGTTACAGTAACGCGTTACTTAGTAACGCGTTAGTCCCAACACTGGTTATGAATATGTCTGTTACTACATTATATATATAATAGTGTGTGTATATAAATTATTGATGGAGGGTTTTGAAGTTGTTTTAGAAGGCTTTGAAGGCTACAACGGCGACTCCCGTTAGCGGCATCTTGCAAGTGTTTTTTTTTAAATTATCTTTAGGATCCTAAAAAAAAAAAACATGTATTCTTGTCTCTCAAAATGATTGTGAAAACTGGACAATAGTTCCCTTTTAAACATTAATAACTTGAAAACTATAAATGTTACACAAAAAATATTTGCTGCACAGACAAGCACAAATAAAGCACAGGCGAATGGGAAACGTTTGGGTAGATATTAACATAGTTGGAGTCTAGTTATGATTTATAGCATGTTATTTACACATTAATACCATAAAGAAGAAATAACTTAAAACCATCCATCCATCCATCTTCTTCCGTTTATCCGATGTCGGGTTGCGGGGGCAGCAGCCTAAGCAGGGAAGCTCAGACTTTCCTCTCCCCAGCCACTTCGTCCAGCTCTTCTCGTTGGATCCCGAGGCGTTCCCAGGCCAGCCGGGAGACATAGTCTTCCCAACGTGTCCTGGGTCTTCCGCGTGACCTCCTACCGGTCGGACGTGCCCAAACACCTCCCTAGGGAGGCGTTCGGGTGGCATCCTGACCAGATGCCCGAACCCTCTCATTTGGTTCCTCTCAATGTGGAGGAGCAGCGGCTTTACTTTGAGCTTCTCCCGGATGGCAGAGCTTCTCACCCTATCTCTTAGGGAGAGCCCCACCACCCGGCAGAGGAAACTCATTTTGGCCGCTTGTACCCGTGATCTTGTCCTTTCGGTCAAAACCCAAAACTCATGACCATAGGTGAGGATGCGAACGTAGATCGACCGGTAAATTGAGAGCTTTGCCTTCCGGCTCAGCTCCTTCTTCACCACAACAGATCGATACAGCGTCCGCATTACTGAAAATGCCGCACCGATCCGCCTGTCGATCTCACGATCCACTCGTGAACAAGACTCCGAGGTACTTGAACTCCTCCACTTGGGGCAGGGTCTCCTCCCCAATCTGGAGATGGCACTCCACCCTTTTTCCGGGCGAGAACCATGGACTTCGACTTGGAAGTGCTGATTCTCATCCCAGTCGCTTCACACTCGGCTGCGAAACGATCCAGTGAGAGCTGAAGATCCTGGCCAGATGAAGCCATCAGGACCACATCATCTGCAAAAAGCACTTAAAATTGTAAAAGTATAAATTAAAATGTTTTCAGCACAAACTAGCACAAACAATAAGGTTGGGGGGCTGGTTATAAAAATTTAAACATTAATAACTTAAAAACTATAATAGTTAGACCAAAAATGTTTGAAGCATTAACATAACACACATGAATGGAACAACTTTGGGTCAATTTGGACAAGGTGAGGGGGCTGGATGACATCACAAGTCAGAAAATGTATTTTAAAATAACTTAAAAACTGTGACGGCACAAATATTTTGCAGCAGAAACGTAGCAAGAACCCTTAACACAGCGTTTCTCAAAGTGTGGGGCGCGCCCCACTGGTGGGGAATAGAGACATGACAGGTGGGGCGCGAGGAACGGGAGGAAATTTCACTTTAAATTTTTTTTTTTATTATTATATTCTTAGATTTTTTTTTTTACTATGCTTTCATTTTCTATACACACTGTAAATCACTTTGTGATTCTGTCTGTGAAATCCGCTATATAAATAAATGGAAATTACCGGTACTTATTTTTACTGTCGGCTTTATATTTCTTGGTACGAGCGAAAGTTTGACAGACATAGCAACAGTAACTAATGGGGGCGGGGCTAAGCGGAACAAACTTTTGCGCGGATGGGTAGCAGGCTAATGTGTGGACCACAATTACACAAATATATACATTTGTGACTCGCACCTCAAAGGTCGTCGAGCCAAAGCCAGCGCCTGCAGAGAAACAAAAATGTGACGGGCACACACTGTGTCATTCACCGGGAAGCACTCGCGTCAAGGCAGCTCAGCCCCGAACTCAATGAGGTTTTAACAGATGTTGTGAGCGCGGTAAATTTGATCAAAACACGACCACCGAAAGTGCGACTGTTCTCTGCACTGTGTGAGGAAATAGGAGCTGATCATACAGCCGTGCTGTTTCACAGTGAAGCAAGGTGGCTCTCCCGGGGCAAAGTGCTGTCACTTGCCCTGTCTTGCCAAATGCATAGCTCCTCCTTTTTTTTTGCAAACATTGCAAAGTGGCACTTTTATTGTATTTATTATTGAACTTGATGCAAGTTATTTGATTTATTATTGAACTTGATGCAAGTTATAACACTTTTTTTGATTTATTATTGAACTTGATGCAAGTTATAACACTTTTGTTTTATTTATTATTGAACTTGATGCAAGTTATAACACTTTTGTTTTATTTATTATTGAACTTGATGCAAGTTATAACACTTTTTTTGATTTATTATTGAACGTGATGCAAGTTATAACACTTTTTTTTATTTATTATTGAACTTGATGCAAGTTATAACACTTTTGTTTTATTTATTATTGAACTTGATGCAAGTTATAACACTTTTTTTGATTTATTATTGAACGTGATGCAAGTTATAACACTTTTTTTGATTTATTATTGAACGTGATGCAAGTTATAACACTTTTTTTGATTTATTATTGAACTTGATGCAAGTTATAACACTTTTGTTTTATTTATTATTGAACTTGATGGAAGTTATTTTATTTATTATTGAACTTGATGCAAGTTGTACCACAGCTGCACAGTTATTTTATTTATCATTGAACTTGATGTTATTTTATGTTATTGAGTTTGAATATATACAACTTGATGTTCAATAAATTTGAAAACGTTAAAGCTTGGCATTAGTGCTCTGTTGGGGCGATGGGGGCAGGTGGGGCTTGAAAACTCCCCCTTGTCCAAAGTGGGGGATGACAAAAAAAGTTTGAGAACCACTGCCTTAACACAAGTTTGGGAACTTTGTAGAAGGTGGGGAGCCAACTTCACACAAGTCAATGTTTTGCACTTTTTCTTTTGGCCAGGTTGTTGTCATTTTACCACTGTGGTTTGAGTTGAAACAGTAATTCATCCTGTGCTGAAACGTACCATTCCAACTAAGAGTATATATTTTGGGGTTTATTTAATATTATTTTTAGTGTTTAACTGCCTTTAATTGAATTTGTTTCCAGCGTTTTCCTCCTCATTTTGTACTTGGCAGTGCAACTTTGCAAGTTTGAAAACATTTTTAAAAAGCCAGACAGAGGGCATGTTTTTAGTATTTTAATAAACAATAAAACTGAGCATTTTTGTTTGGTGGAAAGTTGTACATTAAGTTAAGAAATATATTATTATATGTAGTGTAGATATTTAGCAAGCTACTTTTGCAATGTAGCTTGTAGTGAAGCTTGCTACAATTCTGCAGGGATAGCTTGACCTGCAGCGTAGCTACATTTAATCGAGAGTTACTCGTAGCTTAGCTTACTACATTTTCCAAGTAGCTTGCCCATCACTGAAAACATAGGCGTACATTTGTAGCTAAAGGCCGACTTAAGAAATGTATTGTAACGCTTCTTACAAAACTTTTATCCTCTAATGTGAATCATCTTTCAGGGTGATTACGGTTAGTAACAATGATAGCATAAGTAATCTTCGATTTTTCCTGGTAAATGTGAATGTCTAGACCAGGGGTCACCAACCTTTTTGAAACTTAGAGCTACTTCTTGGGTACTGATTAATGCGAAGGGCTACCAGTTTGATACACACACAAATAAATTGCCAGAAATAGCCAATTTGCTCAATTTACCTTTAACTCAATGTTATTATTAATAATTAATGATATTTATCTTTGTGGAAACACTGATCATCTTAATGATTTCTCACAATAAATATATATAGAAACAGATAAATATCAATATGCAACACTTTATTTTTATATTTTCTCGAAGTGCACATTTTTCAAATTGAACATTTTCACTTCTAAGACAGTCTTGGGAAATCACAATATCCCATTTTAACTAGCTCGCCACTAAAAATTTTTAACAAATCATGAATTACTTTGCACCATTTTTGTACAAATAATAACTCATGTAAAATACAAAAGTCAACTCTCAAATTTTTAAATAAACCATGTCACACTTTGAACTGGACACCAAATCTGTTATTTGTTTCTTTGTCAGTTAGTGAAGACCAAGTCTTTAAAATATTTTCTTGGATTTTCAAATTCTATTTGAGTTTTGTCTCTCTTAGAATTAAAAATGTCGAGCAAAGCGAGACCAGCTTGCTAGTAAATAAATACCATTTTAAAAATAAAGGCAGCTCACTGGTAAGTGCTGCTATTTGAGCTATTTTTAGAACAGGCCAGCGGGCTATTCATCTGGTTCTTACGGGCTACCTGGTGCCCGCGGGCACCGCGTTGGTGACCCCTGATCTAGACTATGTGGTGGCTGATTTTTCGGCATTGACCCCCAGCACATCACATTTACATGTACATCACATTTTCCGCCTTCCGAAACATGAATTTTCATATAAGTAGCCTTGGGTTGAATAGTTTAGCCCCCTCTTAGGCTATCACAGTGACATATTTTTAGCATCGGGTAAGAAAATAATGCTAATTTCGTCTGAAATTCGAGCGAGGGATTGCTGATCTTCCGCCACCGTATGGTACATAACAACAGTAACCAAGGATGCACAGCAAACCTGGTGGGCAAAGTTGGAAGCATCCGTAGATGCAGTTGCCAGTGCTACAAAAAACTAAGACATTTGCCATAGAAAGGCAGGTAGGAACTGAGCCAAAACAAAGTAGCCAAATAAACACAAAAAATACTAAGAAGCAAGATACTAGCAAAAAGTTCAAAGGCAGGTTGATGTGGGCAGGAATGGATGTGAAGGAAAAAAACAGCAACAAGCAACTGCAGGCAATAATCTTAAAGAGCCAGTGGTGATTACAGTCAGGTGTGCACAGTTCTTTGCTTTTCACTGGCACTATGGAAACTGAGAGGGAAGAAAAAGAACAGAGTGAGAGAGACACGGGCAGGCCAAAAAACAGGAATGTACAGTTTTTACTGCAGGATTCATAAACAAGTGCCTTGGATGGTCATTGATGTTACATATTTAGTATTCCTGTGATGTAATCATTTCCATGCCAAACGGTAAAAGTACTATAGGAACAAGTGAGTTACTTTCTCCTTAGCATTTAGTCAAGAGTAGGAATGTATCGATAGCAATATGTTTTGGTGCTGGAATCTAATTTGGTTGTTCCATGAGGACCGTAAAACTTTTAGATTAATGATACAGCTTAACGGTACAGATTTCTCATTCATTCAGCTGTTGCTGCAACGCATGAAAAAATACACGGGTAGGATCTTGGTTGGGCTGGGCGGGATCGTGATACATTTCAGGTAGATCACGGTGATCAGCTGTGAGCATATTATAACTACAACATGGTAAAACAGCCAATCAGAGTCGACCTTTTACCGCCCCACTTTTAATTATAAGGTACGCAGAACTAGACAAAATCAAAGATATGACCAGAATGACCAAATGCTAAAAGCACAACTGAGGGCAGCAAAATGTCAGCTCTAACTTGAGTTATCTAGAGCAGTGGTTCTCAAATGGGGGTACGCGTACCCCAGGGGGTACTTGAAGGTATGCCAAGGGGTACGTGAGATTTTTTTTTAATATTTTAAAAATAGCAACAATTCAGAAATCCTTTATAAATATATTTATTGAATAATACTTCAACACAATATGAATGTAAGTTCATAAACTGAACATCAAATCAAGTAGGCTATTCCATTCATTACAATGCAACAATGCAATATTCAGTGTTGACAGCTAGATTTTTTGGGGACATGTTCCATAAATATTGATGTTAAAGATTTCTTTTTTTATGAAGAAATGTTTAGAATTAAGTTCATGAATCCAAATGGATCTCTTTTACAATCCCCAAAGAGGGCACTTTAAGTTGATGATTACTTCTATGTGTAGAATTCTTTATTTATAATTGAATCACTTGTTTATTTTTCAACAAGTTTTTAGTTATTTTTATATCTTTTTTTCCAAATAGTTCAAGAATGACCACTACAAATGAGCAATACTTTGCACTGTTATACAATTTAATAAATCAGAAACTGATGACATAGTGTTGTGTTTTACTTCTTTATCTCTTGTTTTCAACCAAAAATGCTTTGCTCTGATTAGGGTGTACTTGAATTAACATCATCACTGAAAAAAAGATTGAGAACCACTGATCTAGGGCTCTATGATTTACGCATCTGTGCAATGGAACAAGTGGTAGGAAATGGATGGAGGGATGAATGGAATCGCGGACTGAATGAAGGTTTGCTAAAGAGAGATGCGGAATGTCACAGAAATGGGCGAAAAGTGACTGAGATGCTTCTGTCATTAAAAGGAAAAGGGGAATTAATGTTTACGGGAACTGTGCACTTAAACATTCACCTCCATAGAGCCTGGCCAGCCATGAGCCAGCACTCTAGCTGGCGTCCACCTCAAACAACAAAACTAACTCTAAAATACAGAGCCAAACAGTTCCATGTGACTTTTACGTGTGAGATTATATGTTTATTTTACAAATTTGATGACGACCTGTCGTCCAAAAGTTGTGTAAAAACCACTGTGCTACTACAGCAAATGCTAGGAGGTTGTGGACGCAACCACCGATCTTCATTGGTAAGTTCAATCAATCAATCAATCAATCTTTATTTATATAGCCCTAAATCACAAGTGTCTCAAAGGGCTGCACAAGCCACAACGACATCCTCGGTACAAAGCCCACATACGGGCAAGGAAAAACTCACCCCAGTGGGACGTCGATGTGAATGACTATGAGAAACCTTGGAGAGGACCGCATATGTGGGTAACCCCCCCCCCTCTAGGGGAGACCGAAAGCAATGGATGTCGAGTGGGTCTGACATAATATTGTGAGAGTCCAGTCCATAGTGGATCCAACATAATAGTAAGAGTCCAGTCCATAGTGGGGCCAGCAGGACACCATCCCGAGCGGAGACGGGTCAGCAGCGCAGAGATGTTCCCAGCCGATGCACAGGCGAGCGGTCCACCCCGGGTCCCGACTCTGAACAGCCAGCACTTCATCCATGGCCACCGGACCTGTGCCCCCCCCCCCCCTCAAGGAAAAGGGGAGCAGAGGAGAAAAGAAAAGAAACGGCAGATCAACTGGTCTAACAGGGGGGCTATTTAAAGGCTAGAGTATACAAATGAGTTTTAAGATGGGACTTAAATGCTTCTACTGAGGTAGCATCTCTAATTGTTACCGGGAGGGCATTCCATAGTACTGGAGCCCGAATAGAAAACGCTCTATAGCCCGCAGACTTTTTTTGGGCTCTGGGAATCACTAATAAGCCGGAGTTCTTTGAACGCAGATTTCTTGCCGGGACATATGGTACAATGCAATCGACAAGATAGGACGGAGCTAGACCGTGTAGTATTTTATACGTAAGTAGTAAAACCTTAAAGTCACATCTTAAGTGCACAGGAAGCCAGTGCAGGTGAGCCAGTATAGGCGTAATATGATCAAACTTTCTTGTTCTTGTCAGTTGACAACTCGGCAGCATGTAATACTATAGTTGGACCACCAGTGTTGAAATAATAACTGATCCTTGTGTGTGCTTTCTTTTACTTGAAAACATGTAAACTCAAATGCATTTGTACATTATGTTGTGTTTTTTCTTATTTATTTTCCTTTTTTATTCACTTACAATGGTAATAAATGTTAAACAAATCAAGTTTATTTGGTTTTCAGTACCAATGCTTTAAAAGTGGAAGACTAAAAACAACGTAAAAAATTGGGATATTAATTGAGATTGAATGATATTAAAAAAAAATGGTGGTATTTTTTTTTTCGCTCATCCTTAGCATCTGATAATCAGATTGGAATAATCACAAATAAGGAAGTAACACCACACAAAAGATTTTAACACAACAATATTTCCTTCTCAAAGCCACACGCTAACAGTATCAGTTTGACGTGAACGCGCTTTACTTAACTGCCACTATTCTTTAACCCTCCTTTAAGCGATCAAGTAATCCACAGTCGAATGTTAATCCACTCAAAAAAGTGAAATATTGAAGTAATATAATATTCCATAAATTTGCTCAGAAGCAAGATACCATCCGTTGATAGGGGCCATCTGACGTCACTCCATCGCACCGCGTTTGCTTGGCATCAAAACAAACCCTGCTTAAATGCACACCCACCTAACATGCTAATTGGTTGTATTGATTTATATGATTTATTTTGTATGATAAATCATGTAAAGGTATGTGCTCTGAACATGAATGCCATACATAAATATTCATTCCTGCTGAGTGTCCTTGTAATGAATAGAAACACAGTGATGGATCTGTGTGGTGTTCACAAGATGATGAAATAACTGCACAGCACCATGAACTGCAGACATAGTTGAAATATTCAAGAGTTAAAAAGCAGGTGTTGATAAAAGACTTTCCTGCTTTGAGATGTTACATGATGTTCGTGGTGTACAACCTCGTGTGCCAATTGAAATGCTAATGGGAAATGCATTTTGTACACATCTTTTTTCACACCAAATGTATATAGTACTGAGAAGAGTATCGATGAAGACCGGTACTCTCATAGGAATATCGATATTGGTATTGTATCGATATAATCCAAACAATATACATCCCTAGACAAGATGCACTTAAACAAATCACATACCAGCATTTTGATGATGCCCTTGCTTTAAGGGCCTACTGAAATGCAATTTTCTTATTTAAACGGGGATAGCAGGTCCATTCTATGTGTCATACTTGATCATTTCGCGATATTGCCATATTTTTGCTGAAAGGATTTAGTAGAGAACATCGACGATAAAGTTTGCAACTTCTGGTCGCTGATAAAAAAGCATTGCCTGTACCGGAAGTAGCAGACGAGTAGCGTGACGTCACAGGTTGTGGAGCTCCTCACATCTGCACATTGTTTACAATCATGGCCACCAGCAGCGAGAGCGATTCGGACAGAGAAAGCGACAATTTCCCCATTAATTTGAGCGAGGATGAAAGATTTGTGGATGAGGAAAGTGAGAGTGAAGGACTAGAGGGCAGTGGGAGCGATTCAGATAGGGAAGATGCTGTGAGAGACGGGTGGGACCTGATATTCAGCTGGAAATGACTAAAACAGTAAATAAACACAAGACATATATATATACTCTATTAGCCACAACACAACCAGGCTTATATTTAATATGCCACAGATTAATCCTGCATAACAAACACCTCCCCCCTCCCGTCCATATAACCCGCCAATACAACTCAAACCCCTGCACAACACACTCAATCCCACAGCCCAAAGTACCGTTCACCTCCCCAAAGTTCATACAGCACATATATTTCCCTAAAGTCCCCAAAGTTACGTACATGACATGCACATAGCGGCACGCACGTACGGGCAAGCGATCAAATGTTTGGAAGCCGCAGCTGCATGCGTACTCACGGTACCATGTCTGCGTATCCAACTCAAAGTCCTCCTGGTAAGAGTCTCCGTTGTCCCAGTTCTCCACAGGCCAATGGTAAAGCTTGACTGTCATCTTCCAGGAATGTAAACAATGCAACACCGACTGTGTTATCGGCACACCAGTCAAGGGGTGCATTCTACGGCCCAACACCTGCCGCAATACACCGCTTACCACCTATAGCTTTCTTCTTTGCTGTCTCCGTTGTTCATTGAACAAATTGCAAAAGATTCACCAACACGGATGTCCAGAATACTGTGGAATTTTGCGATGAAAACAGACGACTTAATAGCTGGTCACCATGCTGTCCCAAAATGTCCTCTACAATCCGTGACGTCACGCACAGACGTCATCATACCGAGACGTTTTCAGCAAGATATTTCGCACAAAAAAAGTGTTGCAATGTTAAGATTTCATCATTGATATATAAACTATCAGACTGCGTGGTTGGTAGTAGTGGGTTTCAGTAGGCCTTTAAAGGAGAATATTATCTCTGTCAGTGCCCATATGACAATGGACATCTATAATACTGGAGGACATGAGGTTTCATTACCAAAAGTCTTGTATTTTTTATGCCAGGACTCATATGTATGGAGGGGTGTGCTCTACCAAAGAAATTATCTTAATACCCGGTCTTCAGCAAGCCATGTCAAGGCATCACAGTGTTTATCTTGTATCTGCTTCTTTGTCTTCCATTTATGCACCAATGTTTCTTATGTGAAATTAATCATCCATCAACAATTTATTCAGAAGCAAATCTCTGAATATTTTAAATTGCGGCCTCTCCCTCGAGTGTCTTTGCTGTCAGCATGCAGACAAGACACCAAACATGCATTTTGTGTCTTGAACAAAGTGTGAAAGTGTGTTTTTTGTGGTGTGGATTCCCAGAATCAGCTACTGTAATTAGATGCATGATGACATCATTGTTTGAATATTGTGTGACAAAATTGAGAGAATAAAGCCTGCACTACTGTGCATCAAAATCAATAATCAAATCAGTATTTTCACTTTCACTTGGGCATCTTTTTGTGCAAAGCCTGGCTGGATGCACACGATCAAAGTCAGAGAGTTAGACAATAGAGCAGAGGCACAGAAAACTGTAAGAAAGAGGTGAAGGAGGAGATCCAAATAGAGAATGACACATATATGTTGAGTAATGTTTGTAACTGTCCATTAATTGGAGTTGAAGGGCCTCATGCAGAATTGAAGCTCAGATCCGAGGGTCTCCCTGAGGCACGACATCATCTCAGTGACCGAACATGTTGACACCCATGCAGGGAGCGGAGGAGGGTGGCAGCCGACATAGCCTGCCATGCCGCATGAAAAGTTTGCTCAGGCAAGATGTGCACGCAGTGTGAGTGTCGCTGTTCTCATCAACCCGACATGAAACGGAGCAAAGGCACTCTGACATTGCAATATTTGCTGGCCATCAACAGAAACTTCACTCACGCATTTTCTGCTGATTTGTGAAAGGTGCGATAAAAAAGTGAAGATGACCCTCGCCACTTTGTGCTCCAAATACAACATACTGCAAATTTTTAAAATAAAATGTATTTTTCTTAAAGCAGTGATTCTCAAATGCTGGTATGTGTACACTAGTGGTACGGGGACTCCTTGTAGTGGTATGCCAAATAATCACTTGATTAAAGTAATGTTTTATTTTCCTATATTCAAACAAAGTGTTACTATTCATAGTGTAATGTTACAGTGTCCAAAAAATATTAAATAAAGCTATTAAATAAAACCTCCGCCTTGTTACTACTGAATACTTAAGCCTACTACGCTACTGTATTTTAATGTTGGTCATAATGGTAGTGCTTGAGAGCCAAGTTATTTCGGAGGTGGTACTTGGTGAAATAAGTTTGAGAACCACTGCTATAGAACCTTCCTTCCAGTTTTAAAATCAAAAGAAACTTGAGATGTTCTGCCCGGCACTCAAACCTGGGTCCTCTTGAATGAGAAATGAGCATGCTACAGGCATCAAGCTAAACGCTGAGCAGTTGGTTGGCCTCCATTACATGAACATACAAAACCCAAAACCAGTGAAGTTGGCACATTGTGTAATTTGTAAATAGAAACAGAATACAATGATTTGCAAATCCTTTTCAACTTATATTCAATTGAATACACTGCAAATAAAAAATATTTAATGTTTGAACTGAGAAACTTTTTTTGAAAATAATCATTAACTTAGAATTTAATGGCAGCAACACATTTCAGAAAAGTTGGCACAGAGGCATTTTTACCACTGTGTTACATCGCCTTTCCTTTTAACAACACTCGGTTAACGTTTGGGAACTGAGGAGACCAATTTTTGAAGCTTTACAGCTTAAGTCTCCATTGTGGTATTTGGCGCTTCATAATGCGCCACACATTTTCAATGGGAGACAGGTCTGGACTGCAGGCAGGCCAGTCTAGTACCCGCACTCTTTTACTACGAAGCTACGCTGTTGTAACACTTTGCTTGGCATTGTCTTGCTGAAATAAGCAGGGGCATCCATGGTAACATTGCTTGGATGGCAACATATGTTGCTCCAAAACCTGTATGTACCTTTCAGCATTAATGGTGCCTTCACAGATGTGTAAGTTACCCATGTCTTGGGCACTAATACACCCCCATACCATCCCAGATGCTGACTTTTCAACTTTGCGCCTATAATAATCCGGATGGTTCTTTTCCTCTTTGGTCCGGAGGACACGACGTCCACAGTTTCCAAAAACAATTTGAAATGTGGACTCGTCAGACCACAGAACACTTTTCTACTTTGTATCAGTCTATCTTAGATGAGCTCAGGCCCAGCAAAGCCGACGGCGTTTCTGGGTGTTGTTGATAAACAGTTTTCGCCTTGCATAGGAGAGTTTTAACTTGCACTTACAGATGTAGTGACCAACTGTAGTTACTGACAGTGGGTTTCTGAAGTGTTCCTGAGCCCATGTGATGATATCCTTTACACACTGATGTCGCTTGTTGATGCAGTACAGCCTGAGGGATCGAAGGTCACGGGCTTAGCTGCTTACGTGCAGTGATTTTTTTCAGATTCTCTGAACCCTTTGATGATATTACGAACTGTAGATGGTGAAATCCTTAAATTCCTTGCAATAGCTGGTTGAGAAAGGTTTTTCTTAAACTGTTCAACAATTTGCTCACGCATTTGTTGACAAAGTGGTGACCCTCGCTCCATCCTTGTTTGTGAATGACTGAGCATTTCATGGAATCTACTTTTACACCCAATCATGGCAGCCACCTGTTCCCAATTTGCCTGTTCACCTGTGGGATGTTCCAAATAAGTGTTTGATGAGCATTCCTCAACTTTATCAGTATTTATTGCCACCTTTCCCAACTTCTTTGTCACGTGTTGCTGGCATCAAATTGTAAAGTTAATGATTATTTGCAAAAAAAATAATGTTGTCTTTGTAGCATATTCAACTGAATATGGGTTGAAAATGATTTGCAAATCATTGTATTCCGTTTATATTTACATCTAACACAATTTCCCAACACATATGGAAACGGGGTTTGTACATATCTCTATGCAGATGACCTCCTTCTGTATGTCTTGGACTCTTCAAGCCCTCTGACATGTGTCTGACTGGACTGAACTTGGGTAAAAGTGAAAAATTCCTATAAATTCTGCTGTTAAGAAATACCCTCTGCACAATTTTCCCTTTAAAATTGACTCGTAATGTTTCACATACTTGGGTGTCCAGTTCAGACTTGCAGAGCTTCATAAAGCCAATTTTGATTGCTGGTCCTTACTTAATTTATCTACAGTGAATCGTTTCAACTATAGTAAAATGAATGAACTTGCACTATTTTCTTATTTGTTCCAGTTTATACCACTTGTTCTCTCTGTCCCTCTTTCGTAAATTAGATTGTCATATTTTAGACTTCATTTGAACTAAAAAGACAATCAGTACACGTAAACAATATTTACAGAGACCCAAATCGTTGGGAGGATTAGCATTACCAAACTTTAGGTTTTACGACTGGAAAACCATTATTATAATTCTTAAATATTGTCTGCAATATGAAGCCTTTGATCCCCCTCCGTTATGACTGGTTATGCAGGCTAACTCAACTAAACTAGTATCTCTTAGAGCTCTTGTTCACTCTACCACCCACTCTTCTACTTCAACTTTAATCAACACTTTTTTTTAGATATCTACAGATTAGCAGTTCTGTTTGTAATAGTTTTTCCAGGTTTCCAAACTTACCGACTGACAGTTTTAGAGACTTTTTTGACACCACGTCTTACTATAAAAGGATCAATTACACATATTTACAATCACTCCCTGAGGAAATCTGGACAGAGATTTTAATTAGAGTTCATAAGTCTTCTATTTGTGCTAGACTTATTCAATGCAAGCTAATAGAGAGTCATTGTGCTAAATCTGAAGGCAACAGCTCCTCCCTGCCACACCCACTGGATCAGAGATATTCTTTATTTTCTTAAATTGGAGAAAGATTAGGCAGACATTGAACGGTTGTTCTGTGAAGTTTCAGAAGGCATGGGGTAGCTTCCTAAAATATGTAGAAGAGACTGATCTCAAATGTAACCCTGTTTTTAAAAAATTGAAATGTATGTATTTGCTGAGCCCTTTGTCGTCTTTTGTGTATTGCTGCACCTTGTTGAGGACATTCAGGAGTCCAGTTGTCAGTGGCTTCATGGCAATATTTGCCTGTACTTATTTGACTGATGCATGTTTTTTTGTGTGGGTTACTTGTTTGGGGGGGAGAGAAAAATAAAATTTGACATGTATTTAGTAGTTGTATTTCTGGACTGAATATGTAAAAAATCCAATGAACAATTGTGGACGGCATGGCTCGGATGGTAAAGCGGCCGTGCCAGCAACTTGAGAGTTCCATGTTCGATACCAGCTTCCGCCATCCTAGTCACGTCTGTTGTGTAACTTGTGTCCTTGGGCAAGACACTTCACCGTTGTTCGTGCTGGGTCAAGGTTAGGGCTTTGCATGGCAGCTACCGCCATTAGTGTGTAAATGTGTGAATAGGGAAATAGTGTCAAAGCGCTTTCAGTACCTTGAAAGAAGAAAAGCGCAACACAAGTATAACCCATTTACCATTTTAAACCAAAAAATATATATTCATATCAAGCATTTCACAAATAACAGGTTGGTTTTATATTGTTTAACCTCATCAGTTTTTTGCTTTTATTTTGTTACTGTTTATTATATCATTCACCGTTTCATTGTTGTTATTGCTTTTATTGTCTGGTGTGCCCTGTGCAGCACTTTGTTTAACTGAAGTTGTTTTAATGTGCTGTACAAATAAAGCCTGACTTGACTTTTAAACTTTGTCAGTAGGGTTACCATCCTAAGCTCAATTTGGCCATTATGCCCAAACAGTCAGAGTTTTAGAGATATGAGTGGCTGGTGCTGTTGTTTCAGCAATATTTCATTACAATGTCATAATGCCAGCTTAACACAAAAAATGGTCTCATCTCTTTCTTTCTTTATGTGGGGTGAAACAATATCCAATCACCTGTGATTCAGGCATGATTATCTCTGCTATAGCAGCTGCTATGCAATCACAGCAGGAATAAAAATGTGTATGTAACAGCCATTTTCTTATCTAATTTGATTCTGACAGTTGGGTAGGAGGGGGATGAAACAATGAAAATCCAGACACAGGTTTTGAATGCCACTATAAGACTGCTGTCTGGCATAGGGACAGCACCTGCGATTTGGCCGCCCCATCTTGGCTGAAAGAATGACAGAATTGTTCAGGGACCAGAAAGCAAATTGAGAGACTGACAGCCATGCAAAATAGGACAGAGGGGTTTCCATTATGTTGTTTTTCACTTTAAATGTTTTCCTACTTGGTAATTGTACTTTAGACAAAGGAAATTGCGTTGTCAATAAACATCAAGCCTTTAAGCAGGTCAAGGAAGGCTCAGTTAAACAGAGTTTGCCTTAATTGTATGGAAGATAGGTGAAAAAAAGATGCAAGCTGTGAGAGGTTTATGGATGTTATATTCTTGCAGCTTGAAGTTATTTCCTTAGACTTATTTTTATCATGCAAGTGAGATATGTGGACCGTCAAATTAAAATATGGTAGCCATTGCTTTATTTGTGAATACACATTGAGTGCAACATGTATTCTGCAGTCTGCAGATCTCAGATGGCAAGTGGAGCCGTTGTTTACAACACCGATAAAGATGCCAAGTGAACTTGTATTGATTGTTGCACAAAGACACCAGCCATGAAGTTAAATATACATCTATACATGTATGTATGTGTGTGAATATACATATAGTGCATATATATATATATATATATATATATATATATATATATATATATATATGTATATATATATATATATATATATATATATATATATATCAGTGACGTGTGGTGAGGTTCATGGCTGGTGAGGCACTGACTTCATCACAGTCAGATTTACAAACATATAAATAAATAAATGATAAATGGGTTGTACTTGTATAGCGCTTTTCTACCTTCAAGGTACTCAAAGCGCTTTGACACTACTTCCACATTTACCCATTCACACACACATTCACACACTGATGGAGGGAGCTGCCATGCAAGGCGCTAACCAGCACCCATCAGGAGCAAGGGTGAAGTGTCTTGCTCAGGACACAACGGACATGACGAGGAACCAGGGACCCTCGGGTCGCGCACGGCCATTCTTCCACTGCGCCACGCAGAGTATCTTATTCACCATTTGATTGGCAGCAGTTAACGGGTTATGTTTAAAAGCTCATACCAGCATTCTTCCCTGCTTGGCACTCAGTATCAAGGGTTGGAATTGGGGGTTAAATCACCAAAAATGATTCCCGGGCGCAGCACCGCTGCTGTCCACTGCTCCCCTCACCTCCCAGGGGGTGATCAAGGGGATGGGTCAAATGCAGAGGACACCACACCTAGTGTGTGTGACAATCATTGGTTCTTTAACTTAACTTTAACTTTACACATACAAACTGTAGCACACAAAAAAACACATTTAATTTAACTTAACTTATAAATGAAGTCCATGCGCTGCTCCTTCTGAACAAAAGCATCGATAACTTGTTTATAGAAGTCTTCCTTATCTTTCTTCAGTTTTAAAAGCTTCTCTGTCTCGATGGAGATCTTCCTTTAAGTATTACCTCCTGCTTCGATTGAAAGTCCAGTTAAGAAAACTGTTTTATTTTAGATATGTAATCCTCCATGTCAAAAGTCCAGGCGAGAGGAAAAAATAAACGATCGCTAAATGTTGCTGCTTGTTGTCACTTATTCTCCAGCCGAGTAGTCGCAAAAATAATCCCTGAGATCACTAGCGCCCTCTACCACCATGAGGCGGGATTACTGCGAGCCTCAGCTAGTGCGTCTTCGCAGCCGTTTTATGATTGCTCAGCACAAGAAATACGTTACACACATACAGTTGTTGACAAAATACACTGTACATTATATACCTCAGCTACCTAAACTATGGAAATGTATAAAATAATTCATATAGCAATACGGTCTCACTGCACAGCAGGCCAGCAGTTAGCCGAGTCATTGCGCAATCCATGGTGAGGCTCAACTCAGTGAAGTGCCTCAACTGGCTGCTGACTCACCGCAAGTCTCTTCTCAGTATTTAAACGGAAAATGTGAAAATTCAGCGATTTTGAATACAAATAATCTAAAACTGGTGAAGTTAAATGGAAAACAACTCACTGGATACATATAACAATTTAATTTTTTTTCTTTTTACATTTTTTTTCTTTCCATGATGGCACGTGAGGCCCCGCCTCCCCTGCCACCCCTGACTGCACGTCACTGATATATATATATATATATATATATATATATATATATATATGCAAGGAGGTGAACTGATGTGGGGAGTCTGCAGAGGTTCTTTCAGAAGGTTGGGACCGTTGTTAGGGAAGCCTCCAGGGGGCGCCACTTCGTGGTCTGTTCACTGTTGTCTGTGAATGTTCTTTTTCGTTGATTGTGGCCATCTTAGGTCACAACTCCATGTTCTTTTCTAAAGGTAAGCAGGAGGGGACCAGGCTCCCCAGTTAAAAGATGAAAAAAAGTTATTGTTTTGCACTATTAAGCCGATTTATTCACAAAATATGATGGCTGAGAGTTATATTAAGGTGGGGGTTCTGTAAATTGTGAAGAGACTGTGGATTTTGTTAAGTTTTTATGCCAGTGTGTGTGGTAGCCAGTGTTGGGACTAACGCGTTACAAAGTAACGCGTTACTGTAACGCCGTTACTATTGGCGGTAACTAGTAATCTAACGCGTTATTTTTTATATTCAGTAACTCTGTTACTGTTACTACATGATGCGTTACTGCGTTATTTTGCGTTATTTTTTATGTAGTATCGGCTAGAAACTGAGAAGATCTGAGTGTTGCAGCGCTGCTGAAGAGGCGACAAAAAAGAGGCGCGCCGCGCGCTGTCTGTGTGTACGTGTGTGTGTGTGTGTGAGTGTGTGTGTGTGGGAGGGGGCGTGTCTGTGTCTACTATCAAGACGTCATGGCGAACCTCGAAGCCGAGTTTCTTAAAATGGAGATATTTTCAGTACGTTTCTTTTATCGACCACAAAGAAAAGAACATTTTAGCTGAATGTAAGTTTCAAATATGCTGAAACAGCGACAAAAACAACATGCTTCGACGAAGCTAGTAAAGAGACACATACTCACCTCCACCTCCAACAGCGGCTGGATTTTAATGAGGCACTGCACACTGAAGGTACACACACTCTGTCAATTCTCTTATATACTCTTTCATTTTAAACTTTTAGAGTGTTTGATTATAACATCACTCTAAATGTTTAGACTATAAAGTTCACAAACCTAAAGAGGGATACTAGTGGGCCAGGCTAATATTTCCTTTTCTCTAAACTAAGTGGGGAAATGTGTAGAGTGTTCTGGGCTTCAGACATGATTTTATTTCAGAATTCCTTGAGAAAACGCCTGGTTAGGCTTTATGTATGTAGTGTGTGCCTTTCTTGTTTTACAGCTATGTTGTTATTATGCTGTTTGTTACTTATGTATGTTAAGTTGCAGCTATTTAAAATAGTTTTGTCAATTTGTTCTGATCTGAAACAAATTGGCCCTTTAAAACATATCTTTGTCTTTGTGTGTTGTATGTAGAGCACATTGCTTAGCAGAGTTCAGTGATGCAAATGCATGTCAAGTTGATCAACAGATTGTATTATTCTCCAGTGCAATAACAGTACTAAAATGAAGGCTAAAAGGGCATTAAATGGGGCCTTAAAAAAATAAAAATAAATATATATAAGTAACTAAATAGTTACTTTTCACAGTAACGCATTACTTTTTGGTTTAAGTAATTGAGTTAGTAACTGAGTTACTTTTGAAATAAAGTAACTAGTAACTGTAACTAGTTACTGGTTTTCAGTAACTAACCCAACACTGGTGGTAGCCCAGAAGCATGTTATGCTAGGACATGTTTTGGTTCTTTTCATATGATTATCCACTCACTCAGTCATTTATGCCTACACGCACACACACACACACACACACACACACACACACACACACACACACACACACACACACACACACACACACACACGTTACCTGCTGGGTATATCACTGGTCACGATGAGAGAAGTTGATTGTGTTATAAGATATAAAGTGTTATAGTGTGACATATTTTGTATTTTGTGACAACTCCATGTCCTTTTCTAAAGGTGGAGATTTGAGATAAAGACGACTCCACCCAGATGCTATGCTTCCTCTCCTGGTCTTTCTCTATGTCTTTCCACGCACACAAAAATACAATACACAATGCAGAGACTTCATAGGGAGACCGAGGACTAGACAGACCCGGGATAGGGGAAGCCAGCTTTAAGGGTTACATATATAAATATATGTATACACATTCATACACACGTGTCTATATATAAATAAATACATAAATATATATATATATATATATATATATATATATATATATATATATATATATATATATATATATATATATATACACACACATATTTGTATGTATACATATACACTATATTGCCAAAAATATTTGGCCACCTGCCTTGACTCCCATATGAACTTGAAGTGCCATCCCATTCCTAAGCCATAGGGTTCAATATGATGTCGGTCCACCTTTTGCAGCTATTACAGCTTCAACTCTCTGGGAAGGCTGTCCACAAGGTAGCGAAGTGTGTTTATAGGAATTTTTGACCATTCTTCCAAAAGCGCATTGGTGAGGTCACACACTGATGTTGGTCGAGAAGGCCTGGCTCTCAGTCTCCGTTCTAATTCACCCCAAAGGTGTTCTATCGGATTAGGTCAGGACTCTGTGCAGGCCAGTCAAGTTCATCCACACTAGACTCTGTCATCCATGTTTTTATAGACCTTGCTTTGTGCACAGTCATGTTGGAAGAGGAAGGGGCCCGCTCCAAACTGTTCCCATAAGGTTGGGAGCATGGGATTGTCCAAAATGTTTTGGTATCCTGGAGCATTCAAAGTTAATTTCACTGGAACTAAGGGGCCAAGCCCATCACCTGAAAAACAACCCCACACAATAATTCCTCCTCCACCAAATTTCACACTCGGCACAACGCTGTTCGAAATGTACCGTTATCCTAGCAACTTCCAAACCCAGACTCGTCCACCAGATTGCCAGATGGAAAAGCATGATGCATCACTCCAGAGAATGTGTCTCAACTGCTCTAGAGGCCAGTGGCGACAAGCTTTACACCACTGCATACGAAGCTTTGCATTGGACTTGGTGATGTATGACTTAGAAAAAGCTGCTCGGCCATTGAAACCCATTCCATAAAGCTCTCTGCGTACAGTACGTGGGCTAATTGGAAGGTCACATGAAGTTTGGAGCTCTGTAGCAACTGACTGTGCAGAAAGTCTCTGCACTTTGCGCTTCAGCATCCGCTGGCCCCTCTCTGTAAGTTTACGTGGCATACCACTTGGTGGCTGAGTTGCTGTTGTTCCCAAACTCTTCCATTTTCTTATAATAAAGCAGACAGTTGACTTTGGAATATTTAGGAGTGAGGAAATTTCACGACTGGATTTGTTGCACAGGTGGCATGCTATGACAGTTCCACGCTGGAAATCACTGAGCTCCTGAGAGCGGCCCATTCTTTCGAAATGTTTGTAGAAACAGTCTCCATGCCTAAGTGCTTGATTTTATACACCTGTGGCCGGGCCAAGTGATTAGGACACCTGATTTTGATCATTTGGATGGGTGGCCAAATACCTTTGACCAAATACACACTCCCTTTTCTGTGCCCAGACCCGAGTTTTCATCTCTCCATGGCGCCTTTTTCCTACATTTAACCATTCTAACCTTGACAGGAGCAATGGTATCCAAAACATTTACAACACTTAATATAAATGAGTTCAACTGTTCATCAACATTAGCAGGTGCTTTCAAGCCTAATAATTTACACAAACTTTGTCTGTATGCTATCATTTATGAGTCTTCCCCTAACAGTGGCTTCTTGTATTCACCGCTAGCATTGGCACAAACTAGCTCTGTGAGGCAATCCATCATTGGCTTTTGCCCAAGTAATGCATTCTCCACTGTAATAAATGTCCGCTGTGGTATCTTTTTCGGTCTCAACACAAAAACTTGGTAAGGATTCCCCTTCGCTGATAAAATCTTCTAAGTCAATCAATCAATCAATCAATGTTTATTTATATAGCCCTAAATCACAAGTGTCTCAAAGGGCTGCACAAGCCACAACGACATCCTCGGTACAAAGCCCACATAAGGGCAAGGAAAAACTCACTCCAGTGGGACGTCAATGTGAATGACTATGAGAAACCTTGGATAGGACCGCATATGTGGGCAACCACCTCCCCCCCTCTAGGGGAGACCGAAAGCAATGGATGTCGAGTGGGTTTGACATAATATTGTGAGAGTCCAGTCCATAGTGGATCCAACATAATAGTGAGAGTCCAGTCCATAGTGGGGCCAGCAGGAAACCATCCCGAGCGGAGACGGGTCAGCAGCGCAGAGATGTTCCCAACTGATACACAGGCGAGCGGTCCACCCCGGGTCCCGACTCTGGACAAACAGCACTTCATCCATGGCCACCGGACCTGTGTAACTCCCCCTCCACAAGGGAGAGGGAGGAGCAGAGGAGAAAAGAAAACAAACGGCAGATCAACTGGTCTAAAAAAGGGGGCTATTTAAAGGCTAGAGTATACAAATGAGATTTAAGATGGGACTTAAATGCTTCTACTGAGGTAGCATCTCTAACTGTTACTGGGAGGGCATTCCATAGTACTGGAGCCCGAATAGAAAACGCTCTATAGCCCGCAGACTTTTTTTGGGCTCTGGAAATCACTAATAAGCCAGAGTTCTTTGAACGCAGATTTCTTGCCAGGACATATGGCACAATACAATCGGCAAGATAGGATGGAGCTAGACCGTATTGTATTTTATACGTAAGTAGTAAAACCTTAAAGTCACATCTTAAGTGCACAGGAAGCCAGTGCAGGTGAGCCAGTATAGGCGTAATATGATCAAACTTTCTTGTTCTTGTCAAAAGTCTAGCAGCCGCGTTTTGTACCAATTGTAGTCTTTTAATGCTAGACATAGGGAGACCCGAAAATAATACGTTACAATAGTCGAGACGAGACATAACGAACGCATGAATAATGATCTCAGCGTCGCTAGTGGATAAAATAGAACGAAATTTAGCGATATTACGGAGATGAAAGAAGGCCGTTTTAGTAACACTCTTAATGTGTGACTCAGAAGGTGCCGCAAGTCGGAGGCTAACTTCGTAGCTAAAATGCTGGCTCAGTGGTTGTCCAGCGACTTGTGAGAGTTTGGGCACATTTAAAGTATACCTGCTCACATAAAGTGATCTCTTAAGACCGACTAACACAGCTCTGACCGGTGCAAGGTTGGACATTTTTTTAAATAAACTTGCGGCGCATTTTAGTCAACACACGCACACACAGCACTTGCAAGTAAAAGCAATGTAAAGACAGAAGATGGAGAATGGACATATTTTGGCTTTAAACCTAACGATAAAAGTGAAGCTACAAACGCTTAAGCAATGCTCTGCAAAGGTGCACTAAACACAGCTAGCTAATAGCTACCGAGCGGTTAACGTCTCTTTGTAGTATTTTAGCTACTTCTAAATCACCAATTCTTGCCTGCATGGCGACAAATAATGTAAGTCTCTTACAAATATCATCCCTGCAGGACGAGGAAAAGTCAAACATGCATCACTGCACACAGCAGGAGGACACAATAGCTCACAGTCACCGCTAACAGAAAGCTATATGTTGAAAGAGCCATATTGGACCAAAAATACCAAAAAAAACTGTCTGGTGCCGCAAAAAAATAACAGCCTAATATACAGTAAGTGTTGTAATGAAGACAACACATGATGTAAGTGTTTATTTTAGCTTACTATCAAAATGACTATGTGTAGCATGCTCACACAAATCTTTGTTGACAGAAATGTTGAAATGTTAATATTTATTCTACACATTGTTTACAACATTGGAAAACATTACTAAAATGGAGTCTTATCTGAGGGTAAGATAACTCCTGGAAATTACTGGCTTAGAATGGCCAAAGGTATAGATGTGTGTGTCCAAGTTAAACGAAACGGCAAGCTGTCTTCTTCTAATGGATTTATTACAATCTTTGCAAGCTCGGTAACGTTTGCTGTGGTCTATAACGGCACACATACAACAGAACATGGACACATACATCAGAAATGCAGCCAATATTACATACAGGTTTTATGTCATGAGACATGCAAATATGAATCAAATACACAGAGGACATAAGTAAAGGAAATTAAATGAGCTCAAATATACTTACAAACGAGGCATAATGATGCAATATGTACATACAGCTAGCCTAAATAGCATGTTAGTATCAATTAACTTGCACTCATGCAGTGACCAAATATGCCTGATTAGCCCTCCAAAAAGTCAATAACATCAACAAAGCTCAGGTTTGTGCATTCATGCACAGCATGACAAGTTTGGTGGACAAAATGAGACAAAGAAAGAGTATTGCATAAAACTTGTGTTTCTTTGGTAGCGTCGGAGAAAGTTGCACATGTTTAACAAAACACTTAAAGTATTCAAACATGTATTTTTACTTACATTATTATTATGATTTGTTTAAACCCAGAGCATTAATAGAGATAGTGATATGATAAATAAATACAAAATCATCTTTTATTGGGTACTTTCTTTTGAGAAGTAGCTGTCCCCAACTGTGACCCCTAAATTTAAATTGATGAAAATACCGCTTAAAACCTTTTTTACATTTATTTCAATGGTGTAATTTAAAATATCTATGATTAAGTTTAAACATAGGTTAAAAGACAGATTTATTGTAGGTTTATTTCTGAAATAAAAAAAAACTGTGCTCAGAAAATCATGTCCCTAGTTTTTATGTCACTACTAAAACGTGAGTTTTTACTGAGCCCCTAAAGGGACATGGATGTTTTGCGACAGGTTTTTTTCCTATGTCAGTGAACCGGAAGTAAAACAGACACAACGATGGTGAACCGGAAGTGAAACAGACACCGCGATGGAGGAGCGGGAGCCTACCCATCATCAGTGCTCTGTTGTGGGACCATAATACGTCAGTTGCAACCATGGAGGACGATTTGGAGCGGTTCTTAGTGTCTAGGGTTAGGGTCGGCAACCTTTACCACTCAAAGAGCCATTTTGAACCGTTTCACAAATTAAAGAAAACAATGGGAGCCACAAAACTTTTTTGAAATTTAAAATGAAATAACACTGCATAAAAAGTTTTTTTTTTGCTTTGTGCTATGTATAAACAAACTATTATGGGTTACATTTATGAAATCAATGAACAAATGCAGAGAAAATGAAATAACATTTCTGCATGCAACAAAACGTTTTTAACTCAGAGAAAGACGTCGGGTTGAAGGTTAAGTAAAATACTTAATGTCCATTTAAGTCCTCCTTGTAGTAATGAAATAACAAAATGCCATACTTAAATTATCCACTGGCAGAGAACCAAAAATGCCGTCCTCTCTCTATGTGCCGTCATCCTTTTACTGGCGCCGTGCAGTCAGCTGCCAACCTGAATAATAATATGTCTATTTCACTGAACAATTAAAAAATGTGAATATATGCAAAATTATAGGAAATTAAAATATTTATCATACTTGGTCAATGTGATTTCTGCTCCTGAACCGCAGCGCACAGCGTCTCCACATCAGGGCTGTATGACGTCACCTTTATCTTCACACAGAATTGTAAACTTTCATCTGTGAGGCTTGTGTGATGTTGGTGGGCAGGCTTGGGGGGGCTTTGGTGGTAGCGGGGAGGTGTATATTGTAGCCCGGCAGAGTTTTAGCTGCAAGGGATTCTGGGTATTTGTTCTGTTGTGTTTATGCTGTGTTACGGTGCGGATGTTCTCCCGAAATGTGTTTGTCATTCTTGTTTGGTGTGGGTTCACAGTGTGGCGCATATTTGTAACAGTGTTAAAGTTGTTTATATCGCCACCCTCAGTGTAACCTGTATGCCTGTTGATCAAGTATGCCTTGCATACGTGTGTATGCAGAAGCTGCATACAACATGTGACTGGGCCGGCACGCAGTTAGTAGAAAAAGTGGACGCGACGACAGGTCGTAGAGGACGCTAAAGGCAGTGCTATCACGGCACGCTCTCAATATTGTTGTCCGGGTGAAAATCGGAGAATGGTTGCCCTGGGAGATTTTTGGGATGGGGCACTGAAATTCGGGAGTCTCCCGGAAATATCGGGAGAGTTGGCAAGTATGCAACTGAGCCGCATCAGAGTGATCAAAGAGCCGTGGGTTGCCGACCCCTGGTCTAGAGCAATCCTAGGGCAGCCCCCTAAACATTGGACTGCATCAACGTAATAACCCCCGATCAACTTTGGGTCACTACTCGTGGTATAGCCATTAGGCCAGATAATGTTCCTATAACTTAATCCTATAGTTTTTAAATAAAGTTTTTAAAAAAAATCTGAAAATCTGTGTGTATCTTTAAAATCTGTCATTACCAAACACATATTCTCTTCAATTATGTAAACGTTTTCAGCTTTCATGCAACATACTATGTTTGTATGAGTGTACAACTCTTCAAATATGTGCTTGCTAGCATTATTAGCTACAATTGTCACACCCGATTAATGTTTCGGTGGTGACATGATCATTTTGGTAGAGACAAAATTAAATGGAAAGTAATTTAATCCTACCATTTTGAAATAAAGTGTTTACAAAGTCTTAAAATAAGTGATTGTCTTCAATAATCATTGTTTAAATCATCTATTTAAAACAAATATGCATGATTTTAATGTAATGCATGTTTATATCTGTAATTGGTCAAAAAAGTTCAAATAGAAAGATTCAAGATACCAACATAATAAAGTGGAAAATAAAGTTTGGGAGAATACAGAGAAAGGGTGAAGGCTGGCCCAGTTAGACACCAATATTATTTGAAGAAGGAATAAGAAAGAAATAAGAAAAGAAAGGAAGAAGGAAATTTTAAAGTCATCAACGATTTATCGACCAGGCAGCAAAGAAAGGCTAACATGAGACCTGAAGGTCAAAGACTACGTGTGCACTGCAGGCCAAAGTGGATCAAATCTGATTTTTTCGAGACCTGATTTTTTTACTTAAATTATAAGTAACATGTAATCTTTATCAGACGTCGGTATAAACGCGCACAGGCCACAATGTTGCCCCAATGTGAAGTGAAGTGAATTACATTTATATAGCGCTTTTTCTCAAGTGACTCAAAGCGCTTTACATAGTGAAACCCAATATCTAAGTTACATTTACACCAGTGTGGGTGGCACTGGGAGCAGTTGGTTAAAGTGTCTTGCCCAAGGACACAACGGCAGGGACTAGGATGGCGGAAGCGGGGATCGAACTTGCAACCCTCAAGTTGCTGGCACGGCCGCTCTACCAATCGAGCTATACCGTCCCAATGTGACTTTGATGTCACATGCGCAGTTCGATCAAGTGAAAACAAAGGAAGTTGACCAGATTCTTTGAAGGAACAAGGAAGTCACTAATACAGGAGAAAACATGGACGCCACAGATCAGTGTGTTAGTGGGTTTGTGCCGTGGCTGTAGTGTGGAGGAAGTAGTCAGATGGAGGAATAAGATAATTGCAAAAAGGAAAGTGATCATGTTGCACACAAATGATGTAGCTCGACCAAAGATTACGTAAAAGTCGCAAACAGGTCACATTGCCGTTCAAACTGCAGTCACATTTGAAAAGATCAGATTCCAAATTACCTACTGATGTGGCCCAATATGATAAGAAAATATTAGATTTGAAGCACTTTGGAGCGTTTGGACTGGCAAAAATGATCCAATCTGATTTGTCCAGTGTAAACAGGGCCAAAGTAATGCACATTAGTTTTCAGAAGTCTGACAGTAATATGAACTGTTTTCTTACTGTGCTGTTTTCATACTGAATACATCCACTTTCTACCGCTTGTCCTTCTCGGGGTTGGGTGGCTTGAACCTATCCCAACTGCATATACACTGTATATATTTACATACGACAATTGTCCGGTATACCAGTACGAATAAAGTATCGCGGTACTAATGAATTGAAATCGGTACTATACCACCTTCGAAAAGTACCGGTACTGTTCTTTCATCTGAGCCGAGGCTCATGATGTTGAGTGTGTCAAAACGTAATAATATCTTGGAGAGGAAACATTTCAAAAGTTACAACATTAAAAACTAATATAAAGTGCATGACAATTTTAACTCACCGTAATGCTAAATCAATGGGAGCCCTGAGCTTGTTTCTCTGCAACGAGACGGTCTTAACTGGGGGTAATGGGACACAAAGACACCCAAAGTGTGTTGCTTGTATCCAGTTGTTTTGTTTTGGTGGCTGTCACTGCAGAAAATACCGCTTCACACAGATAGGATGTCAGGGTTTTCAGTGCTGTGGTGGCGATCTCGGGGTATTCTGCCATGACTTTAATCCAGAACACCGGCAGAGTTGTTGTCTCAAACACACTTTTAAGGCCGCCGTCATTTGCGATCTCCAGCAGATGATCTTTTTCTTGCACAGACATGCAGGATTCACCTGCTTTGTTGACAAATGGGTCGCGGATCCGTTCCTTGGCAGTTCATTGGTCCTTTGAAGTTGGGAAGTAGCGTTCAAACTCTTTTAAAAGCACAGACAGGTGATTGTGCACCAGCGGCCAGCCAGTCGCCGCATATTATGCAGAGCCGACTTGGTGTGTGGGAATCACCGGTTGCGATAAATCCATTGTCTGTTAAAAGCTTTCTTTTTGTTGGAAGTCGTACGCTGTTCATCTCTCTCTTCACTGTGCCTTTTTCCCTTCACAAAGAAACTTTCCAAAGACGTCTGTTTTTCACACATTTTGCTAGCTGGGTTAAATGTTGGCGCTCAAGTGACCAAGATATCAGAATCAGAATCAGAAATATAACCGAGAGAATCCGGTCATTTTTCAAAATAAAAGACTTTTCAAAATAAAAGATCGTTCGGGCTCAGAAAATAAATAAAACGGAAATAACTAATTATTTCTTGCGCGGCCCGGTACCAATCGATCCATGGACCGGTATGTATGTGTAAAGTTAAAGTTGAGTTAAAGTACCAATGATTGTCACACACACACTAGGTGTAATGAAATGTGTCGTCTGTATTTGACCCATCCCCTTGTTCACCCCCTGGGAGGTGAGGGGAGCAGTGGGCAGCAGCGGCGCCACGCCCGGGAATATTTTTTGGTGATTTAACCCCCAATTCCAACCCTTGATGCTGAGTGCCAAGCAGGGAAGAATGCTGGTATGAGCTTTTAAACATAACCCGTTAACTGCTGCCAATCAAATGGTGAATAAGATACTCTTTATATATATATATATATATATATAGTATTGTAGGGTTATACAACTGTTAAGCAGCTATGGCACATTCTATTTTTTTATTGGTCTTTAAAGACACCGTCAGGTGAATTTATTTAAATGAATTAAATTGAATTTAATTCAATCTGGGTATAAATGGTAATTCGTCTCTATTTGTAAGCCCTGTGATTGACAGGGGATCACTTGAGTGCATACCTCACCTCATTCACTAAATCAACTGGGATTTACTCTAGCTTTCCCATAACTCTGAGCAGGATAAGCATTACAGAACATAGATAGATGGATGAAAAATCCAATTTAACATGTTGAGAATTGTATATCTCAGTTAAATCTCTATAGATTGGTTGTAATTTGCTGTGCTTATGTAGCATGTTATCACATTTTGGTCCCTTGAATCTACATTATAGCTCATTTAAATGTTGCTCCTTTCTCAATACTATATGTTAACTGACTGATTTTGTGGGGTACAAAAGTTTATGTAACCTGTATGTTACTCTAATAAAGCACTGTACAAGTACTAAGTAAAATAGTGAATGATATGTCTTGGCTATATCAGAAGAAACTAAATTCAGCTCTAGGAATGGAGAGTAATAAAGACTGAACACGGGATTTATGTTTAAGTGGTACCAAATTATATTAAAGAATAATAGGAAAAATAACAAACAACATTAAACATGTAAATTCAAATGGCCATTCACATATACATAAATTCACACAACGTTCAGTTATTTACAACATCAGTATATGTGATTTAGTCCTTGTTTTTTACCAACGATGGTATGAGCGCAACACAAATACATAGTTCATTAAATGGCCCCGCTAAGTCCACGTTGTGGTGGCAGTGTCCAGAGGGGTTTTAGTGAAGGGACGGGGAAAAAGTGAAGGTTCAGGAGGACCGCAATGAACTTGTTGCGTTTTGGCAAAAAGAAGGGAAAAACAGAGGGCGGCTGCTAAGAAGCCTCCTACCAGCCCGGGGTTCGGTTGGGTGGATTCAGTTCAGGTAGTTCGGTTCCAGGCATAAAGCTTCAGACTCTAGTTCAGGGGCTCTAAGCTCGCCATCCAACCTGGCCTGTATAAAAAGGGCAGGACCAGTCAAGTTTCCAGTGTGCACACAAAAAATACATTCAAATACTAAATACTAAATAATACTACTGTATTCAAATAGCAAAGTATATTCCTTAATATTGTACAATAAATAATTCATACATCCAATTAGAATAAATATAATAATTGTTATATCAAAATATTCATTTCTCTAAAAAAGGTATCAAAATGTAAACACTGCATCACAAATAGAGTGCTAGCAGACACAGTGGTTGACTGGACTGCTTCATAAAGTGCCTTGGATGCATAGCACTGATAACTATCAAAGCTAGTAAAACAAACCAAGAACAATCAAACAATTGTTGACAGTGATAACATTTCATTCATTGGTTTAACTATATTCAGAGAAACCGGGCATATAAGTAGATGCTAACTGCTCCATTCAAAACGAATGCAGCGGCTAGGCTATGTAAAGCTACACAAATGCAACTCACCAATTCCGCAGATAAATCACTCTCAAACACTCCCGCGGACGACCCACGGCTCCGGTAGTCGGCTCCTACAGTTCGACATCATTACATTTCAGTTTAGAAGGCTGCTTTAATAATTAAAGCGTAAAACCGAGTCACATACCTGCAGCAACCTCACACAGTGTGTTCCTCTCGCTCTCACCGGTAGCAGCCCACTTCCGGGTTTTATGCTCGTCTGACAGCCACGTTAAGTCACGTGACCGCGTGACGTAATGACGCACGCAAGAACAGCTTAGACGACGAAAAATAAATAGAAAGGATATTTAAATGGGGTTTTGTCACCCGGGTTACATCCTCCCCCCTTTAGATCATGCAACTCCTGATGCATGCTAAACGTCGCGAACATCCGTTTTCAAAAGGTTGTTTGCTGCATAGGTAGTGAACGCTTCGTCATAGGCATTGACTAAACCATGAAATAGCGTCTGAACAACGGAAATGAGAGGATTACCTAACGCCGCATATTGAAGGCGATTAGGAGGTTGACGCTGACGACTAGGATGACTGATCACAGACGTGGTTTCAACGACACGATCAGGCAAGTTCGCAGCTTCAGGTGGTAATTCTGCTGGACTGAGCAACGACTCGGTTTGGCAGGGTGATGCCTCTGCTTGGTCAAGGAGCTCTGGTTCGTCCACAGGTGGGTCTTCTTCAAATAGACCGGTTGGTGGTGTTTCGAAAGGCTCAGGTGGGTTTTCACCAGGCTCGAGTTCCTCTTCTTCCACAGGTAAAGAAGCTTCAGATTTGGCAGAGGACTCTCCATCAGAAGGTGAGCTTTCAGTTTCCAAGACAGGATTGACAAGAATGACTGAAGGCACAGGTGAGGAATACACAGCCCTGGGCAGCGGCTGAGTGCGGTGTTCAGCTCCGGGTTCGACAGCGTGCGAACTCTGGAACTGAAAAGTGGTTGGCGGAATCAGAACTTGAGGTCGATTCCATTCATCTTCCTCCAGGTCTTCAGATTGATCGACGGTTACTGGCTTCCGGCTCCGGGTTACAGGGCGATGTGGTGGTGTAACTGGCAATGGATCTGAACCACCACTGGATGGCAGAAAAGAGCATGGGAGGAGTAGATCTCTGTGGAGCGTACGATTGGGTCTATCTGCCCTGTTCTCAGGCCGAACTGTGTACACCGGCAGGTCCCCGGCACGCTTCACAACGACGTAAACATCGTGCTCCCATTTATCTTCAATCTTGTGCTTGCCACGCAGCCTGACATTTCGCACAAGAACTATATCTCCTTCCTCCAGACTCGACGGAGTGACTCGCTGATCGAAACGAGTTTTATTCCTTCCGCCAGATTTAGCAGCATTCTTTGAAGCAATTTCGAAACTCTCTTCAAGTCTGGACCGCAGGTTCTCAACATATTGGGAATGAGAGGTGGCTTGTCTTCCTCGCACAGGTAAGCCAAAGGCCAGATCTACCGGGAGTCGCGGTGAACGGCCAAACATCAGTTCGTACGGCGTAAAACCGGTGACATCGTTTCTCGTACAGTTGTAAGCATGCACTAACGGTTTTACGTGTTCCTTCCATTTGGCTTTCTTCTTGTTCTCAAGGGTCCCAAGCATGCTGAGTAGGGTCCGGTTGAATCTCTCGACTGGGTTTCCCCGAGGATGGTAAGGGGTTGTCCTGGTCTTTACAATCCCAGCGAGTTGGCACAGTTCTTTTATCAATTTAGACTCGAAGTCGGGTCCTTGATCCGTGTGGAGACGTTCAGGTATTCCATAGCACACAATGAAGTTTTCCCATAAACACTTTGCCACTGTCTTCGCCTTTTGGTTTGCGGTGGGTATGGCTATTGCAAACTTTGTAAAGTGGTCGGTGAAAACCAGAATGTCTTTAATATTGCTTTGATCGGGTTCGAGTGACAAGTAGTCCATGCAGAGCAACTCCAAGGGCCGACTCGTCTTGATGTTAACGAGTGGTGCAGATCTTTCAGGAAGTGCCTTGCGTCTCACACAACGATTGCAGGTCTTGATCTTATTCTCCACGTCAGCTGCCATACGAGGCCAGAAAAAACAGGTGCGTACGAGGTCCAAAGTCCGCTCAATGCCCAGGTGACCCATGTCATCATGTAAACTGGTCAGGACTACAGACGTCAACTCCTTCGGTAACACAAGCTGGAAAGAGACTTGTTCTCCGTCATGCCTCCTCCGGTACAAGATGTCCTCTTGTATCTCGAGACGATTCAGCTCCCTTAGCAACAGCGCAAGGTCCGGGAGTTCGCTCCTTGCCGTTGGGGGAACCTTTTCCCCAGTGTCAATCTGGTGAATGACCTCTCTGATAACTGGGTCAGCTAGTTGCTTTTCCTTGAGGTCCAGATGTGACAGGGCGGGAACAACTGGTAGGCCATGATGGTCTTCACTGGCGTAGCAGTCAGAGACTGCATTGGCTGACAAACTCAGAGACTCGACCAGGGTAATCTGACTTCCTGCGGAACTGCTGGGCTGACTGGTGACAAGACAGCGGTGGCAGATGGCAGATACGATGTCTGGGTCGAGTTCTTCCACTTCACTCTGTTCAACAACATGTTCTTCCGTGAATTTGTTAATCAGGTCCCAGTCTTTCTGCACTGACAGGTCAGCAGGTTGGTTGTGAGGGCGGCGTGATAGAGTGTCGGCGTCGAGGTTCTGCTTCCCGGCTCGATACTGCAGCTTGAAAGTGTAGGTGGACAGGGCAGCAAGCCATCTATGACTGGCGGCATACAACTTTGCCGATGTTAACAGGTAAGTGAGCGGGTTGTTGTCAGTCACTACCACAAAGTGGGCCCCGTACAGGTAGTCATGAAACTTCTCACACACACTCCACTCCAGCGCAAGGAATTCTAACTTGTGTGCAGGATACCTCGATTCGCTTGCTGACAGGCCCCGGCTGGCGTAAGTGATTACTCTCAGCTGGCCTTCTTGGTCTTGGTAAAGAGCCGCTCCAAGCCCTGTGGTGCTGGCGTCAGTATGCAAGATGTATGGATGTTTTGGGTCGGCGAAGCCAAGGACTGGGGAACTGGTCAACTTCTCAATGAGTGTTTCGAAAGCTTGCTGGCAGGTAGGTGTCCATCGCTCTCCGAAGGGCTGTTTCGTGTCATGAAACTTTGCTGGACTCGATCTCTTCTGGGACTTGGAGGTAGGTGTATAGCCCCGCGTCAAATCATTGAGAGGTTTGGCAATGACGGAGTACCCCTTTATGAACCTCCGGTAATATCCAGCAAATCCTAGGAGCGACTTGAGCTCCTTCAAAGTTCTTGGAATTGGCCAGGTTTTTAAAGCAAGGATTTTGTCCGGATCGGTCTCGACTCCCTTCTCTGAAACTATATGTCCCAAGTACTTGACAGACTTCTGGAAAAATTTACATTTCTCGGGAGAGAGCTTCAGACCATATTCTTTTAGACGATGCAATACCCGCAGCAGCCTCCGCTCATGTTCTTCCAGCGAATCTGAAAACACGATGAGATCGTCGAGGAAAACCAGAACTTCCTTTAAATGGAGATCCCCCATGCTTTTCTCCATTAACCGCTGAAATATAGATAGAGCATTTGTTACCCCTTGGGGCATTCGGTTGAACTCCCAAAATCCGATGGGCGTTACGAAAGCTGTCTTAGCTTTGTCTTCTTCATTCATTTCGATCTGGTAGTATCCAGATTTCAAATCGATAACGCTGAACCATTTTGAACCGGTCAAAGCGGAAAGAGACTCCTCCAGATTTGGCAAGGGGTAGGCGTCTTTAACCGTTTGAAGGTTCAGCTTCCTGTAATCGATGCACAAGCGTATGTCCCTGTTCTTCTTACGGACCACTACGACTGGTGACGAAAATGGCGACTCTGATTCACGAATGACACCAGCCTCCAGCAGGTCTCTGAGATGTTGTCGGACGGCCTCGATGTCATGAGGATGAATGGGTCTGGCTCTGTGTTTGAACAAAGTTTCGTCATCCAGCTTTATGTGATGTTTCACTTTGTTCGTGCGTCCAAAGTCCAGTTCACTGAGTGCGAAGGCGTCCAGGATCTGATGGAGTTTCTCTGTGATTCTTGTCTTCCACTCCGGTGGAATAGGTGACTCTCCAAAATTCAGCTTTAGATTGATGCGAGGACTTTCAGATGATGAACAGCTTGTTGACACGCTGTGCGACAAGATCTGCGGTGACACGGCAAGTTTTGCGATGGTGGAGAGAGGTGGGATGGTCACATCCTGGTCCGACTCGTTACTCAGGATGACCGGAATCTTCTTGTGGGATTGGCTTGGGAGCATAATCAAAGAATTTTTGACACAGCCCACCTGGCAGTGGTGAGGCGGGATGCTCCACAAGCGCCCACTGACCGAGAGACAGCATGCTGGTGGGAATGAAGCCATCGACGACGGTAGTGCGCCCAGCAGGGATGAGGACAGGCGACTTAATGGCTAACCTCACAACGCCGTCGCAGCCTTGTTGTTGTTGCTGGTGGCGTATTTGCAGTAGTTGCAGCACTGCTCTGTAGCCATTTGCTGTCGGCTGTAAGTTGGATAAGCCACTCCCCAAATGCTGGTTGTATAACGGCTCCAGTGTATTCATGCCGATTAACACCTGGGACTGATGAGCTTTGTCGTCAGGAACAACCAGCGCTAGCGTTGAGACGTCAAAATCAGCTCCCAGGAACTCTCTTGGAAAGGTGACCACCATCTCCACATATCCAAGATACGGAACGACCTGTCCTGCAGCTCCTTCAACTTGCAGTAAGTCACGCAGGGGTTTCACCGGCTGGTCCGCAAAATGCTGGTTGTAGAATGAGACTGGGATCGTAGTTACTTGCGATCCGGTGTTCAACAAACAGTTGAATTCTTCGCCAGCGATTTTGATGTTTGCTGTGCAGCGGGATCCGACCAAGCCTTTAGGTAACCGGGATGGAACAGCAGTAGTGCTTTGCGTCATTTCTTGACATTTGACATATTTCTTCTTTGGATTGGGACATTGTGGGTCCACAACAGTTCCGGTTTGCCCCACAACTGGAACTGACTCTAGTTTAAAGATGGTCTGGACAAGGAGTTAGATTTTTGCCAGCTTTGTTGCTTTTCTGCAAACTGTTTCTTCTTGGCAGCGACAAAGGCAGAGTTCGGTGGGTTATCACAGTATGTCCTTATATGACCATCTTCACCACACCGATAGCAGTAGCCAGGCTTGGGAACAGGAGACGGGTTCTTTGGTTGCTTGCCCGCCCCCTGGCCCTTACTCGACATACCACCAGGTGTGGGCTTGAAAGCAGCAGACTGACAGGATCTTGACTGGGCAGCAGTGAGTGTTGCGAGCTGCTTCTGGACGTCGGTCAGCTGTTTAGCGAGCTGCTGCGTGACGCTGGTGAGAGCAGAAATCTCTCCCCTCTCTGCACTGTCTGTGTAGGCGTACTGCGCATGGTTTGCAGCCCTGGAGCGTGAAGAGCCGAGATGTTGCTGCATACGGATGGACTTTGCTGCTTCACGATCCTCTTCAGTTCGCAGCAAGAGCAGAAATTCAGCAAACGTTGGGGGGTTCTTTTTCCTTAGTTTCAGTTGGAGTTCTGTTATTAGGGAGTTGTTCCAACAGCCACGGCAAAACTGAGTCAGAAGATGTCTTTCAAAGTCTTTGTTCAGTACACCGCCTCGTTTCACAGCCTGGTTCAGCGCCACCTGTAGACGTTGCAAATATTTAGACGGTTTCTCTCCAGCATCCTGGAACGTGTCCATAAACTTGGCGTATAGCTCATCACCATCCTGGACCGTGCCGTATGCTGAGTCAAGTGTCTGTAAATACACGGCTGGAGGAGCGTCCGGTTTCAGGTCCTTCACCATATCCGCAGCAGGTGGTAACAAGCTATCGAAGATCTTGCGTGAGCGCTGTAGGTCGGACACGGCAGGATCCTTCAATAGCAGCTCTACCCCGGCACGCCATGTGTCATAATCGGACTCTGTTGGAGATCTAGGCGATCTTCCTGAGAAGGTTCTGAGACGCTGCGCTGACAGGTTCATAGCGCTATCGTCGTTCTTCACGATATGTTCGACTACATAGCGTTGAACTTCAGGTGGGTTGAGATTACCGTGCAACATGGCTGGCGGAGGGGGTCTTGTGCTGGTTTGGGCTGTAGGATCTGGCTGGACTCGTGGCGGCAGTTCCACGTGCTGGTTCGAAGCGGCAAGATCAGCCGGATGCTTTTTACTGTCTTCGGAAAGATTCTCGTCCTCAGTGGCGGTGGTGTGGAGCTTGTTGACCTTCTGACCAAGCAGAGACATCACCCCACTTAGGATGATTGAAAAATCTTGGCCGGTCAGTTCCGCAACTCTTTCTAGCTCGGAGAGGTAATCATTGGTCTTTCGCTTCCCTACCTCATCCGCACAGACTGTAGCGAGTTCTGAAATTTTATAAGCCACTTTTTCCGTATCGCACACATACGTATACGGCAGAAGTGGACGTAACGCAACCAATGCGGCGCCTGAGCTGTACTCTACGACAATCGAAAAATGAAAATCAGATTCGGGTTCATCTATAATTTATTTTCTTTGAAATAGACCCGTACTGCTGTAAAAATTCAACTACTCCGTTGTCGGTTTTAGTTTTTGTTGCGTCTTCGATCAAAACTGCATTTGGAATCTTAATGCCATGTTTGTCGAATATTTCCATTTTTCCAAAACAATAATATAAGTACCACAAAAAAATTGTTCAGTTATTTCTCTTCGCTCCTGGCTAGCTCGCCACGTTATGTAGCCTGTATGTTACTCTAATAAAGCACTGTACAAGTACTAAGTAAAATAGTGAATGATATGTCTTGGCTATATCAGAAGAAACTAAATTCAGCTCTAGGAATGGAGAGTAATAAAGACTGAACACAGGATTTATGTTTAAGTGGTACCAAATTATATTAAAGAATAATAGGAAAAATAACAAACAACATTAAACACGTAAATTCAAATGGCCATTCACATATACATAAATTCACACAACGTTCAGTTATTTACAACATCAGTATACGTGATTTAGTCCTTGTTTTTTACCAACGATGGTATGAGCGCAACACAAATACATAGTTCATTAAATGGCCCCGCTAAGTCCACGTTGTGGTGGCAGTGTCCAGAGGGGTTTTAGTGAAGGGACGGGGAAAAAGTGAAGGTTCAGGAGGACCGCAATGAACTTGTTGCGTTTTGGCAAAAAGAAGGGAAAAACAGAGGGCGGCTGCTAAGAAGCCTCCTACTAGCCCGGGGTTCGGTTGGGTGGATTCAGTTCAGGTAGTTCGGTTCCAGGCATAAAGCTTCAGACTCTAGTTCAGGGGCTCTAAGCTCGCCATCCAACCTGGCCTGTATAAAAAGGGCAGGACCAGTCAAGTTTCCAATGTGCACACAAAAAATACATTCAAATACTAAATACTAAATAATACTACTGTATTCAAATAGCAAAGTATATTCCTTAATATTGTACAATAAATAATTCATACATCCAATTAGAATAAATATAATAATTGTTATATCAAAATATTCATTTCTCTAAAAAAGGTATCAAAATGTAAACACTGCATCACAAATAGAGTGCTAGCAGACACAGTGGTTGACTGGACTGCTTCATAAAGTGCCTTGGATGCATAGCACTGATAACTATCAAAGCTAGTAAAACAAACCAAGAACAATCAAACAATTGTTGACAGTGATAACATTTCATTAATTGGTTTAACTATATTCAGAGAAACCGGGCATATAAGTAGATGCTAACCGCTCCATTCAAAACGAATGCAGCGGCTAGGCTACGTAAAGCTACACAAATGCAACTCACCAATTCCGCAGATAAATCACTCTCAAACACTCCCGCGGACGACCCACGGCTCCGGTAGTCGGCTCCTACAGTTCGACATTTCAGTTTAGAAGGCTGATTTAATAATTAAAGCGTAAAACCGAGTCACATACCTGCAGCAACCTCACACAGTGTGTTCCTCTCGCTCTCACTGGTAGCAGCCCACTTCCGGGTTTTATGCTTGTCTGACAGCCGCGTTAAGTCACGTGACCGCGTGACGTAATGACGCACGCAAGAACAGCTTAGACGACGAAAAATAAATAGAAAGGATATTTAAATGGGGTTTTGTCACCCGGGTTACATTTACCTTGGTGGAGTTCTGTGCTAATGGTCTCCTCTACTCTAGAAAATCTAAATCAGTAGTGGTGTCTTAAAATAGCTGCTGATTTGTTATGGAGGAGTATGAACTGACTATCAACGTCGCAGTCGAATCCATCCATCCATCCATCCATTTTCTACCGCTTGTCCCTTTCGGGGTCGCGGGGGGTGCAGCTGACATAGGCGCAGTCGAATCATCGGACATTAAATCCCCCTCCTGACTCCATGTACATATAAAATATTGTAGACTTTTTCCCGGTTGTTGAAATGTTGAACAGAAGGTGGGTGATCAAGTCACTTTATTAAAACAAACCACAACTGTCTCTCTTTTAAAGAACTACTGAAATGCGATTTTCTTATTTAAACGGGGATAGCAGGTCCATTCTATGTGTCATACTTGATCATTTCGCGATATTGCCATATTTTTGCTGAAAGGATTTAGTAAAGAACATCGACGATAAAGTTCGCAACTTTTGGTCGCTGATAAAAAAGCCTTGCCTGTACCGGAAGTAGCAGACGAGTAGTGTGACGTCACAGGTTGTGGAGCTCCTCACATCTGCACATTGTTTACAATCATGGCCACCAGCAGCGAGAGCGATTTGGACCGAAAAAGCGACGATTTCCCCATTAATTTGAGCAAGGATGAAAGATTTGTGGATGAGGAAAGTGAGAGTGAAGGACTAGAGGGCAGTGGGAGCGATTCAGATAGGGAAGATGCTGTGAGAGGCGGGTGGGACCTGATATTCAGCTGGGAATGACTAAAACAGTAAATAAACACAAGACATATATATATATACTCTATTAGCCACAACACAACCAGGCTTGTATTTAATATGCCACAAATTAATCCCGCATACCAAACACCTCCCCCCTCCCGTCCATATAACCCGCCAATACAACTCAAACACCTGCACAACACACTCAATCCCACAGCCCAAAGTACCGTTCACCTCCACAAAGTTCATACAGCACATATATTTCCCCAAAGTCCCCAAAGTTACATACGTGACATGCACATAGCGGCACGCACGTACGGGCAAGCGATCAAATGTTTGGAAGCCGCAGCTGCATGGGTACTCACAGTACCGCGTCTGCATATCCAACTCAAAGTCCTCCTAGTAAGAGTCTCTGTTGTCCCAGTTCTCCACAGGCCAATGGTAAAGCTTGACTGTCATCTTTCGGGAATGTAAACAATGAAACACCGGCTGTGTTTGTGTTGCTAAAGTCGGCCGCAATACATCGCTTCCCACCTACAGCTTTCTTCTTTGCTGTCTCCATTGTTCATTGAACTAATTGCAAAAGATTCACCAACACAGATGTCCAGAATACTGTGGAATTTTGCCATGAAAACAGACGACTTAATAGCTGGCCACCATGCTGTCCCAAAATGTCCTCTACAATCCGTGACTTCACGCACAGGCGTCATCATACCGAGACGTTATCAGCAGGATATTTTGCGCAAAATTTAAAATTGCACTTTAGTAAGCTAACCCGGTTGTATTGGCATGTTTTGCAATGTTAAGATTTCATCATTGATATATAAACTATCAGACTGCGTGGTCGGTATTAGTGGGTTTCAGTAGGTCTTTAAGGCACATACTCACCTAAATAAACTTGCAAACAAACCACTCTGACCATATGGCTCAGGCTACAATCTCACTGTTTTCCTTTTCCCCTTGATTATCCAATCACCAGTCACGATACATTTACAGACTCTCAGAGTGTTAGAACATAGAACTCTTCAAGCAGGAATGAAGGAGCGCAAACGCACATTTCCTTCACATTAGTGTTAAGAAAAAGTAAATCTAGGCATGTGATTGTGACAGAAAAATGTAAAGCTCACGCCAGGATACGCACTGCCCACAGTACCCTGGAGTCTGTGGGTACATTTACGGTGCACTTTTAAATGTGCTTTGGTGAAACCATCCAATCTCTAATGTGTTGAGGTAGAAGAAGTCGCAAAGGAGAGCTATGTTTTGTTCTCTTCATTGAAATACTATAATCCTTTCAAACGTTTGAAGGGTCATATTACCATTTATTTCCTAATTTTCCTTACTTCCTGTAGGGCTTTTTTCAATCAATCAATCTGATTTTATTTATATCTCCCTGAATCCCAATTGCCTCTAAGGGCTTCACAAACTTACTAGACATCCCCTGATCTGAACCCACATCCAGAGGAAGGAAGGAACAAATCTAAAAAACCTAGATGGGAAAAAAGAAGAAACCTTGAGAAAGGATTGCAGATGTATGGATCACACTTTCAGGGTGACCGGCTGCAATGAACGTTGAGTGGGTACAGTTAAATTGATAGTGTTTAATTAATAGATAAAGTATGGAAATTAATGTACAACCATGTGACGTTTCTGACACAGAGTGACCACATAATGATCATCATCTTGGAGCTCTGTGCTTAAAAAAAATAAAAATCAGGCCATAGATTGACTCATTGTCAACCATGGGCAAAATCTAACAAATCAGATTTGAGTATAAAAACCCTTAATTGAAGACAGCCCTAAAAAACAGTGTTATGCCTAAACCAAGATACTATATTTTTAAATTAAAGATTACAGGCACACATACTGAAGCAGCACGTTTATAGCATTAGCAAACAACAAGCTATTTAAAAAAAGAGTTGTAACTGTTTGAATTTAATTACTCTGTTGATATATTTAAAAGTAATCACATTTATTGTGATGTTTCGAATGATGAATGTCAAGTATAAAATATAATTAATAAATTAGATCTGCAGATTTGGTGGACATACTGTGAGTATTTAAGAATGACATTCATAGTGGAATTACATCTAATTTATAATTTCACATTTGTCATGATCCATCATGAATTATTAGACTTGATTGTTTCTGTGCAGTCCAGCGCTATTATTTTGGTTCCTCTTGCTGTTTTTGGTTTGTCTGTCTGTGACTTTACTACTCATTCTGAATAGGGCTGCAATGATTAGTCAACATTGTCGACAAATGTTGACGATAACATTTGTCGCAGACAATTATATTTGTCGACACCCCGAGAGGGACAAGCGCTAGAAAATGAATGGATGGATGGACAATAGTTGTGACATCATTGCTTGTATTTTTCTGGGAGGAGGCGGGTCTGCGCTGCCACTCGCAAAAACATCGCCAGTGATAACATGTCAAGTGTGAGAACATTTCCTCCTAATCTTGTTAAAAACATGAATACTGAGCTCATTTTGCAAAGCAGACTTTAACCCACTTATTTCTACTACTGTCGAAAATGGAGAACATCCTGACTACACCATGACACACTTTAATCGCTTCTTTAATTATCCACTTCCTTCCCAGAGTGAGCGTGAAACCATTTTTTGCATGCTCGTGTAACTGGCTGTCGTAGTCGTGTTTGTCACCCAATTCAATTGAAGAAGGTAGTAAATAATTGTATCATTTGTTTACACGTGAGTTTCTTCTTTTTGTGTTTGTTTCAGTGTGACTTCACAGAATGTCATACATTACCAGTGTTGGGACTAACGCGTTACAAAGTAACGCGTTACTGTAACGCCGTTAGTTTCGGCGGTAACTAGTAATCTAACGCGTTATTTTTTTTTATTCAGTAATTTAGTTACCGTTACTACATGATGCGTTACTGCGTTATTTTACGTTACTTTTGATGTAGTATCGGCTAGAAACAGAAGCGCTGCGGTGTCGTTCTTCTGAATCTTCCTCTGTCACAAGCCGGAGAGAAGAAAAGAGGCGCGGTCTATGTGTGTGTGTGTGTGTGTGTGGGTGTGGGGAGGCACACAACTGATCCGCGGTTTGATACATGAAACAAAAAAAAAAGTTGTTGGCACATTCAGTCCACACACAGCGTGGTCATGGCGAGCGGAGTAACGGAGGAGCTTGAACGCCCCGCGCCATTTAATCGGTGTGTTTATAAGTGCAGACTCGGTTGTGCAAAACGAGGGTTTTAAACACATGCTGAACGTGCTTGAACCACGTTACGACATCCCGTCGCGCACCCACTTCAGCAATAAGATTGTGCCAGATCTTTATGAGCATGAGAAGAAAAAAGTTGTGGATGAACTATCCCGAGCATCATCTGTTGCGCTCATGACAGACGGGTGGACGTCCAGCGGAACTATAAGCGCTCACTTCATCACAGCAGACTGGGAGATGAAAAGACACGCCCCCTCTACGAGAGTCACCTTGCGCAGGTACTGACACAAGCAGTGGAGGAATGGAAGATAAAGATATCCCAGTCACACGTGATAATGCCAAAAATCAAATAATTACAGTGAATGAGGCAGGACTGGGACCACAGATAGGTGCTTTGCACATGTAGTGAATTTGGCATCACAGAAGGGAATCTCAGTCAATAGGATGGAGCGCCTCTTTGGGAGGATCAGGAAGGTTTCCTACTTCCACCCAAGCACAACAGCTGCTCATGTGCTTAAGACAAAGCAAGAAATGCTAAAGCTGCCTGCTCATACATGATGTCCCAACGAGGTGGAACTCCACTTATGATATGTTGGAGCAGCAGGCAGCTATATACTCTGCATTGACCCACAACACCCTGAAGACAAATGTCACCCTGTCTGATGATGATGTGAGAGTGGCAGATGAGGTCCTCTAGGTGCTTAAACCCCTCAAAAGTGTTCCATCTCTACTGAGCACTGAAACTTCACCATCTGTGTCAATGATCCTGCCACTGAAAACAAGTATTCTACAATCCATGGCTCCAAGTGTGGAAGACAGCAGCATCACTCCAGATGTCAGGCTTTATTTCACTACCTATGTTTCAAGGAAGATGATGTTTCTTCTTATGTTGCACTTAAACTTGTTTTTTATTAATGGTCATTGGTCCAAGTTTAAAAAAAAGGAGGAATGCCTTTTTATGTTGCACTGTTTTTCATTAATTATGTTAAAAGGAAAATAAAAATGCATGTCAAGTTGATCAACAGATTGTATTATTCTCCAGTGCAATAACAGTACTGAAATGAAGGCAAAAAGGGCATTAATGGGAGCTTTAAAAAAAAAAGAAGAAAAAAAGAAGTAACTAAATAGTTACTTTTCACAGTAACGCATTACTTTTTGGTGTAAGTAACTGAGTTAGTAACTGAGTTACTTTTGAAATAAAGTAACTAGTAACTGTAACTAGTTACTGGTTATCAGTAACTAACCCAACACTGTACATTACAGATGTTATTTCTGGAACGATATATTTTCATAGCAAATTGTTTTGTATATTGCTATTAAAATTACACAAATATTGCGGTTTCTTTGAACCACCATTAAACAAGAAGCGATCACATTGCTTTGCTTTATGGTGGTGGCGGTCACGGTCGGCATGGTTGAGCTTGCCATGAACCCAGGTTGCAGAGATGGATACCGACATGCAGGTAAAAGAGTTTAATTTAACTTGGAAAAATACCATAAGGTAGCAAAAAGCAGGCTATTTTTTGCACTTTTTTTGGAATTTTGACCATCATTCACAACCCTTGTGTGGTACAAAAACATGTTTATTTATTTTTTTGTGCATTCTAATCATTAAAAAAAAAAAACGCTCGCAAAAAAAAAAAAACGCTCGCAAGATGCGACTAACAATGGAGCTAACTGGAGTAGTAGCAGCTTCGGCCCCACTCCATTACCCCTCCTTGCAAGCCTCGAGCTGTATGTCGTAATATGTACAGTATACAGGTATATGCTTTGCTATCGAGTCTTTTTGTCACTCAAGACTGGGCCCCCTCAAAAGGAGCCCAGTCTGAGAACACCATTTTCTTACTCATCTTCCCACAGCGTCTACCTTTTTCCCACCTTCTACGAGGCGCCGTAGGTGGTGACCGATCAGCGTTCCTGATCTGTAATCCTGTACAATGTTTGTTTGGCTAATCTTGAACGGCTTTGTGCTGAAAACTAAATTGTGTTGTACATTTGCAATAGCAATAAAGATCTTTCCATTCCATTCTTTTTGGGGAGGTTAGATTTTGTGTTTTCTTGTTTGTTTTCATTGCTGCTATTTTAACTGCTTTTAATACAAAAACAAGGTTAGTTGTTTTTATTAGCACTTTGCCTTTCCTTTCTTTAAAATGGACAACATTTTAATAGTCATATTAGTTTTTGTAACAGCTGAATAAGCAACACAGTATTAATATTATTAGTATTCCCGTATTTTTCGGAGTATAAGTCGCACCGGAGTATAAGTCGCACCTGCCGAAAATGCATAATAAAGAAGGAAAAAAACATATATAAATCGCACTGGAGTATAAGTCACATTTTTGGGGGAAATTTATTTGATAAAACCCAACACCAAGAATAAACATTTAAAAGGCAATTTAAAATAAATAAAGAATAGTGAACAACAGGCTGAATAAGTGTACATTATATGACGCATAAATAACCAACTGAGAACGTGCCTGGTATGTTAACGTAACATATTATGGTAAGAGTCATTCAAATAACTATAACATATAGAACATGCTATACGTTTACCAAACAATCTGTCACTCCTAATCGCTAAATCCCATGAAATCTTATACGTCTAGTCTCTTACGTGAATGAGCTAAATAATATTATTTGATATTTTACGCTAATGTGTTAATAATTTCTCACATAAGTCGCTCCTGAGTATAAGTCGCACCCCCGGCCAAACTATGAAAAAAACTGTGACTTATAGTCCGAAAAATACGGTATTTATGAATGAATTAGTCATCTTTGTTGTTAGTAAGCACATGACTAAGATAACTTAAGCTGCATTTAGAAGTCGATGGAAAAATTAGAGACATTAAATATGTGTACGCTTTATTGTCCGACTAGTTGACTAATTGTTTAGATAGTCGATGACTAATCGACTATCAAAATAATCGTTAGTTGCAGCCCTACTTCTGAAGCCTGAATTTCTCACCTGTTCCTTGTGGGCAATTAGAAGATTCGCCTGTCCCCTGATTGCCAATCAGGAGGGTTTAAATGCCAGTGTAATTTTCTTGCTACGCTGGTTCATTTGTTTTAATCACCGGGTTGTGCCTTCTTAAAGCTAAGTACCAACGATCATCACACACACACTGCGTATGGTGAAATGTGTCCTCTACATTTGAATCAATAGTTGATTTAACCCCCAATTCCAACCCTTGATGCTGAGTGCCAAGCAGGGAGGCAATGGGTCCTATTTTTATAGTCTTTGGTATAACTCGGCCGGGGTTTGAACTCATGACCTTCCAGTCTCAGGGCTGACACTCTAACCACAAGGCCACTGAGCTTCTTGTGTTTTTGCCTAACGTTGCCTTGTCTTGTCTTATTTTTGTCTCATTATTTATTATCTGTAAACTACTATTGTAGTCACACCAGTCCTTCCTCATTTTTGTTAACTAATTAAAGGACCTCCAACCTGCACGTCACCTACCATTTCTGCATCCTGGGATCACGCCGACCGCAATCGTACAAACCACAACAATATTAATGAAACATCCAGCACTGCAATACACAATGGCATAATTCGAATAACTGTGTAATAAGTGTTAGCGACCTACAGTTTTCTAAAAAAAACTGTGTAAGTTTTTCTAATAATGAATGAACTCATTAATTAACTTTATGTACTTTAGAAGGCTGTTACCGATACGTTTGATGTAAAGTGGCACGCTAACAAGACAAGACAGCTTTAGAATTCCAGCAAATTCACTTAAGTAGCTCTTTACTAATGCATGCGCAGATGCCACTATTAATACGGGGGAATAATGAACATTCAATAAAGTGACAATCATCAACAACAATAATCCTACAATACCCTTCTTGTGGACAAGAAGAGACACAGCCATTGACAGACGTTTATTGGCTTTATTAACTATCAGTAGAAACATTTTACAGGCGCTGCATTCAATCTCCTTCCAGTCTGCAGATTACAAATGCTGAGCTAACAGGCATCGCCTTTTAAAGGCACACACTCTTCTCTCATGTAACATCTCAACTGCATACACCAGAAATATGAAAGTAAAAAAAAAAAAAAACTGACGCATTAAATAATTTCTCTAGTAATTAACTACATCTATTAAATATTAATTCAGTTAGTAATTAATTTACTTATTAAGAAAGTATCAAGTAACTGTAATTAATTACTTTTAAAAATAAATGTTCCTAACACTGCCGGCATATACTTACAAGGTAAGGCTATAAACAACAGAATGTTGAAATAAAAAAAACTTTAAAAGTACCGTGCACAGACATTGTAATGACTAACTAAAAATAAATACTGAAGAAATTTACTTTTTGTTCCAGAAGTTAATGATGCGGTTTTGGACCATGTTGCTCTATAACTTTTCAAAGTAAACCTGAATTACAAACTCATGTATTTAAATATGAAGTCTCACTGCAACCTGTTTTTATTACATGAGTCACAAAAGAAACATCCATACTTCAATCTGAAGCAGCAGGCAGACTTGGAGCAAGCAGATGAGAGACTGGAGGTTCGAGTGAAGCATAATTGCTTGAGATATTAAAGGAAATCTAAATAATAAACATTTTTGAGCATTGTGCCGTTTGAGAATCTTTTGTCAGAGGCTATCATAGAGTTTAGCAGATGGACAGATAAATAATTTAGGAAAAATGCTGTAAGCTGTATTCCAGCTAGCGATTTGCCCTTTAATTCTGTTTCCCATTATGAAATAATGGAACAAACAATTATTCAATATAATTTTTCATGATATGATATAATTTGGTGATGTTTAACATTTTAGCATAGCTGATTTTCACATCAGAGACAAATTAGTTATGCTATTCTTATGCATAATTATTTTGCCCAGTAAATAATTAATTAAAGAAGTCCTGTAACCTTTAAGTTCTGCTAAGGTATGTGCAATCTCCTCCACAGAGGTTACAATCTAAAAGTATGTTTCAACAATTAATTATTTGCTCAAGGCCAATATCTGCTGAATATGCAATACACCCCTAACTGGTGAAGATGCTAAAGCAAATACAAGATGCTGTTTTTTTATTTTTGCCAGTGTGCTACTGTCTGAAGCTTTTATTATTAGAATAACAATGTTTGCTAAATAAAAACAAAACAAAAAAACAGGGGAGGATTAGTATAACCATATTCATATACATGCCATTACTGAATAGGTTTTTCACTTTGATTAGCTGTCGATAGGAACACAATATATGGCGAGGCCTGAATGGTAAAGCAACAGTCTAGAAGTGCTTGCAAATAATTGATGGGTTATGCCAAGATTTATAACACCAGCATTAATCCACAAGAAATTGTTCAAATGCACATAAGCGAACGTATGTGAACTCTGAGTAACCCACTTATTTCTACTACTGTCGAAAACGGAGAAAATCCTGACTAAACCATGACACACTTTAATCGCTTCTTTAATCATCCACTTCCTTCCCAAAGTGAGCGTGAAACTATTTTTTGCAAAGGCTAGTGTCGCTGGCTGTCGTAGTCGTGTTTGTCACCCAATTCAATTGAAGGAGGTAGTAAATAATTGTATCATATGTTTACACGTGAGTTTCTTCTTTTTGTGTTTGTTCTTCTTTTGGTCAAATAAATTACATCAAGTTGCCTCACATTGAAAAGGTGTTCAGTATTGCATATTTTGATGTGACTTCAGTGACTTCACAGAATGTCATACATTACAGATGTTATTTCGGGAACGAAATATTTTCATAGCAAATTGTTTTGTATATTGCTATTAAAATTACACAAATATTGTGGTTTCTTTGAACCACCATTAAAAAAGAAGTGATCACATTGCTTTGCTTTATGGTGGTGGCTGTCACGGTCGCGCATGGTTGAGCTTGCCATGAACCCAGGTTGCAGAGCTGGATAGCGACTTGCAGGTAAAATAGCTTAATTTAACTTGGAAAAATACCATAGGGTAGCAAAAAGCAGGCTACCTTTTGGAGTTTTGGGGGATTTTGCCAATCATTCACAACCCTTGTGTGGTACAAGAACACGTTTATTTATTTTTTGTGCATTCTAATCATTAAAAAAAACCACTCTCAAGATGTGACTAACAATGGAGCTAACTGGAGTTGTTATTATAGAGGTTTATTTGAAATAGGGACAGATACAAAAACATAGACATCTGAAACAGTTATCCAATGTATACATCATAGTGTTTGTAGCCAAAGCTACTTTACAACACGTGTCCCCAACAACAACAACAACAACAACACAGATCCACCATCATTAAAATAGGAAAATAAAAAATAGAATGAGTCGATAATAATGATAATAGTAATAATATAGACAAAGTGCAAACTAGATAAAAGCCAATAATAATAATAACACAGACAAAGTGCAGACTAGATAAAAAACAATTAATAAAAATGAGTAAAAACTAAACATGGGAACACGATTGTTGCTCAACTAGCCATAATTTTGTTTGTTTTTTGAAAGTGACAAGTGCAGGTATACTTTTCAAAGTGTCCGGTAAAGAGTTCCATAGTTGTGGTCCTTTTATTGAAAAGGCAGTCTGGGCAAAAGATGTCCTACGAAATGGAACACAACAGTTGCCTTTTGACATTTCTCGGGTGGTAGATCTGGTACCACTTTGCAGTCTTGTAATTGCCTTGCAGAGCAATTGGGGAGCAGAGTTATCCAAGCATTTAAAAACCAGTTTGACTGTGTGTAACAAAATAAAATTGGTAAAACTTAAAATATTGTATTTGGTTAAACTTTGGCAATGATGATATCGTATACTCTTCTTGTCTAGAACTTTCAAGGTGCTGTTATAAAGACACTCAATGGTCTTGATTGATGACTGGTGTGCCTGGGACCATGTAGTTAATTTGCTTATGAAGCCCTCTAAAAATATATAAAAAAATGCTAAATTTTGTATAAACCAATCTGATGCTACATTTATATTATAAGAGCTAAAACAAAAGGAACTACTTTTCACCTTGCTAACATAGACATTCCCACAGCTACCGCCAATCTCGTGCTAAGATAGCTGCTGCATCCTTGCTGTAACTACTGTAGCTCTTGCATCACTTACGCAATCACTTCAGAGTGTGTTAAAGTTATTGCTCGATTATAAATTATGCCTAACATGTGTATAGTAAAAGGCCACAAGCGAAAAAGTAGGTCAACTTTGAAATTCCACTCTTTAGCAACTACAACCCCGGACTGAAGCAGTGGACCCTGGCTGAGCACTGGCTCCCAGCTTGGACAACAACATGGCGACATTGTTCGAAAGTTTTTAATGTTTGTTTTTTTTAGCGGAGGACTATTCTGAGTTTACCATGTCAACTCAGTGTACAGGTGTTGTGCTAAAAGATTCAGCCATCCCATCAGAGCTTTGGAATGCTGAAATCATGGGTATCCCAGCACCATATAAATAATATTACCTTGAGAAACACAATTAATTTCCAGAATAACAAAAGCTTTGAGGTAAAACTATTATGTGTTATGTTATCTAACATCTTTGACAATCAGCATGAGTTTGTAACAGTCCACTTTTTTATGAATATGCCGAAGTTTAGGGTATTAAACGATTATAACATCATTAAAATACAACTTAAAAAACATACCAAAAATCCTACCACGACCGGGATTTGAACCCAAGATATTCTGCCTTGTAAATCAAGTACTTATGTCGCCCGCCAGGGAGCCAGGAGGAAACTTTGTCTTCATGTTCTAATCGGTGACACAGCATGACCTGGCCAAAAATACATTTGGGGTAAAATTGTATATGAAGTGCCTTGTTATTCAATAATTTACATTTTGATATGCTTTTTCACGCAAAATAAGCCCCCACTGATCGTGAAGCCCTATGCAGGCCACATGTTCTGCATTAAGGGCGGGGCGGCACCTAGCTGGCTCAACAACGCTATTATACCGACAGCATCAATGTCATTCATGTGAAACCAACATTAGTTACGTCAGTATGATTTAATGTTACCGTTACGTTGAGAGCACATTTCGGATCAGATAATGTTTAAAGTAAAAGTGGGATTGATTGGGTTACGTTGTTGGAGTTGTAGCAGGCTGTGCATGACCAAAGATTGTATATTGAGAGAGGATGATCTACTGCATGATGTTGTACAGCGCACACGATGTGCTACACAAAGAACATGTACAGTCAATCATATAATTTTCCTTTTGTCACTTGAGAAAAGTACAGAGGAGTCGAGTACATGGCCTTGGCATCCTCACTGGTACTACCGGCCACACACACACACATTGTACCAGAAAAAACACTGAGGTATATATTGTATTTGTGCTTAATAAATATGTCCTTTTGACGCTATCATTATTAGTACAATAATTGACATTAAGTGGTGAAATGTGTAGCTGTTGAGGTGAGCGTATTACATCGCATGTACCGTATTTTTGGGACTATAAGGCGCACTTAAAATCCTTTCATTTTCTCAAAAATCGACAGTGCGCCTTATAACCCGGTGCGCTTAATGTACGGAATAATTTTGGTTGTGCTTACCGACCTTGAAGCTATTTTATTTGGTACTTGGTCAAATGATATGTGTGACCAGTAGATGGCCGTCACACATGAGAGATACAAGTAGACTGCAATATCAATCAAGTAAACAACACCAAAATTGTATATATTCCATTGAAAATATAGAACATTACACACGGCGCTCAAAAATCTATCAACATGTTTTAGTATGACTGTGGTAAGCTATGAAGCCGCACCGCTTGATAGATTGTCGGCGCATTAAACATACAAGTATTATTATGGTGTGTGTATAAGGTAAGACATATTATCTGCCGTTTTGTTTCGCAATATTATGCAAAAGCAACTTTTCTTACCTTCTGGTACCAGCTGATCTGTATTTTAGATCTGTGTAAGTCATGAAAATGTGCGCACGTCCGCCTTTGTAGTCCGTACCGACAACGTAGTCGATGAGCTTCTTCTTTTTTCTATCTTCTTTTTATGTGATATTCATCCTCTGCTGTTGCCATTTCTAATATAAAGTAGTGTAAAGTTCTTACTTATATCTGTCAGTAAATTCGCCATGAAAGCGCTAAAACATACCGGCTTAGTGAGTTCACATGATTCATCCAAGGAACTTTAGTTTTTAGAGAGTTCCGGTCGGACGGTTTTTCACAAGACACATTTCCGGTGTTGTTATTGCACTAGCGTGCTACAGATGAGGAGATGCTGCTCCGTTATTGATATAAGTAAAGTCTGAATGTCATCAAAACAGTTAGCTCCATCTTTTGACACTTCTTCCACACCCGTCCTTGCACGCTACACCGCTACAACAAAAATGACGGAGAAAAGACGTTGCCGAATATGAGCCACGTGAATAAGACCGCCCACAAAACAGCGCATCCGGAAGCGACTGTCAGAAAGTGGCTTGAAGATGATCTGTAAAACATATTCTATGCAACATTTTGACCAAAGAACCACCATTACATGTTATGTAGACCACAAGGAAGTGTTTTCAATTTAGAAAAAAATATATATAATATGACTCCTTTAATGCGCCCTATTCGCCTTTTGTATGAAAACAGACCTGACTAGACCCGCTCATCGGCAGTGCGCCTTATAATCCGGTGCGCCCTATGGTCTGGAAAATATGGTAAATGAGTACATCACAACGTATCTGAATTTGACATAAGGCGTAGCCATTGGGACCATCGTATATAAACTCTGGTTGGTTAAAAACTTTGCTACGTTCAACATGATGAAATTCTGTAGTGCTGATGTCATCAGAACACGTCAAACACAGCTAAGGTGTTGGTTGATTCCTAATATCAGAATCAGAATCAGAAATACTTTAATAATCCTCGAGGGGAAATTAAGATTTTCAGCATAATCCCATTCAAGATCAGACAAACATTACAGGGAGACAGAACAGGATCGCTGACGGGTCTGCCAACTTCCGGTGCCCCTTACAAAAAAGGTGAGAAACAGGTAAATGCTAGGGGGGATGAGAAATAAAAAAGCAGTCTAAGCCTGGGCCCCTGGAGAGGGGGGCCAGACTGAGGCCAAGGGGGAAAACCCATAGTCATAGCAAAAATAAGCATGTGTGTAAGAGGGAAACATCAAAAAGCACAAAGGACATTAAATACAGTAAAAGAGCAGAGCTGATGCAACCAGCCATTTCTACATACAGCTACAAAAGTAAAAACAACAACAACAAAAACATATACACTGTAGTGTCCTCTGCGGTGTTCCACGCCATCGTCTGCTGGGGTGGAGGCAGCAAGGCCAGAGACAGGAGCAGACTCCACCATTGGCCGCCCACTAACTCTCGGCCAGTGTCCAGTCCGCATGGATGAGCGACTAATATGTATGATACATCAAATATTTACTGTTTTTTCACATTACAGCATGTCCAAAAATGTAGAAGCATGGTCTATTTGAGTTACCATATTTTTCGAACTATAAGTCGCAGTTTTTTTCATAGTTTGGCCGGGCTCCAGTGCAACTTATATATGTTTTTTTCCTTCTTTATTATGCATTTTCGGCAGGTGCGACTTATACTCCGGTGCGACTTATACTCCGAAAAATACGGTAATCGGGATTAATTAGAAAAAAAAAATAGGTCTGTCGCGTTGAGATGTGATATTATCTGTTCTGCACAATTACATAACATATCTGATGACCTAACATAATGACATCACAAACAAATACGCTAAGATGTGCTGTCAACTACGGCTGCACAATTAATTGACATTGAGGTTTTAATTACTGCAATTATCAATCGCAATAGGCTGAGGTTTTTTTTTATTTTCTGTCTCCTCCATCTTCCAAATGAATCAGAATTGTCAAGCCTTGCATCCTTGAACTGCTGACGAATCAAAAGTGGTTACAGGAAACAACGCTGTCTGTGCTGCAGTCGATGCAGTCAGTCAATATACACCACTTGTGTCCATTACTCTACAATGTTTGAAAAATGTTTTAATGGTGACGGTGTAAAATAACTAAAATAACTTCTCTGTAAAATCAGTACGTGTCCTGTCAACTTACTTCAAAACGGTGGACGACCACAACAAGTAGCCATGGACGGTATAAGCAAACATGGGTGTTGTAGACGTAAACCCAAATATTTTAGAAATTGGATTATTGGACCCGTGACCTCCAAAGGGACAAGCGGTAAAAAATGGATGGATGGATGCATTATTGGATATTCTTCTAATGTATGCCAACTTGAGACAAGAATATGTTATTGACAGTCTAAAAGTAACATGACTCGTTCACACATCATTCTAGCAGTTTAATGCATTTAAATGAATAAAGTCTAAAAATCTCAAATTGAATCACTGCAGCAATTTTTGGCAATTAGGATTTGTATCAAAATGGTGCATCCCTACTGTGTCTATTAGCTGCCCCACTTCTTGTGATATACGGCAGTGACGTTAGCATGCAACAGCACGCTAAATCTGATTTTGTCTTCATTAGGAGCTCCTGCCAGGGTGAATGTCCTCAACAAAATAAGCAAGGACAATACATCAGCCTTTTTAAAATACCAGGTTTTCAATCGGTACCCAAAATAATTTATAATCGCCACAGAACTTAACTGATAAATGTGAACATGCAAGAGTGCATCAAATCGGCGTAGCAATCGTGGGGATTGTCAACCTCTCCCTTCTGCTGTGACGTTTGAGCACCACATCCTGCTGTTCGTCTATTTGTGGCATGCAGTGATGGTACTATTTTGCTCATTTGTTAGTCATATTGAATGTTGTAGTAATGCTAAAATGAATTTTGCTTATGGATCCATCGCTGAGAGGAAAACTGTCATGTCTGTTGATCATGTTTTTGTTTGGCCATGTGCTGTTTGTTTTTTGGACTCTTTTTAGTTCCTGGTTGCACTTCCTTGTTTGTTTGTTACCTTGACAACCATTAGTGTCACCTGTTTTACTCTTGGACTCACACACCTGATTCATTTGAACTCACGCACCTGTTTTCAATCACCACATGACTATAAGCCTGTCATTTTCTGTTGGTCGGCCTGGCGACATCACATTCATGCTCTGCACTCTTGACACGTTGCTTACTCTGTCCAGGTCATAGTTCATGCTGCTCGTTTCTTGCCACGTAAGTTTTTTGTTTATTTAAGCCACTTTTTTGTACCTCCGCTGTGAGCGCCTTTTGTTTGTTCCTTTTTTTCCATAGTTCTGCCTTTGTGCTAGTTTTGTTTTATTAGCCAAGTTTGTTCCCCGCCTTGTGCATGCCTTTTGTTTATACTTTTTATAGTCTATTATTAAATCATGTATTTACCTTCACGCCATGTCCAGTCCAAATCCTTTGCACCATGGGAAAACAAACCACGCCAAAGTCCAAGTCTTGACAAAAACGGCCGCCGACAAATACAGAAATCAGATGATGATTAACATACAGTAACATAATAATAATAATAATATTAATAATAATGAATTAGATAGCTGAGATAGGCTCCAGCGCCCCCCGCGGCCCCGAAGGGAATAAGCGGTTGAAAATGGATGGATGGATAGATGTATATAGCGCTTTTCTATCAACTAGATACTCAAAGCGCTCACATTCACACTGGGTGGTGGTTAGCTGTTCCCACAAGGTTGGGAGCATGGAGTTGTCCAAATGTTTTGGTACCCTGGAGCATTCAAAGTTCCTTTCACTGGAACTAAGGGGCCAAGCCCAACTCCTGAAAAACAACCCCACACCATAAATCCTCCACCACCAAATTTCATACTTGGCATAATGCAGTCCGAAATGTACCGTTCTCCTGGCAACCTCCAAACCCAGACTTGTCCATCAGATTGCCGGATGGAAAAGCATGATACATAACTCCAGAGAAGGCATCTCCACTGCTTTAGAGTCCAGTGGCGATGTGCTTTACACCACGGCATCCGTCGCTTTGCATTGGACTTGTTGATGTATGGCTACCCATTCCATGAAGCTCTCTGCGAACCGTACGTGGGCTAATCGGAAGGTCACTTGAAGTTTGGAGCTCTGTAGCAACTGAAAGTCGGTGACCTCTTTGCACTATGCGCTTTAGCATCCGCTGACCCCTCTCTGTAAGTTTTCGTGGCTGAGGTGCTGTTGTTCCCAAACTCTTCTAATTTCTTATAATAAAGCTGAAAGTTGACTTTGGAATATTTAGGAGAGAGGACATTTCACGACTGGATTTGTTGCACAGGTGACATCCGATGACAGTTCCACCGTGGAAATCACTGAGCTCCTTAGAGCGGCCCATTCTTTCACAAATGTTTGTAGAAACAGTCTCCATGCCTATACGTGCTTGATTTTATACACCTGTGGCCGGGCCAAGTGATTAAGACACCTGATTCTGATCTGTCTGAGACTATGATATTGGAGTTTTAGATTATTTGGACACTTTTCTTCACCACAGATCTTGACCATAGTTGTAGATCTGTTTTCCGAAATTACTTACGTGAATACTGTCTGGTGTGAGGAAATAACTCCTTGAATAAAACAAGTTACGATTGCTAAGAATTACTAGCAAGACAATCTCAACGTCACTGAATAGTTGAACTTGTAAAACAATAATACCATATACTACCAATGGAATGACAGAAAATAAAGCTTCTACTGCCTCGAATGCCAAAGAAGACACAGAAGAGTCCCAAGAAACAGGTACTGTCTATGACATAGCAGTGCATGTAGTAGTATGATGTTTGTCTTTACAAAAGTCTGAGCTGGAAAAAACGTGAATGTTGAAAAGAAACAGAATGGTGATAGGAATCAGCTCATATTAAAAGGATGTACAGATAAATTACGTTGGAGCAAAGCAAACGTGTGAATGATGTAATTGTGACTGATTTTGACCTACGAAAAAACAAAATATCGTTGCTGGAACAAAAACAAGTTTAAAATAGCATCTAAAACAAATTTAAAATAGCATCTAAGAGCAAAATATGTTTTTTTTAAGACACGCTAGCAAGAACACTGTTAGTGTGTGAACAACAAACATCCACCCATGCATTTTTTTTAAAGCTCATTGTCAATAAGGTCACGGGTAAGCTGGAGCTTTCGACAACAAACAGTGGACGACAAATAACGTCCATGGGCCGGCCCATTGATCTTATTTGGGTATTGCTTTTTATATCAAAGCAGGTAAAAATAAGACAATGTCATGTCTGTGTGATCATGTTTTGTTTAAGTTATGTTCTGCTTGGTTTTGGACTCTTTTTAGTTCCTGCTTTTCACTCCCTTGTCTTGTTTCCATGGTTACCCATTAGTTTCACCTGTTCCACGTTTGGACTCATTGTGCACTCCTGTTTGTCACCATAGCAACCCATTAGTTTTCACCTGTCATGTCACGCACCTGTGTCACGTTTTGAGTCACGCACCTGTTGTTAATCATGTCTGTGTTATTTAAGCTTTTCTTTTTCTGTTGGTCAGTCTGGCGACATCATACCCCACAATCTCCACACACCCTTAAGACCCTTGCTGCTCTTTTTCATGCTGTTTTCTCGTCCAAGTAAGTTTTCTTTATTCATGCCATAGTTTGCAAGTTTTGTTTCATTGTTCATAGTTTCTGCCTTTGTGCAAGTTTTGTGTTTATAGTCAAGTTTTGTACTTCCGCCCTTGTGCGCACCTTTTTTGTATTCATTTTTTGAGTGTTAAAATTAAATATGTATTCACCTGCACGTCATGCCTGGTCCAAATCATTTGCACCTCGGGAGAACAAACCACACCATAGTCCAAGTCTTGACAGACAATAACTAATCGAAACAAAGGCACGTTGACTAAGATGATACCGCAGATAACTGACATGTTAGCTAACGTATACAAAAAAGAGAAGGGTGGGAGTTTGTTACAAACGAGAGCCAATCAGATGCTTTCCCTTGTGAGATAAGGAAGTCACCGCCAAAACAAAAATTATTTAGCATGTTCCACATTGTAATATCTGTTCAACTGAGAGAAAGTGAAGAAGACACATTTCATTTTTACTGCTATGATACCATCAGCAGGCAAGTCATCGATGGTGACATCTACACAACTGCAAGTTAACCCTATTCTTTGCTGCTTTTGGTGAAACTGATTACCTGCCAAAATCTGATTCCCCCCACAGCGCCGCAGGAGCGCGTACACTTTCTGCAGCCGAGTCTTCGGAGCTGGAATATACCCTCTGCAATGTTGTCAACAAAAGTACCAAGGATAAATTAAGCAAATGCGATTAATCCAAATTCAAAAGTGATTAAGCTGATTAAAAAAGTATTTGACAGCACAAATATATATAAATTCAACATTACTTTAAATTATACTTGTCAGATTTGTACTCCAATATGTATTTATTTTTTTGTAAATATATAACCACTTTTCTTGAACTTCTTTATATTTTCTATTCATTATTTTATTTTGTACTTTGTGGCAATCGTAGGAAACACTGTTGCTGATTCTTTTAACGTCTCCAATACTACCAACATAAAAATGACACATACAATGAACCTTAACAGCGCGCCCAAAAAACCTCTGAAACCAGGCCAATATCAGCTGGGTGAGAGTCAGTGTTGGGACTAACGCGTTACAAAGTAACGTGTTACTGTAACACCGTTAGTTTTGGCGGTAACTAGTTATCTAACGCGTTAAAATTGATGGATGGATGGATGGTTATTTTTTATATTCAGTAACTCAGTTACCGTTACTACATGATGCGTTACTGCGTTATTTTACGTTATTTTTTATGTAGTATCGGTTAGAAACAGAAAATCTGAGTGTATTTTATTGGAGCGCTGCGGTGTCGTTCTTCTGAATCTCTTGTGTCACAAGGCGGAGGCGTGCTGTGTGTGTGTCTGGGTGTGGGGAGGGAGGGAGGGGAACGCCTGGTTAGGCTTTGGTAGGTAAAGTTACAGTTAAAGTACTTCCTTGGTTTACAGCTATGTTGTTATTATGCTGTTTGTTATTTATGTATGTTATGTTGCGGCTATTTAAAATAGATTTGTCAATTTGTTCTGGCCTGAAATAAATTGGCCCTTTGAAACATATCTTGGTCTTTGTGTTGTATGTAGACCACATTGCTTAGCAGAGTTCAGTGATGCAAATGCATGTCAAGTTGATCAACAGATTGTATTTTTCTCCAGTGCAATAACAGTACTGAAATTAAGGCTAAAAGGGCATAAACGGACCTTTAAAAAAGAAAAAAGAAAAAAAGAAGTAACTAAATAGTTACTTTTCACAGTAAAGCATTACTTTTTGGTGTAAGTAACTGAGTTAGTAACTGAGTTACTTTTGAAATAAAGTTACTAGTAACTGTAACTAGTTACTGGTTTTCAGTAACCAACCCAACACTGGTGAGAGTCTTAAAAGAAAATTCATGGGAAAAACATAAACCGACCAGGGTGCCTAACCCACCTGCTGTAATAGTTGCAAAGTCCTTTTTTTTGGAGGAGCGGGCAAAACCTGTTGGGCAGAATGCTCACGTAGGGCCCAAAGAGGCGAAGGTGTTATGTATGGCGGGGGAAGGAGACGACACCACGGCAGAATTCAGTCTAACAGGTTTATTAAACCTTCTAATGAGTGTGTAGGATGTGTATGCTACTTCAAGTGACGCGTACAAGACGAAGTGTAGAATTAACCAAATGAATGTTACCAAGGTTTGTTGTTTGTGCGTGGTGGTTGAAACCTTCGTCAGTCCAAGGGGGCAAGGCGACAAGGCAGTCCGTGGGCAGGCAAGCAGTCGGGGGCTGGAAAGAGGCAACGAGGTCTGTGTCCAAGCAGGTGTCAAGGATCGGGGAAGGCAGTCCAGAATCCAGAGGGAGGTCAAGAAACACAACTCGGTCACAGAAGGCGGGGAATGTACTGCGGAAAATACAATGGACATTAGACACGGGAACAGGGAAGGACACAGAGCGAGCAAGTACGAGGGAGTGAAGCCAGAGACGAGATGCTTACTCCAAGAGAGAAACTACGTTCCGGCAATGGATCATCATGTCCGCTGGTCTTTATGCAGTACTCTCTCATTAGTCCCAGGTGCGCAGACGAGAGATTGTCTGCAGCTTTGCTGGCGCGTGGGCCTGATGCGCCCAGCGCCAGCAGGGGCGTGTCATGGCGTGCTGCCAACAGAGGTGCTGGCAGACCCAGCTGCTGAAGAAAAGCGGGTTCGAGCCCGCGCCGTGACAGAAGGACAGTCAACCCTGACATTTAGGAGGACGACCACAGCGGGGGACTTCACAGCAGTTCTTTGCCTGCTACACTTTATGCTGGCTTGAGCCTGTCCAATGAAACGCGTTCCCTGAGCCCGCCCATATCTAGTGCAAAAAGAGCTAGTTTAATCCTACGCATTTTCATGTAGATATATCTATGGGAGCCGCTTAAGTCTGCCTATAAAGCGCTTAAAAAACATCCAAACATCTCCATTAGGTTTTTATATATATGATGTAAGTACATATGTAATGTAGGAACGGGCACATTTACAATAACATTTAATATTACGTATTTTGATCATTCTAAGCATACGTGGCGCATTAATTTTAAAAAACGCATCATGGTTGCCTTTTTTTTCTTCATCACTGATTATTACTCACTGTAGACCTCATGAGAGCCAACAAACATAATAAAACATCACTTACCGTACAATGTCCGCTGTTATTAGGATGGCGACTGCTAGGATGTTCATATATTCCTGTTTAGGTGAAGAATGTCTCATTATCCTCACTGAGAAATGGGGTGTGGGGCCAGGGGGGACAAATTGTCTTTTGGTGTCGTTCTCGCCAGTTCTGAGTCCCAAATGGCTGTCAAAGTGTACCAACTTGTCGGATTACATTCTCAGCCATCTACTTTCCAGGTGGGATGCATGATTTATGATCTAGAATAAACTTCCAGGGAGCAGGGAATCAAGGAAACAGCAAACCACTCGATGATGTTAACATACCCACAAAAGCTTAGGATCGCATCGCGCTTATATTAACAATATCACTAATACTTGGTTAATATTCAAGTCACGAAATGTAAATGGAGTACCGTCAGTGCTTTTTGAATGGTTATTTATCAGATTGTATGGCCCGAATAGTGGAGCTACCATTGGCTCCGCTGTAAGCAGACTTTTAATTACCTTTATTCAATATTTAGAATGCATGAAGAAAAAATCCATCTGACGTCATGTCTTTCAGAATAATTGTGAACGATAGGCAAAATTCCACTCTAGTAAATAAATGCGAGCAAAAGTCCGCTTACAGTGTAGCCAATGGGAGTCGCTCTATTCTGCCTATAAAGTCCTTAAAAAAAAACATCCAAACACTTCCATCAACGTTTTATATACACGCTGCAAGTATATACAGTATGTAATGTAGGAACGAGATATTCATAATATAATGCAATATTTACGTTATTTTGGTCATCTTAAGCATATGACGGGTGCATTAATTTCACAAACACATCGTCACATTCGCTTTATTTCCAACATCACTAATTTTTAATCACTGCAGACTTCATGAGAGCCAACAAACATAATAGAACATCACGTACTGCTGTCACTGTTAGGATTTTGATATATTCCCGTTTAGATGAAGAATGACTCATAAGCTTCACAAAGAAAAAGGGCCGGAGGAACGTGCACTTTTTCATGTCTTTCTACATTTATGGGACTAAATTGGCTGTCAAAGTTGACCAACTTGAGAGATTATGGCCTCATCCTTTGACTATGCAGATGAGAGGCATTATTTAAAATCTGTAATAAACTATTTCGAGCTCCGAGGCGAGGAAGCAGCTCACCAGCTGATGATGTCAATAGAGCAGTGCTCTCTGTGATCACGGTGCCGCTATAAATAGTTTGTCTGCATTAGCGCTCATAATAACATTATCACAAATACTTGGTTAATAGTCAAGTCACGAAGTGTAAATGGAGTATTGTTGGCGGTTTTTGGATGGTTATTTTGAGGGCTTTATCGGCGGAATAGCGAACCTCCCATTGACTGCAATGTAAGCAGACTGTTATTTATTTTTTATTTTATTTACGATAAATATTGTGAGTTATAGGCAAATTTCCAAAAAGTTCCCATTTTAAGCATGTCTGAAGCATAAATCATGACCATGACCACACAGGCGTAATGTCGTGCTCCATTCCGACTTGATACACATAATCTTGCGACTTCAATGCCGACACATAAAACGAAGACTGCTTACATTTCCTGGCATGTTACGAGTTTCACTTGCAGTTTCTTTTCATCAAACATGTTTTACAAATCCTATTCCCTCTTTTTTTTCCACATATTGACAGTTTTTTTTAGCATCAATGCTGAGGTTAACTTTGAAATGCGCCCATGCTCTTGATGACGAATTGTTTGCTGTGTCCTCTACGGCTAACAAATCATTTAAACAGCCCGCTGCTGTTTCTTAAAATGTGACAGCATGGAAGCATGCTTTAGTAATTATTGATGGGTTACAAAGCAGAGGATCAGTGTTTTTGTCAGACCAATTGATAGTTTTAAAGAACAAAAAAAGATAAGCAAGGATGATTTGTGTGGGGGGAGAAAAGGCTTAAGGCTGTATGTATTGTATAATGAAATAATCAGTCACTTCCTATTTATATAATCACGCTTGCTTTTTGTCCAAAGCTCAAAGTGAATCTTACTTTGCTTTTAGAGATGCAGCCTTGGCAGGTTGCTTTTGTTCTTTCTTTCTGCTTATGTGTCTTTATAGTACTGAGAAAAACACAACCCAAACTATACTCTTTTATCTTGCACATCAGGCCCTTGAAACAGAAAGACAGTCAAACCCAACAGCACATTTTCAAAAGGACTGCATGCTGGGTGATTTTGAGTATAATGCGTGGTCAGGTCACAGAGAAACAGACCTCATTGTGTGTTCATCCAAGGACAAAATGTTGACACAACTCGCTATTGCAAGTCTGCAAATTACATCACAAACTGTGCATGCGTGTGTGTGTGTGTGTGTGTGTGTGTGGCCCACATTTCTTATGCAATCATCTTACAGTATGTTGCACACATACAGGAAAAAGCCAGTCTGTTCTATAATTCCTTATCCATGGAAATTCAAATGATCCATACCCCACCTCCAGATGTACTCAATTACAGTGCAGTATTTGCAGCTGCTCTGCTCAATCAAAATCCGACGGTCATGCCTTTATCACACCCAGTCAGTTGGAGCTTAGAAACGATTTTCTCATGTAACTAATGTTATTAACTGGCTTTTCCGAATATAATGAGCTATACTAGAACGACTAATGTGGCCTTACAATTGTTCAAATCAACATCCAACTCCTGATAAATACCAGGTGTGCGTTTGTTTTTTTGTCTTTTGTTCTCCTGAAATGTGTCGTTCCTTAAAAACCTTCTACAAACCCCATTCCCATATGAGTTGGGAAATTGTGTTAGATGTAAATATAAACGGAATACAATGATTTGCAAATTCTTTTCAACCCATATTCAATTGAATGCACTACAAAGACAAAATATTTGATGTTCGAAATCATAAACTTTATTTTTTTTTTTGCAAATAATAATTAACTTAGAATTTCATGGCTGCAACACGTGCCAAAGTAGTTGGGAAAGGGCATGTTCACCACTGTGTTACATGGCCTTTCCTTTTAACAACACTCAGTAAACGTTTGGGAACTGAGGAGACACATTTTTGAAGCTTCTCAGGTGGAATTCTTTCCCATTCTTGCTTGATGTACAGCTTAAGTTGTTCAACAGTCCGGGGGTCTCCGTTGTTGTATTTTAGGCTTCATAATGCGCCACACATTTTCAATGGGAGACAGGTCTGGACTACAAGCAGGCCAGTCTAGTACCCGCACTCTTTTACTATGAAGCCACGTTGATGTAACACGTGGCTTGGCATTGTCTTGCTGAAATAAGCAGGGGCGTCCATGGTAATGTTGCTTGGATGGCAACATATGTTGCTCCAAAACCTGTATGTACCTTTCAGCATTAATGGCGCCTTCACAGATGTGTAAGTTACCCATGTCTTGGGCACTAATACACCCCCATATCATCACAGATGCTGGCTTTTCAACTTTGCGCCTATAACAATCCGGATGGTTCTTTGCCTCTTTGGTCCGGAGGACACGACGTCCACAGTTTCCAAAAACAATTTGAAATGTGGACTCGTCAGACCACAGAACACTTTTCCACTTTGTATCAGTCCATCTTAGATGAGCTCAGGCCCAGTGAAGCGGACGGCGTTTCTGGGTGTTGTTGGTAAACGGTTTTCGCCTTGCATAGGAGAGTTTTAACTTCCACTTACAGATGTAGCGGCCAACTGTAGTTACTGACAGTGGGTTTCTGAAGTGTTCCTGAGCCCATGTGGTGATATCCTTTACACACTGATGTCGCTTGTTGATGCAGTACAGCCTGAGGGATCGAAGGTCACGGGCGTGATTTCTCCAGATTCTCTGAACCCTTTGATGATATAACGGATTGTAGATGGTGAAATCCCTAAATTCCTTGCAATAGCTGATTGAGAAAGATTTTTCTTAAACTGTTCAACAATTTGCTCACGCATTTGTTGACAATGTGGTGACCCTCGCCCCATCCTTGTTTGTGAATGACTGAGCATTTCATGGAATCTACTTTTATACCCAATCATGGCACCCACCTGATCCCAATTTGCCTGTTCACCTGTGGGATGTTCCAAATAAGTGTTTGATGAGCATTCCTCAACGTTATCAGTATTTATTGCCACCTTTCCCAACTTCTTTGTCACGTGTTGCTGGCATCAAATTCTAAAGTTAATGATTATTTGCAAAAAAAAAAAAAATGTTTATCAGTTTGAACATCAAATATGTTGTCTTTGTAGCATATTCAACTGGATATGGGTTGCAAATGATTTGCAAATCATTGTATTCCGTTTATATTTACATCTAACACAATTTCCCAACTCATATGGAAACGGGGTTTGTACTTATCAGAGGTGTGAATATTTTTATAACCATTCTACTGTCTTTTTTAACCTATCTTTGTTGCTTTACGCGTCCTGAAAAATCCACTCCATCATTTTAAAATGTTTCATCTGCTACATTTAATGACCTCTGAAGGAATAATAATAGAACCAAGATCAGCTGGTATTGGTTGTTTCAGTTCTATCTCCTAGCTTCTTCACTGCACAGCAACACCAGATGCAGATGGTTTGATACTTCAATCAATAAATCAATCAATCAATCAAAGTTTACTTATAAAGCCCTAAATCACGAGTGTCTGAAAGGGCTGCACGAGCCACGACATACTTAAACATGTTTGATTCACAGATTCAGTTGGAAAAAAGGGCAGGCACTTTTGAAAATTAAATTTGGACGGTGGCTCACCAATTATTATGTCCATATCATCTATTAATCAGTTCCACTGCTACAGAACAGTAAAGCTTATACTGCATTGCACAAGATTGAAAAGCAGACAATGTCAAGTCAATGGTAATGGAACCAATTCTGGCCATTAATCTATGTATTACATTTCCATTCTATACCATAGCCATTTCAAAGTCATTCACAGAATGTGAATGAGACATTGACTGCAGGGGTCCAAGCCCGTGCTTGCTTGAGAACAGTGACGTGCGGTGAACTATACACCAGGTGAGGCATAGAGTATTTGGAGTTTTTTTTTTTTTTTGCACATTAGCAAAACTGAAAAAATAATGGAGTAATTCGCTTTCATAAAAACGTTATCATAATGATATTATGATATGATAAATGGGTCCAAAAAGTAATTTGTAAAGTTGTTATTAAATACTTGTCGGTCCCATTTGCTTTCAACAAAATAAATCAAGTATTGTGAGTGTATCTTATCTTTCTGTATTTGTATCTGAAGCAGCAATAGCTATCCTTCATGAAAACATACTTTGTATGATCACATTCATTTTGTTTTACGGTCCAGTTTAGAGAAGTATTTAATCTTGGCTACAGTATATAATCCTCCATTTTGGCACACATTCATTTAATTCAATTTCATTCCAAGCAATAAAACAATACCTTTACATCTGACAAAAAACAACCAGAAACGCTGGTTTACTCTCATAAAAATGCCATGTTTGTTATAAATAGTTAAAACAAAAAAACTTGAGCTTGCTTCTCCACTTCTCCCAGTGTGGCGAGACAGAGTACTGCTGAGGCATTGAACTGCAAGTAGACAATGTATCGCCCCTTACCTTGAGGCAGAGGTAGTTGCTGCCTCATGGCTCGTGCCCCCTCGCACGCACACGCTCAATACACTTTGTGTGTAGCCGTGGAGGCACCACCTGTGTCTGCCGCATTATTTTCATCAGGAAACACGGAATTTCCGTGATTTTGACCATGAAAATTATCAAAATATACAGGAACCACATAAAAATTACATAAAAAGCATAGACCAAAAGAGAAATATTAAAACTTATTTTATTTTACAATGGATTAAGATGCTTTATAGAAGGCCCACAGCATCAGTCAAAACCAATAATCATATTTCAGAACCTTTTTCATTAAAAAAAAGAGTAAAACAGAGATGTCCTGCATCTGGATTATTATCTAATTTTGTTATTGAACCCTTAGCTGCAAAAATAAGAAGTGAAAATAATATTCATGGTATAAAAATTGGCTCTCAGTATAATAAGCTATCGATGTATTGTGACGACATAATTCTCTACCTGTCACATGTTGACTCCTCTCTTCACTATATCAATAATGTCATCACTGAATATGGCTGTTTATCAGGGTGTAAAGTAAATTGGGAAAAACGTGAAATATTACCACTTAAACACTGCAAGAAATCGCAAGTTCAGAACTCCAAAATTAAATGGAAAGAGGTAGAAATCATATATCTAGGACTACGTATTACACCAAACCTTTATACACGCAGAGATCTAAATCTTAAACATTTAAAAAATTAGATAGAATCCAAAATGGAACGCTGGTCACGTCTCCAAATATCGGGTGAACATAGTAAAAATGAGTATATTGCCAACAGTTAATTATATACTGAAAATGATGCCTGTCCTAATTAATAAAAGTTGGTTTAAGAAAATACATACAATGATATCACATTTTATATGGTGTGGAAAGAAGGCCAGATGCTCATACTTAAGATTGTCTGGTACACAAGATAAATGAGGACTACAATTACCAAACTTCTTACATTATTACAAACCCCGTTTCCATATGAGTTGGGAAATTGTGTTAGATGTAAATATAAATGGAATACAATGATTTGCAAATCATTTTCAACCCATATTCAGTTGAATATGCTACAAAAACAATATATTTGATGTTCAAACTGATAAACATTTTTTTTTTTGCAAATAATCATTAACTTTAGTATTTGATGCCAGCAATACGTGACAAAGAAGTTGGGAAAGGTGGCAATAAATACTGATAAAGTTGAGGAATGCTCATCAAAAACTTATTTGGAACATCCCACAGGTGAACAGGCAAATTGGGAACAGGTGGATGCCATGACTGGGTATAAAAGTAGATTCCATGAAATGCTCAGTCATTCACAAACAAGGATGGGGCGAGGGTCACCACTTTGTCAACAAATGTGTGAGCAAATTGTTGAACAGTTTAAGAAAAGCCTTTCTCAACCAGCTATTGCAAGGAATTTAGGGATTTCACCATCTACGGTCCGCAATATCATCAAAGGGTTCAGAGAATCTGGAGAAATCACTGCACGTAAGCAGCTAAGCCTGTGACCTTCGATCCCTTAGGCTGTACTGCATCAACAAGCGACATCAGTGTGTAAAGGATATCACCCAATGGGCTCAGGAACACTTCAGAAACCCACTGTCAGTAACTACAGTTGGCCGCTACATCTGTAAGTGCAAGTTAAAACTCTCCTATGCAAGGCGAAAACCGTTTATCAACAACACCCAGAAACGCCGTCAGCTTCGCTGGGCCTGAGCTCATCTAAGATGGACTGATACAAAGTGGAAAAGTGTTCTGTGTTCTGACGAGTCCACATTTCAAATTGTTTTTGGAAACTGTGGACGTTGTGTCCTCCGGACCAAAGAGGAAAAGAACCATCCGGATTGTTATAGGCACAAAGTTGAAAAGCCAGCATCTGTGATGGTATGGGGGTGTATTAGTGCCCAAGACATGGGTAACTTACACATCTGTGAAGACGCCATTAATGCTGAAAGGTACATACAGGTTTTGGAGCAACATATGTTGCCATCCAAGCAACGTTACGATGGACGCCCCTGCTTATTTCAGCAAGACAATGCCAAGCCACGTGTTACATCAACGTGGCTTCATAGTAAAATAGTGCGGGTACTAGACTGGCCTGCCTGTAGTCCAGACCTGTCTCCCATTGAAAATGTGTGGCGCATTAAGAAGCCTAAAATACCACAACAGAGACCCCCGGACTGTTGAACAACTTAAGCTGTACATCAAGCAAGAATGGGAAAGAATTCCACCTGAGAAGCTTAAACAAAGTGTCTCCTCAGTCAACGTTTACTGAGTGTTGTTAAAAGGAAAGGCCATGTAACACAGTGGTGAACATGCCCTTTCCCAACTACTTTGGCACGTGTTGCAGACATGAAATTCTAAGTTAATTATTATTTGCAAAAAAAAAAATAAGTTTATGAGTTTGAACATCAAATATCTTGTCTTTGTAGTGCATTCAACTGAATATGGGTTGAAAAGGATTTGCAAATCATTGTATTCCATTTATTTTTACATCTAACACAATTTCCCAACTCATATGGAAACAGGGTTTGTATATCTCCTTTGGTTGTGAACAAGCAAGCCACTTATTCCATTCTTCTGCAGATAAGGACTGGATCAACATAGAAAAAAATATGTTAATGAATTTAGACATTGATGTGGGGAGTTTATATTACATTAAAAAAAATACCTAATGAATTGAGGCAGAGCCCAATAGAAGCCACCTTTAACATTCTAAAACTGTGTCAGAAAATACTTGGAATCAACCCAATTACATCTGTAAATCAACCGCTTTGGAACAATCCTGATATCATAATTAATAAAAATGTGGTTAAATGGACAACATGGAAAGACAGAGGTATTACTAAACCTCATTATTTTATTAATAAAAACTCATTTAAACCGTTCAATTATTTAGTTGATCAATATAATGTACCCAGAAATCATTTTTTAAATTATATCTCTTTAAAACACGCTGTAAATAAATGCATATCCTCTGAAAGTATGTCTTTAAATAGCCATGAACTGGAAGATGAACTTTTTAATCAAGATACAATTAAAAAATTAATTAAACAATTTAATGGAATAATAAATGAACATCATACTAGAAATGCAAATGATGCATGTGTTCGGAAATGGATGATTGACTTAAACATTTTAGATGAAAGAGACATATCATGGAATGATATTTGGAAAAATGCCAATAAGCCCTTTAGAAGCATTAAAGATAAGCTGAGTCAATTTAAGATCTTGAATAGATTGTATTTTACATATTCTCAGCTGTTTAAAATTGGTGTAGTAGATAGCAAGTTATGTATGACGTGTCGGGCAGCTGAGGGAACTCTTGTTCAGTTATTGTGGGAATGTCAGAGAATAAAAGAGTTATGGTTGAAAACAACAAAAGAAGCAATCACCTTCCTAAATATAAACATCCCAATGACACTGCAAACCTGTATTCTTGGTGATCTGCATCAATTTTAGTAACATGTCATCAAAGAGTAAAAATGCATTTCTTTCAATATGCATCATAACAAAAAGGGTAATATTAATAATATTGATAGATGTTGATAGTCCAACACATACTGACTGGTATACACAAGCTATGGAGATGATATCAATAGAAAAAACTGCATTTAGTTTAGATAGTAATGAGTCATATATTGGAATATGGGATCCATTATTTAAATTTGTTTGAACTATTAAATGAACCAACTTATTTCATCTTTGTGGAAAATATTGGACACAATGTGTTGTCAAGCTTATTAGATGTGATGCAAGTGTAAGCCACTGTGACACTATTGTTATTTTTTTTTATAAATGTTTTTATTTTTTATAAATGTTTGTAATGATAATGTAAATGATGGATTTTTAATCACTGCTATGTTGATATTGTTATTAATATTGATACTGTTATTGATATTATTCATTTTTGTCTGTCTGCTTTTGGATTGTTTTGTGTCATGTTTGTTTGTCCTCTCAACTGCTCTGTTTATTGCTATTCTGAATGTTACTGGGTCGGGTTTGGTTTTGGAATTGGAATTGCATTATTATGGTTATGTTGTGTATTAATTTGTTGGATTTATTAATTTAAAAAATTAAAAAATTAAAATAAAAAATACTTAAAAAAATATTTTATTTTATCACTTTGTTTTTGAACATCTCATGATCAGCCTTTTACCCTCCTGGTGGCAAGGTGAGGCACTGCCTCACTTGCCTCCCCTGACAGCACGTCACTGCTTGAGAAAACAAACATCCAATTGCAAAGCATACACTCTACTATTCCATCATATTACTTTATACAGTATATTAAAAAATTATTTATTAGCAAGATAAGTTAATAGCTCCAACAGGTACATCAACCCCTGAGTTTTTGGTCTTGCATCATTGTGTGCACAACCTCACCATAGGGTATTTACTTAGTTGGTCCAGCTGGTCCAGGCAATATACAATAAAATGAACTCTCGCCCTGATAATGTTTTATGGATATTATTTGAACTTTTTCTAAGAAACATTCGTAACAGCACACGAAAGAATAAATAAACTATTTTTGAATCAAATCATTTTAATGATTACAGTATACTATCACACAGGGAAGTGCACAAAAAGGCAAAACAGAACACACTAAACACAACTAGTACACAATGATCCAGCCCTGTTTAAAGGACAGGGCTGGATCATAAAGGAAACCGCTAATTGGCAAACAGGAACATGTGTGTCCCGATTGTCAATCAGGGACAGGTGTGGGAGCCAGCCTTTTGAGGCAGACAGGGGAAGCACACAGGAAGTGGATACCAAAAATAAGACTGTGTCACGGCCCGGGCGCACCTCAGTGCACATTCATCTGTGTGCTGGGCGCACCTCCAAGCGCGCTCCTGTGCGCACCACTCCGGCTGCAGCAGGCAGCTGCTTTCAATCGGTAATCTGCACACCTGAAGCTGATGAGATACATGCCTTCTTGAGCCAGTGCAAACCTGCGTTCCGGGCCAGAACGTAGTCTCCTGTTCAGTACAGTAAGCCGTAACGTCTAGCTCTATGCTCTCCCTCTCTCTCTCTTTGTGTACTTTCCCCGTCGTGCTCATTGTGTCCTGTGTCGTGTTGTTCTAGCAGCATTCCTCTGTCCCCTGATTGCGAACTGTGTGTGTTGTCTCCCCGTGTTCTCCTCTGGCTCCCTGGCTGTCCCTTTTGGATCTCGACCTCCCGCCTGGACACGGACCTTTGACGCCTCTCCCCTGCCCTTGACTTCACGCCTGTCTCTGTATCTTCAAGCCTGCCTTGCCCCTTTTGTACTCCCACACCTTGCTCAACACTCCAGGTAACACTCATCAGTTAATCTCTACACATAGTCGCACACCACACATATTTTAGATTGGCTACACACTTCATTATCTATTGTAATATTTATTAAATATAGAGCTAAAACAACGTCCCTGCTGTCTGTGCCGTCTTCTTCCCTCTGTACACGTAACAGACTGCTTGACAAGAGCCAAACGCCAACACACAGGACAGGAAGCAAGCATCCATCCATCCATCCATTTTCTACCACTTGTCCCTTTCGGGGTTGCGGGGGGGTCTGCATTTGGGCAGTAGGCGGTGTACAACCTGGACAAGTCGCCACCTCATCACAAGGCCAACACAGATAGACAGACAACATTCACACTCACATTCACACACTAGGGCCAATTTAGTGTCGCCAATCAACCTATCCCCAGGTGCATTTAACTCAAAAACAACAACAAGCCTCATCTAATCTCAGTTAAAGTTTAAATTGGCTTGTTTGTTCACTTTAAGTCTCATCAGAAAACCCAACTTCAGCTTTTTTGTTAGCAAATTTTCTGATGAGGTCTTTCAAGTCCAATTGTCGGCTCATCTGACTTTCAGTTGTAAGTCGAGTAGGACTATTCAGCCTTTCTTGGCTTGTTGCGGATCTGAAATGGTTTGTAACTAGTTTCAGTTTGCTACACGTAATTTCTCTAACTGCAAAATGATTTGAAAGTTAGAGTAAAACTGTCCCAAATTTTAAATAGTTGTTGTCAGCTGTTATGGTGTCTTTTATTTTATATTGCTATGAAAACAAACAACAAATCTTTGAATATTTAACTTTTTTTTGTTTACTCTATTCAAATGTCCCACTCATAACACATTTTACAAGACCACATTGAACACATCATGATAATGTAACTGACCTTCGTCAGCTGCTCATAATTAGTAATTAGTAACCACATTTCATGATTAATATCCATACATTAACATTCTTAATAAATGACAGAATAATAAGCACAAATCTGATTGGGGATTCATATGGTTGGGGTTGTCCAAATTTTTTTGTGACCATAAACGCATCACTGGCAGTGGCTAAATACCGTGAGTGCGAGCGGCATATGACGGCTGACAAGGAGTTGGTTTTGGCCTGGCAGAAAATGACCAGTTTTGCTAGATAGTTTTTGGTTTTTCACTCATGTTTTGGTGTAGTTACGGCCGAATATGTATACAGTTTTGCTCAATAAAGGGATCGATGTCCTCCTTAAAGTGTCTCGACAGACATTACAATCATTGAACGGTGTTGACTAACATTGTTTTATCTGTTAGGGCCGCTTGTGGTCACCCGTCTGTCAGGTAGTGCTGGGGACAAACCCCAGGATGCAGAGATGGCAGGCGTAATGGAGGAAAACATGACTTTAATGTCCCAAGGAATCAGGCAGGAAGCACGAATTGGGATAACAGGAACAAAGTACGGGAGAACTCGAGACAGGAAACAGATAGCTTCTAACAATACTCAAGCAGTGACTTGAGGAAGAGGCAGGTACAAATAGCAGCCAGCTGATTGACACCAGGTGTGGCCTGGCTGCCAATCAGCCACAGGTGAGGGGGCACAGTGCTCAGACAAAGATGTGTGAAGCGATCACGAAAAAAACACCAACACATCAGGAAAAGTCACCAAAATAAAAGTACAGGACAGGAACTAACCCAAAACAACGCAGAACATCAACAAAAGGGCACGGCTTGGTATAACCAGAGTTCAGATTGGATTTCAATTTGTGCGCTCCATACTCTTTGCTGTGCGCAGAGCACTTGTGAGCAGAGAGCAAATGCACAAGTGCGCACTGGAAAGTTGGTCACCTTTAGAAAGAACGTTTTTGATGACCTGGGCTCCTGCTCTTTACCAACTATTTTCTGATGTCTGGACTTTTTGGGGGGCATCATAATCCTGCCAGAGTTTTGCTCGCACTCACTTAATTGCGATGAGGAAAAACCATTTGCAGGAGAACGAACAGTGTGTATACCAAATCTTTATTTTAGGAGGGGGCGAAGGTGGTTATTGAAATGATTAATTTGGAATATTGTATGACTTGTGGCTTTGGCTTAATTCGGATTCAATCAAATAAATATATATTATTTCAGTGCAGTGATGGGCAAGCTACTTGGAAAATGTAGCAAGCTAAGCTACAAGTTACTCTCAATTAAATGTAGCTAAGCTACAAGGGGAGCTATCCCCGGAAAATTGTAACAAGCTACACTCCAAGCTAAACAGCAAAAGTAGCTTGCTACATCAAAGCTACATTTAATCAGAGGTGGGTAGAGTAGCCAGAAATTGTACTCAAGTAAGAGTACTGTTACTTTAGAGATTTATTACTCAAGTAAAAGTAAGGAGTAGTCACCCAAATATTTACTTGAGTAAAAGTAAAAAGTATGTTGTGAAAAAACTACTCAAGTACTGAGTAACTGATGAGTAACATATACACACACACATATATATATATATATATATATATATATATATATATATATATATATATATATATATATACATATATATATATATATATATTTAAACACACACACATATATATATATATATATATATATATACACATATATATATATATATATATATATATATATATATATATATATATATATATATATATATATATATATATACACATATATATATAAACATATATATATATACATACATTGATATATACAGTATATAATTTATATTTATTTATTTTGCCGTTTTTGTTTACATGTTAAAGGTGTTTTTATGAATATACATGCATGTTTAACACATAGATTCCTTTCTTTCATGAAAACAAGAATATAAGTTGGTGTATTACCTGATTCTGATGACTTGCATTGAATGTAATCAGACAGTAGTGATGATAACGTCCACGTTTTCAAATGGAGGAGAAAAAAAGTTCCTCCTTTCTGTCTAATACAGGGGTCGGCAACCCAAAATGTTGAAAGAGCCTTATTGGACCAAAAATACAAAAACAAATCTGTCTGGAGCCGCAAAAAATTAAAAGCCATATTACATACAGATAATGTGTCATGAGATATACATTGAATTAATATGACTTAAAGGAAACTAAATGACCTCAAATATAGCTACAATTGAGGCATAATTATGCAATATGTACATATAGCTAGCCTAAATAGCATGTTAGCATCGATTAGCTCGCAGTCATGCAGTGACCAAATATGTCTGATTAGCACTTCACACAAGTCCATAACATCAACAAAACTCACCTTTGTGGATTCATGCACAACGTTAAAAGTTTGGTGGACAACATGAGACAGAAAAAGATGTGGCATAAAACACGTCCTAGAAAGTCGCAGAAAAATATACATGTAAACAAACTAAGGTGAGTTCAAAGACTGCCAAAATTAGTAGGACAAAACGGCGCTCGCCAAATACTCGAATCAGTGAAGCATGTTTAATATAAACAGTGTGCTTTATAACAATTAGGGAGGTTTGTGTCATGTTTGTCCTCCTACAGAAACCATATTAAAACAAAAAATATATATTTTTCCCCTCAACTTTTTCCATTTTTCATACATTTTTGAAAAAGCTCCAGAGAGCCACTAGGGCGGCGCTAAAGAGCCGCATGCGGCTCTAGAGACGCGGGTTGCCGACCCCTGGTCTAATACCACATGAAAGTGGTTGGTTTTTGGCTTCTTATTTGTCCAGCTTTCATATTCGTTTTTATACACTTTACAAGAAATACATTGGCGGCAAACTCCGTCGCTTTCTAGCTTGCTAGCTTGTTTGCGCTGGCTTTCGGAGACTCTTATTTTGAAAGAGCAGGCGCGATGGAGCGGCACTTTTATTGTGAAGACAGGAACTGTGCAGTCAGTCTTTAAGCTTTTGACGGGATGTACGGTTGAAATAAAAAAGGGTCTTTTTTTCCTTCACACTTTTGATTGATTGATTGGAACTTTTATTAGTAGATTGCACAGTACAGTACATATTCCGTACAATTGACCACTAAATGGTAACACCCCAATAAGTTTTTCAACTTGTTTAAGTCAGGTCATGTGACCACCTTGCTCTGTTTGATTGGTCCAACGTCACCAGTGACTGCATCTGATTGGTGGAACGGAGTGAACGTCACCAGTGACTGTATTTGTTGAAACGCAGGCACTATGAAGGTCTGTCTGACAGACCAAAACAAACAAAGCGTGCATTAACAGATCGATAAAAATTAGTAGCGAGTAGCGAGCTGAATGTAGATAAAAGTAGCGGAGTAAAAGTAGCGTTTCTTCTCTATAAATATACTCAAGTAAAAGTAAAAGTATGTTGCATTAAAACTACTCTTAGAAGTACAATTTATCCCAAAAGTTACTCAAGTAGATGTAACGGAGTAAATGTAGCGCGTTACTACCCACCTCTGCATTTAATCAAATGTATATCTATGGTCCCACATGTATAATATCAATGTTAATGGAATGGAGAGTGTACAAATAGAGCCAATAAGGCTTCATTACTATTAACTATTAACATTTAGCTGGGGACACCCTACAACTACCTTTATGGGTGCCTACACCCCTCTGTATGTATTTATATAGTTTGCCTTTTCTTTGGCCCACCTCAATAATGTTATTCATGTTCTCTACCTACAGTAAAAAAACCAGCTTCAATCTATATCTTGTCATAAAAACTATGCCTTGTGTGTTGTATGGGACCAGTTGATAATGGTTATGTGTAGTAAAACTTTTCATGAACTCAACTCACCTTAATGTGTGTTCCTAAATTTTGTGTTTCACGACTTTGATGAAGACAGCACTTAGGATTTTGGTTTACAGACTAAACCAGGAAAAACTAAGGTCTTGGGCATTGCTTTCCTTAAAGGCATACATTTGTCCAAATATGGCCATGGACATGCATTATTGTGAGTTTTCATATTTTTGGGGGGCCTGGATTCGCAGTCCATTTTCTCACTTTGTAGCTTGTAGCTTTGATCTAAGCTACATGGGTCTAAAAGTAGCTAAGCTACAGGAACAGCAACTCGTTCAAAAAGTAACTAAGCTACAGTCAAGCTAATGGAAAATGCAAGTAAGCTCTGTAGCTTAGCTACATGTATCTTGTTACTGCCCATCACTGGTTCAGTGCGTGCATAATCATTTTGTCATGGAGGCTCCTGGGGGCTGTGTGAGCCCTAGCCGGCTGTGGCCCCTTAGAATTGTCATTGTTACGGTACATCGGGGAAGAAGGAGACGGTACAGATACAGGGACGTCGTTTAAATCTATGTATTAGCACAAAGGAATGAGGCCTGTAACTTATCCAAATAAGTGTATGATGTGACTTTGTGATGTGATTATCTGAGGAGTGTTACCAGGAGTGTTGAGGCAAGGCGTCAGAGTCTGTGTCCAGGCGGGAGGTCGAGATCCAGGAAGGCAGCCAGGCAATCAAAGGGAATACGGGGAGAAGAGACACACACCTCGTAACCAGGGAACAGCGGAATGCTGCTGAATGGCGGCAAGGGACACAAGATGAATGAACACAGAGGTGGAGAAACACAGAGAGAGAGAGACTGCAGATAGAGCTAGACACATGTAGGCTTACTGTACGGAACATGTAGCAACGCTCTGGCCTGGAACACAGGTTTGCGCTGGCTTAAGAAGCGTGGCGTCTCATCAGCGTCAGGTGTGCAGATTGCTGATTGATTGCAATCTGCAGCAGGAGATAAGCGGCCGTGGGCGTGTCCCGAGGCGCTCTTCGCGGAGCGCATAGCAGAGTGCACAGAGGAATGCGCTTGCGCCGTGACAGTCATCACCTTTACCCCCTGTACAACGGCCCTGCATACACACAATGTATATACAATATATATTGTATATGTATACAGTTCTACAGTAGAGTACTTACATAGATAATAAATGTATGTGTAATGAAATTAAGTAAGCATCTATATACATTTGATATCGAAATCACTACACTAACTTTAGTTGTTTTTGATCATTATTTATTACAACTCTGTGTGCTGTCTCAGAGTGATCTGTAATCACTTTTACACAGCTGTTTTTACACCTAATCCATGATCGCAATGCTTTAAATCTGCATATTAAGGTGGATTTTGCTGAAAAACCTGTTCCATGGTCTTGGCGAATGCGGTGTAGGATGAATAACAGCTGACCAGCGGTTCTACTCCATTGTTGCCCACGACACCCTCTCGGCCAGAGAGTTGACGAATGCCACACGTGCTCGCTCCCAGCAAAGGGCTGAAGCATTCAGTTCAAAATGGAGTTTGCATTGGGTGAGAAGGAGCAAACGTTCCCTGAGTCGCCAGAGAAGCGTTCTGATCATTGGAGTATTGAGCATTGAGCAGGTGAGTCAGCGTTCTTAATCAATCAAAGTTTACTTATATAGCCCTAAATCACGAGTGTCTCAAAGGGCTGCACAAGCCACAACGACATTCTCGGCTCAGATCTCACATCAGGACAAGAAAAAACTCAACCCAATGGTTAAATAAAGGGGCATATTTTCTGGATCTGCCTCCCGGGAGCCTTTTGGCCATGGAGACCAGCCGCTGGGTCTCTGCCACACCAGAGTTTGTTTGGAGAGACTGGAGGAGATGCGGATGAAGAGACAGGGCTGCGGAGCTCGCGCTGAGTGCCAAGACAGACAAGCTTCACAGTGTCTTGGCTGAATGAGCAGGTATCGGACACCTCGGTCTCCTTGGACGTATCCTCGCTTATCCATGCGGACTGGACACTGGCCGAGAGTTAGTGGGCGGCCGAGGGTGGAGTCGGCTCTCTTGGTTGCTTTGTTGGATCTGCTCCTGTCTCTGGCCATGCTCCCCCCCACCCCAGCAGACGATGCCGTGGAACACCGTTTTTTGTTTTGTTTTTGTTGTTGTTTTACTTTTGTGGCTGTGTGTAGAAGTGGCTGGTTGCATCAGCTCTGCTCTTTTAATGTCTTTAATGTCCATTGTGTTTTTTGATGTTTCCCTCCTACACACATGTTTATGTGTGCTATGGCTATGTTTTTTTTTCCATTGGCCTCAGTCTGGATCCCCTCTCCAGGGGCCCAGGCTTAAACTGAATTAGTTTTTTCTCACCCCCACCCCCAGCGTTTACCTGTTGTTCACCTTTTTTGTAAGGGGCGCCGGAAGTTGGCAGATCCGTCAGCGATCCTGTGCTGTCTCACTGTAATGTTTGTCTGATCTTGAACGGGATTGTGCTGAAAATCTTAATTTCCCCTCGGGATTATTAAAGTATTTCTGATTCTGATTCTGATATCTTGGGCAGTCCGCGGCATGGCACTTTGAGCTCGCGTGGCTGAACCGGTGGCATCGCCCTGTCATATCGATAACAGCACATTTAATTTTGACTTCAATACCTCAATGCGGGCGTCCTGTCACTCAGCAAAGTGTTTTATGCTGTTTCCAAGCGGGCCAAGTTGCTCCTCCTGTCTCCCCATGTGCTGCTCTTGGTAGTGGAGGGCCTGCCTAATTGCCTCCGACTTGGCGGGGTCCATAGTCTGGCTGGTTCTTTCTATAACGGCTCGAAAAATCTGGTCCCCAGATGCAGAGGCGGAACAGCAGGTTAAACTAAAGTTGTATTTAATTAAGGAAAAAACTAACTGGGCAAAATGGACTGAAGAAAGTAATGTGCAGGAAATGACACACAGGTCTACGTGCAAAGACGAGAAGGACCCAGCAAAGCATGGCTATTCGCCAACAGCCTAACTGCCAGGGGCCAATCAGTTTGAAAACAAAATTAATTCATATATTTAAAAAAAAAAACAGATATTTACCTTCAAGCCAAAGCCTGAATTCCACTCAGCTCCATTTTTAGAATTGTGTTATAAATGTTTAAATGATTAATGATAGAGCAAATTCATATACAAGGTATGTGACTTAAGGGGTTTTACCATAAACTATTTTGATAAAAGGCATCACAATTTATTTCTACTTGATAGGCTCGGCCATTTCTTTTTCCATCATATCACACCTTGGCCCGAAGGGGGTGCATCCAAAGAATAACATTTATGAAATGACAAAAGCCATGCAATTATGAACTTTATTTTTGGATTGAGTAGGATGTATGCCAGCGCAGTGATCAGCATTCTTGAAGCGAGTGTGAAGTCTTGGCATGGAGCAGTGAGCGTGGCTTTAATGGGGCAGAGAAATGGCAGACAGTATCATGTTTGTCATATTTGTCAAGACGTGGACTATGGGATGGTTTGTTTCCCCGGAATGCAAAGAAATTGGATCGGACATAGGATGAAGGTAAACACATCATTTATTTTAACACTAACAAAAAGGTGTAAACAAAAGGCGCGCACAAGGCGGAGATACAAATTTAACGCAGGAACAAAACTAACACATAAACAGACTAAGGACATGAAACAAAACTACACTTACTGTGACGTGAAAAGCATGAAAACTATGGCATGGAATACAAGCATAAAATAAGTCAGCACAGAGCAAATCCAGAATGTCAGGGTTACCAAGGGTAATGTCGCCAGGCCGACCAACAGAAAGTGACAGGCTTAAATAATAGTGACATCATTGGCAACAGGTGCGTGAATCCAAATGTGCAACAGGTGAAACTAATGGGTAGTCATGGAAACAAAAACAATGGAGCGTAAACAGAAACTAAAAGAGTCCAAAAACCAAAACAGAACCTAGTCAAACAAAAACATGATCAACAGACATGACAATATTAAACAAGCCGCAAAAAAGCTAAACCATTTTTTCCACTACATAATGACCGGAAATGGTTTGTTTTTTTGTTAACCCGCTGTAATAATATACACTATGCCATCTGCTTCTCAAAGGAAAACAATATTTCACAGTTACAGAATTGTGCAAAAGTCTGAGGGTGTACTCTAACTACTAGGCCATTCGTGCCGTGCCGGACTTGGACATGATTCCCACTTTTTCTCCTGGGCCCTGCTGGCCTGTGCTCACACTGAGCATTCGTGCTATTCTGCCTGTCACATTACTTCTATTCTACTGTTTTACTGCAATCTCTCTTAAGCTTTTGAAATATTTCTATCCTCATTTGGAGTTGTTTTTGATGATTTATTTTGCGCAAAGGTGCCACTGCAAGAGGGACGGTCACAATAATTAATTGATGCATTGTATTCTGCTGTAGTACTACGATTTCTCCTAACATGTGGACTATTTTCACTAGGGGTGTGGGAAAAATTTGATTCGAATTCAAATCTCCATTCTCACATTGTATGATTCAGTATCGATTCTCATTTTTCAAAAATCTATTTTATTCCCTTGCTCCCGGCAATGTGTATGTGCCTTCTGGGCTACCGTAGGTATTGCGCAATAAGCAGCGTGGCTACCTGGTGGCTAGCTACTAAGGGGAGTGTAGTGTTGTTGTGTTGCCGCTAAAATGCAGGTAGAAGAAAAAGAAACAGAGCAGCCTAAAGAAGAAATGCAACCGCCTCCGCCGACTTTGAAAGCAAACGTTTGGAGACACTTTGGATTTTACCGTGGCAAGAAAGGGCTTGACATGACTCATGCAATTTGCAGACTTTGCAACGCTAAAGTTAAGTATTTTGGGAATACTTCAAATCCCCACGCTCACTTGGACAGACACACCCAGAGTTATCAAAGGAAAAGGATCATCCACTAACAACACCGGCAGCTGATCAACGCACATTTCACCAGTTTACAAAATTACCACCCAGTTCTGAACGGGCAGAGAAGAGAACCAGATCCATCGCTTGTTTCATTGCAAAAGACCTGCGACCATAAAGCGCAGTGGAGAGAGAAGGCTTCAGGTTCATGATCAAAACTATTGAGCCACGGTATGACATCCCATCACGCTCGGTTTTTACAGAGAGACAAAGCTAAAAGTGGGGGAAGCTGTGATTAGAGCTAGCAGAGTAGCTCTTACCTGTGATCACTGGACCTCTAGGACCTAGACTGGGGTAGATCCTGCTGAAATCCTATGTATTTAATGAATAGAGAATAGTTTTGAATAGGAAAAATATCGTTTTTGAATCGAGAATCGAGTTGAATCGAAAAAAATCGATTTATAATTGAATCGTGACCCCAAGAATCAATATTGAATCGAATCGTGGGACACCCAAAGATTCGCAGCCCTAATTTTCACCCTATTTAGAGTTCTAATTTTGGAAAAAATTTTACCGCTGCCATTTAGTTTTGTGACTGGAGCGCACGAGCAAGCAATCTGTGTGATTAACTTTAGGATAATTGTAAGTCTTTGTATTCTATATGAATTACCATTGTATTTATATAATGAATTGTGTCAGTTACAGTTGATGTAAAAAAAATTTTTTTTATGTTTATTTTATTTTTTTGCAATTATTGCTACTCTTGTCTTATTTCATGTTCTTAAGTCAATGATTCTGTGTGTGCCTGCATGCATGTGTTTCCCTTTTAAATTGATGTAAAGCACTTTATGCTGCAACTCGCCTATGTATGAAAAGTGCTATTAGAATAATGTATTGATTGATTGATCATTGTTAAAAAATCTGCACTGAGTGATCGTGATTTAGTCATTCTATGATTCTGCTATGCTACGCGTGTTCATATGGGTATGCATGGGATCATGCTGGGCCTTCAACCACTTCTTCCAATCTTGCAAAAAGAGCGGCATCGTGCCACTTTTCCTCGCGGATATATTTCTTAGATTCAACTCACTTTTCTCAGATTCAGCTAATGTTCATCACATTTAAGTTTAAATTAAATGTTGGACTCTAAATATGATATCTAAATGTGAAATCTAAACCTAAATCTTAAATATAAATCTATATGCTGAATATAAATCTATACGTTAAATATAAACCTAAATGTTAAATCTAAACTTAGTTGTTGAATCTAAATCTAAATGTGAGCACTAAATGTTTAATGTAAACCTAAATCTAAACCTAAATGTTAAATCTACACCTACATTTTAAATATAAATCTCAAATCTAAATGTGAGCGATAAATGTTAAATATAAACCTAAATGTTACATTGAAACCTTAATCTAAATGTGAGAGCTAAATCTCTCGCAAAGTGTAAAATGAGTATTTATAAGATGTCAATATTCCACCAATCTAATGCCTCCTAACCACGCCCACATCTCTGCCTCTCAGTGTAGACACGCCTACATCTTTCTTTGTGTGGAAGAAGGAAACATGACAGATGCTTAATGACAAATAATGCCAATAAAGTTGCATATTTAAAAAACATGTGAGCTCCATACATGAGTGTGCAAGGTGTGTTGAGACAATTAGACACTCAAACACGTCAACGTCGAAACTACACTTCCCCGTTTGACAATAAATGGATTTGATTCTTACACCGAGGCATGCAGTGTGCATGAATACACACATTTCTATTTGTATGTGTCTTTTATCATTTCACTGCGCTCTTACTTCATGATTGTGTCACATATGAAAATGACATTGCTGTAAACAACGCGGCCACTGTCACATTAGTTTTCTGCAAGCAGCAGACAGCTGACAGAATTGCTTTGGATCAGTTCTAAAGAACATGTCTTAGTTGTGAGCTAAATGGTAAAACCATGATCATGGTGAGTGTGAAGCCAGGTTCGGATATGCTTATTTTCCATCCATCCATCATCCATCTTCCTGCTCCTCGCAGCACGACAAAGCACCGCTGTCCAAAAAGGAAGGAATTAGATCAGGGGTGTCAAACTCATTTTAGATTGGGGGCCACGAAAAATCTATTTCCAGGTGGGCCGGACTGGTAAAATCAAGGTACGATATCTTAAAAATAAAGACAACTTCAGATTGTTTTCTTTGTTTAAAAATAGAATAAGCACATTCTGAAATTGTACAAATTATAATGTTGTTGGGTTTTCTTTTACACTTACATGTTGCAGTTAATAGTATTCTATTTTTAATTGTCGTTATTTAGATTTTCTGAATAAATCATGTGATAATGTTCATCAGTCAACTTATTCGTGTTAATTTTCAATCTATCAAGATTAAAAAATTATATCAAAATCAAATTACAGGATGTTATTTATGTAGTTTGCTCATTTTCCTCGACTGGTGTACTAACATCATGTGGTTTATTTTGTACATATGTAGCATCATCTACAAAGAATTACTATTGCGACATTTAGTGGACACATTTAGAACAGCTGTTTATTTCATTCAAAAATTCTAAGGTACATTTTTATACTTCTCCTCTCTGAGCTGCCACCTTAACGTGGTAGAGGAGTTTGCATGTCCCAATGATCCTAGGAGCTATGTTGTCCGGGGGCTTTATGCCCCCTGGTAGGGTCTCCCAAGACAAACTGGTCCTAGGTGAGGGATCAGACAAAGAGCAGCTCGAAGACCTCTATGAAGAAAACAAGCAAGGAACCCAGATTTCCCTTGCCCGGACGCGGGTCACCGGGGCCCCCCTTCTGGAGCCAGGCCCGGAGGTGGGGCACGATGGCGAGCGCCTGGTGGCCGGGCCTGTCCCCATGGGGCCCGGCCGGGCACAGCCCGAAGAGGCAACGTGGGTCCCCCCTCCAATGGGCTCACCACCCATAGTAGGGGTCATAGAGGTCGGGTGCGATGTGAGCTGGGCGGCAGCCGAGGGCAGGGCACTTGGCAGTCCGATCCTCGGCTACAGAAGCTAGCTCTTGGGACGTGGAACGTCACCTCGCTGGGGGGGAAGGAGCCTGAGCTAGTGCGCGAGGTGGAGAAGTTCCGGCTAGATATAGGCGGACTCACTTCGACGCACAGCAAGGGCTCTGGAACCAGTTCTCTCGAGAGGGGCTGGACTCTCTTCCACTCTGGCGTTGCCGGCAGTGAGAGGCGACGGGCTGGGGTGGCAATTCTTGTTTCCCCCCGGCTCAGAGCCTGTACGTTGGAGTTCAACCCGGTGGACGAGAGGGTAGCTTCCCTCCGCCTTCGGGTGGGGGAACGGGTCCTGACTGTGGTTTGCGCTTACGCGCCAAACCGCAGCTCAGAGTACCCACCCTTTTTGGATTCACTCGAGGGAGTACTTGAGAGTGCTCCCCCGGGTGATTCCCTCGTTCTACTGGGGGACTTCAATGCTCATGTTGGCAGCGACAGTGAAACCTGGAGAGGCGTGATTGGGAAGAATGGCTGCCCGGATCTGAACCCGAGCGGTGTTATGTTATTGGACTTTTGTGCTCGTCACAGATTGTCCATAACGAACACCATGTTCAAACATAAGGGTGTCCATATGTGCACTTGGCACCAGGACACCATAGGCCGCAGTTCCATGATCGACTTTGTAGTTGTGTCATCGGATTTGCGGTCTCATGTTTTGGACACTCGGGTGAAGAGAGGGGCGGAGCTTTCTACCGATCACCACCTGGTGGTGAGTTTGCTGCGATGGTGGGGGAGGATGCCGGACAGACCTGGCAGGCCCAAACGCATTGTGAGGGTTTGCTGGGAACGTCTGGCAGAGTCTCCTGTCAGAGAGAGTTTCAATTCCCACCTCCGGAAGAACTTTGAACATGTCACGAGGGAGGTGCTGGACATTGAGTCCGAATAAACCATGTTCCGCGCCTCTATTGTCGAGGCGGCTGATTGGAGCTGTGGCCGCAAGGTAGTTGGTGCTTGTCGTGGCGGTAATCCTAGAACCCGTTGGTGGACACCGGCGGTGAGGGATGCCGTCAAGCTGAAGAAGGAGTCCTATCGGGTTCTTTTGGCTCATAGGACTCCTGAGGCAGCGGACAAGTACCGACAGGCCAAGCGGTGTGCGGCTTCAGCGGTCGCAGAGGCAAAAACTCGGACATGGGAGGAGTTCGGTGAGGCCATGGAAAACGACTTCCGGACGGCTTCGAAGCAATTCTGGACCACCATCCGTCGCCTCAGGAAGGGAAAGCAGTGCACTATCAACACCGTGTATGGCGAGGATGGTGTTCTGCTGACCTCGACTGCGGATGTTGTGGATCGGTGGAGGGAATACTTCGAAGACCTCCTCAATCCCACCAACACGTCTTCCTATGAGGAAGCAGTGCCTGGGGAGTCTGTGGTGGGCTCTCCTATTTCTGGGGCTGAGGTTGCTGAGGTAGTTAAAAAGCTCCTCGGTGGCAAGGCCCCGGGGGTAGATGAGATCCGCCCGGAGTTCCTTAAGGCTCTGGATGCTGTGGGGCTGTCTTGGTTGACAAGACTCTGCAGCATCACGTGGACATTGGGGGCGGTACCACTGGATTGGCAGACCGGGGTGGTGGTTCCTCTCTTTAAGAAGGGGAACCGGAGGGTGTGTTCTAACTATCGTGGGATCACACTCCTCAGCCTTCCCGGTAAGGTCTATTCAGGTGTACTGGAGAGGAGGCTACGCCGGATAGTCGAACCTCGGATTCAGGAGGAACAGTGTGGTTTTCGTCCTGGTCGTGGAACTGTGGACCAGCTCTATACTCTTGGCAGGGTCCTTGAGGGTGCATGGGAGTTTGCCCAACCAGTCTACATGTGTTTTGTGGACTTGGAGAAGGCATTCGACCGTGTCCCTCGGGAAGTCCTGTGGGGAGTGCTCAGAGAGTACGGGGTATCGGACTGTCTGATTGTGGCAGTCCGCTCCCTGTATGATCAGTGCCAGAGCTTGGTCCGCATTGCCGGTAGTAAGTCGGACACGTTTCCAGTGAGGGTTGGACTCCGCCAAGGCTGCCCTTTGTCACCGATTCTGTTCATAACTTTTATGGACAGAATTTCTAGGCGCAGTCATGGCGTTGAGGGGATCTTGTTTGGTGGCTGCAGGATTAGGTCTCTGCTTTTTGCAGATGATGTGGTCCTGATGGCTTCATCTGTCCAGGATCTTCAGCTCTCACTGGATCGGTTCGCAGCTGAGTGTGAAGCGACTGGGATGAGAATCAGCACCTCCAAGTCCGAGTCCATGGTTCTCGCCCGGAAAAGGGTGGAGTGCCATCTCCGGGTTGGGGAGGAGATCTTGCCCCAAGTGGAGGAGTTCAAGTACCTCGGAGTCTTGTTCACGAGTGAGGGAAGAGTGGATCGTGAGATCGACAGGCGGATCGGTGCGGCGTCTTCAGTAATGCGGACGCTGTATCGATCCGTTGTGGTGAAGAAGGAGCTGAGCCGGAAGGCAAAGCTTTCAATTTACCGGTCGATCTACGTTCCCATCCTCACCTATGGTCATGAGCTTTGGGTTATGACCAAAAGGACAAGATCACGGGTACAAGCGGCCGAAATGAGTTTCCTCCGCCGGGTGGCGGGGCTCTCCCTTAGAGATAGGGTGAGAAGCTCTGCCATCCGGGGGGAGCTCAAAGTAAAGCCGCTGCTCCTCCACATCGAGAGGAGCCAGATGAGGTGGTTCGGAAATCTGGTCAGGATGCCACCCGAACGCCTCCCTAGGGAGGTGTTTAGGGCACGTCCGACCGGTAGGAGGCCGCGGGGAAGACCCAGAACATGTTGGGAAGACTATGTCTCCCGGCTGGCCTGGGAACGCCTCGGGGTCCCACAGGAAGAGCTGGACGAAGTGGCTGGGGAGAGGGAAGTCTGGGCTTCCCTGCTTAGGGTGCTGCCCCCGCAACCCGACCTCGGATAAGCGGAAGAAGATGGATGGATGGATGGATGGATTTTTATACTTAGCAAACTCATCCCGCGGGCCGGATAAAACCTGTTCGCGGGCCTGATCCGGCCCTCGGGCCGTATGTTTGACACCCCTGAATTAGATGAAGGAAATATGACTTTAATTCACACTCACCATGATCATGTTTTACCAATTAAGACATGTTCTTTAGAACTGATCCAAAGTGATTCTGTCAGCTGTCTGCTGCTTGCAGGAAACTAATATGACAGTGACCGCGTCCGTCATTTTCATATGTGACACAATCATGAAGTAAAAGCGCAGCGAAATGATAAAAGACACATACAAATGGAAATGTGTGTATTCATGCACACTGCATGCCTCGGTGTAAGAATCAAATCCATTTGTTGTCAAACACGGAAGTGCAGCATCGACGTGTTTGAGTGTCTAATTGTCTCAACACACCTTGCACACTCACACGTTCGGAGCTGCCATTTTTAACAGCTATGCAACTTTATTGGCAGAATTTGTCATCTGTCATGTTTCGTTTTTCCACAGTAAGAATGATGTAGGCGTGTCTACACTGAGAGGCAGAGATGTGGGCGCGGTTGAAAGGCATTGGATTGGTGGAATATTGACATTCTATAAATATTCATCTTTACTGCGCTCACATTTAGATTTAGATTCAACATTTACGTCAAGATTTAAGATTTAGGTTTAGATTTAACAGTTAGCACACACATTTAGGTTTGGATTCAACATTTAGGTTTAGATTTAACATGTGGGTATAATATTTAGAGTCAACGTTTAATTTAAACCTAAATGTGATGAAAAGTGGCTAAATCTGAGAAAAATTAGACAAAAGTGAGTTACACCTGAGAAAAGTGAGTTAAATCTGAGAAATATATCTGCTAGAAAAGTGTGACTGAACTTTTACATCTGGCACTCCATACCTGGCATGTAACGATTGCCTGCCTTGTGAGCACGCTCTTAGACCGACCCTGATGTTGTTGCACCTCAACTCCTCATGCTCTCTCAGGGAGAGCATGTCCCAAATTCCAAGCTGCTGTTTTGAGGCATGTTAAAAAAAATAATGCACTTTGTGACTTCAATAATAAATATGGCAGTGCCATGTTGGCATTTTTTTCCATTACTTTGTCATGTCTGTGTGATCCTCATGTCACGCACCTGTCTCACATTTTGCACTCACGCACCTGTCACTAATCATGTCACTGTTATTTAAGCCTGTCTTTTTCTGTTGATCGTCCTGGTGACATTATCCTTATTACCTCTGCTCACTTCATGCCATGCTACTTCTGTACCTCCATGCTACCTTTGAAATCTATGCCATAGTTCCCTGTGTTCCAAGTAAGTTTTTGTTCATTGTTCATAGTGTTTTGCCCAAGAGCTAGTTTTGGTTTCATTAGTCAAGTTTGTTCTCCGCCTTTGTGCGCGCCTTTTGTTTGTACCCTTTTGTTTGTATTTTGTAGTTAGTGTTAAAATAAAAGATGTCCTTTCCTTCACGCCTTGCCCGCTCCAACTTTACTTGGATCTCGGGAAAACAAACAACCAATAGTACAAGTCTTGACAAACTTGAGTTGATTTATTTTGGAAAACCTTGTTACATTGTTTAATGCATCCAGCGGGGCATCACAACAAAATTAGGCATAATAATGTGTTAAATCCACGACTGTATATATCGGTATTGGTTGATATCGGAATCGGTAATTAAGAGTTGGACAATATCAGAATATCGGATATCGGCAAAAAAGCCATTATCGGACATCTCTACTTATTATCATTAAAGGAAACAACTCACTGGTCTTTCCTTTTTATCCACTGTAGTTACAGTGAAGCCACGTGCTACATACGCTTCATCATATTCTGGTATGGCCAAAAAAAGCATGTTCCCCGAGGTCACAGGGTCCCCCTGGCATCACACTGTGCCCCCCCCCACCCACTACTTGAAAATGATTGATCTAAAACAACATGCCTGTATCTAACGTAGCTTAATACTTTAGCACATTACTTCATATCATCACGGTGGCCTGGGAATGTAATGGTGCACACTTGCCTTTTTTGCAGATGGCGTAGGTTCAATCACCCCTTGTTCAGTGCTGGCCACATAGTCTCACAAATGGTAGACATTTGACATTTAGGGCAATTGTTGCTGGAAGTAGACAGAGCCAAATCACTCAAGTGAATGGCTTGCTTTGGCGACCCTTGACAGGAATGGTAGAATCAACAACAAAAAAAAGTAAATCACCAGAAAATTTTATTTACAGGTTGGGCGTCAACCTGCATCTGTGTCGTGGTTTGTGCAGCCCTTTGAGGCATTTGTAATTTAGGGCTATATAAATAAACTTTGATTGATTAATTGATTTATCACGTTGTCTTGATAAACTGCAGCCTTTATTCACAGTTAATTATATTCAGTCTCAATAGTTAACAGTGTTTTGCCAACCTGTCTTCATGTCTCTCTCTGAGCTTGTGGGCTCCTCGTGCAATTATTAATAATACAATTGCTATTTGAATGAGATTGCGATATTGCCATTGTAGGATAATAAAGGTCTATTTATCATATGTGAGGCAGAGGCGATGCAACAGCGTTTGTTGCTGAAGGAAATCCTCACAACTGTTAAACATTTTTAAAAGATATTGCCATAACCAAAGTAGACTAACCACCATTTAATGTGCACTACGTGGACACGACACTGCAATAAAAGACATTTATAATCCACCTGGTTGACAGCGTTGTGTTAAAACATCAATACATCGTACACATACAGTTGAGGACACATATGACATATAAAAGCAAATTCTCTGGACAAAATAAAAACTAAATGCAAAAAAACAACTCGAACAATAGTGCAACACTACAATAAGATTTTAACAGTACAATATTAAATAAAAGTGGGACCAATCGTTCACTTCATAATTCGTTCAGTCAGCAGCTGTAAATCACTGAGTTGTCGCCAAGCACCTGTAGCAACAACCGACGAACTGACACTGCGAGTGATTCAGCTCGGGCAAGAAGTGAAAAGGAGAGTTGATTTGGAGCAACAAACACGTGTGTTGCAGTTTCCATGGGACTAATACATTCATAAAGATGCAGTTTGACTTAAAGGGGAACATTATCACCAGACCTGTGTAAGCGTCAATATATACCTTGATGTTGCAGAAAAAAAGACCATATATTTTTTTAACCGATTTCCGAACTCTAAATGGGTGAATTTTGGAGAATTAAACACCTTTCTAATATTCGCTCTCGGAGCGATGACGTCACAACGTGGCGTCACATCGGGAAGCAATCCGCCATTTTCTCAAACACCGAGTCAAATCAGCTCTGTTATTTTCCGTTTTTTCGACTGTTTTCCGTACCTTGGAGACATCATGCCTCGTCGGTGTGTTGTCGGAGGGTGTAACAACATGAACAGGGGCGGATTCAAGTTGCACCAGTGGCCCAAAGATGCGAAAGTGGCAAGAAATTGGACGTTTGTTCCGCACACTTTACCAACGAAAGCTATGCTACGACAGAGATGGCAAGAATGTGTGGATATGCTGCGACACTCAAAGCAGATGCATTTCCAACGATAAAGTCAAAGAAATCTGCCGCCAGACCCCCATTGAATCTGCCGGAGTGTGTGAGCAATTCAGGGACAAAGGGCCTTGGTAGCACGGCAAGCAATGGCGGCAGTTTGTTCCCGCAGACGAGCGAGCTAAACCCCCTATCGACCCTAGCTTCCCTGGCCTGCTGACATCAACTCCAAAACTGGACAGATCAGCTTTCAGGAAAAGAGCGCGGATGAGGGTATGTCTACATAATATATTAATTGATGAAAATTGGGCTGTCTGCACTCTCAAAGTGCATGTTGTTGCCAAATGTATTTCATATGCTGTAAACCTAGTTCATAGTTGTTAGTTTCCTTTAATGCCAAACAAACACATACCAATCGTTGGTTAGAAGGCGATCGCCGAATTCGTCCTCGCTTTCTCCCGTGTCGCTGGCTGTCGTGTCATTTTCGTCGGTTTCGCTTGCATACGGTTCAAACCGATATGGCTCAATAGCTTCAGTTTTTTCTTCAATTTCGTTTTCGCTACTTGCCTCCACACTACAACCATCCATTTCAATACATTCGTATTCTGTTGAATCGCTTAAGCCGCTGAAATCCGAGTCTGAATCCGAGCTAATGTCGCTATAGCTTGCTGTTCTTTCCGCCATGTTTGTTTGTGTTGGCTTCACTATGTGACGTCACAGGAAAATGGACGGGTGTTTATAACGATGGTTAAAATCAGGCACTTTGAAGCTTTTTTTAGGGATATTGCGTGAAGGATAAAATTTTGAAAAAAACTTCGAAAAATATAATAAGCCACTGGTAACTGATTTTTAATGGTTTTAACAATTCTGAAATTGTGATAATGTTCCCCTTTAATTACACATCACATGGTTTATTCTATTAATTTTGCTAGAGTGGCAGGGATGAGTCACTGATTGAGTTAATGGCGACGATCACCCGTGAGTGCTGGTTCAGTAAAGAACCTGTAGGTTTTGAACGATTTGTTCACTTCACTACCACACACGCTAATAACTCGTTGACAAAGTCATATTTTGGATTATACTTGCGTAGTAAAATTGTATTACAACTGAGTGGCCCTGATATTTTTTTAACTGCCCTATGGTTAAGAAATTAATTTTTTCGATAAAAAGTGTGCTCCCCCAGGATAACTTTGAGGTCCACACTTTGTGTTTGCAGTATCTTGAATAAATTATACAGTGCCATGCTTGCTTATGCTGTAAATTAAAATGCCATATTCAAAATGCTGATTGATATTCCAATCCAACTAAAGCATGAGAGTGAAACAGCCCTTTCAACCTGACCATACAGACACTGTTCAAGGTTGTGTGTCGGTCACATTCTCACTCTAGAATATAACCCTACAACCACTCATCCGTTTATCAAAATGCACACTGCACAATTTCACACATCACCCTTCAATCCACCCATCCATACTACTCATCAGTCTACCTATCCATTACCCACCTACTCATCTACCTATCCACCCTTCCAGCTTTGTCTGTTAGAAGGTCAGGGTGGCAGCAGTGCAAAGTATCCCTTTATAGAGCAACACACTGTGCGCCAGTGGACCCCCAAGCATTTCTGGATGAGATGTGCCCCCCCACATGTTGGCGGCGTAATCTTCATCATTCTACTTTCAATCATGCACCGCTGACAGTTTCAGTTATGGAATATTGCTCATCCCTCATTTGTCCTCCCACATTTGTTCCAGCCTGCCATTCTTTTTTCATACTGGTCTTCACCCTCTCACTGTCCTTGACAGTGTTCCCTTCACTTCCTGTGTTTATATTGTTTGTTGGGAAGGTTGTAAATTTGTTCGACACACAGCCCTGTCATGGACGTGTACTACAATCATTGGTACCAATTTGATTTGTTCACTTGTTGCAGTCTATACTTTCTCTTTTCTGACGTTCTCATTTCCAGTGACTCTCTTAAATTTGTCTGTAGATCTGTCTTATGACTTTAGCTGCTCTCAGCACTGGGAAAGGACAAAGTAAAAGAGGACCTAGGCTACAATAAAGGAACTGAGTTACTTAAAGTTGGAACAATAATTTGTTTACTTGTATCGTTTTATAGTGTTATTTTACTTGGAATACACAACTGTAGTTACTATTGAGATTAATTGGTGTCTTCATTACGAAAGCTTTTTCTTTAAACTGAATGCAACTAAATGTTTCTCTTTGAACTTTGTGGACTGATTTTTTTTTTAACATCAAATTATGCTGACAATTTAAAGAGGAACTGCAGAATTTATTGGAATGTTGCCTATCGCTCACAATAATTATAAAAGACATGACAACGGATGTATTTTTTGAAGGCATTCTAACTAAATAAACGGAAATAAAAGTCCACTTACAGCGGAGACAATGGGAGGTCCTCAATTCTGCTTATAAAACTCAATAAAAAAACATCCTAAAACCGCCAAAAATACTCCATTTACATTTCATGACTCGAATATTAACCAAGTATTAGTGATAATGTTATTATAGCGGCGCAGTGATCATCAGTTTGCTTGCCTATATAGCTATAATAGCCTACTATCAAAATTACTATGTGTCGCAGGCTGAAGCAAATCTTCGTTGACAGGAATGTTGAAATTTGATATTTATTTTACACATTTTTACAACATTAGAAACCATGAGTACATTACAGAAGGTGAGATAACTCCTGAAAATTACTGTATCGATGTGTGTATCCAACTTAAAGGAAACGGCAGGCTGTCTTATTTTAATGTATTTATTACAATCTTTGGCAAGCTAGGTAATAATGGCTGTGGTCTGAAATAACATGGCACACAAACAAATGCAGCCAATATTACATACAGATAATGTGTCATGAGACATGCAAGACTAAATTATATACAACGACGATAAAAGTAAAAGCTCAAATATACCTACAAATGAGTCATAATGATGCAATATGTACATACAGCTAGCCTAAATAGCTTGTTAGCATTGATTAGCTTGCAGTCCTGCACTGACCAAAATGACTGATTAGCACTCCAACAAGTCAATAACATCAACAAAGTGCACCTTTGTGCATTCATGCACAGCATAAAACTTTTGGTGGACAAAATGAGACAAAGAAGGAGTGGAAGATTTTACATGTAAACCAACTGTTGCGTTACAGTCCACACTATGGTGAGTTCAAGAACCGGCGAAATTAGTAGGACAAAACGATGTTCACCAAATACTCTCATCAGTGAAGCATACACACAAACATATTAAACAGTGACCTTTCTAACAATGATGTTCAAACTGATAAACTTTTTTTTTTTTTTGCAAATAATCATTAACTTTAGAATTTAATGCCAGTAACACGTGACAAAGAAGTTGGGAAAGGTGGCAATAAATACTGAGGAATGCTCATCAAACACTTATTTGGAACATCCCACAGGTGAACAGGCAAATTGGGAACAGGTGGGTGCCATGATTGGGTATGAAAGTAGATTCCATGAAATGCTCAGACATTCACAAACAAGGATGGGGCGAGGGTCACCACTTTGTCAACAAATGCGTGAGCAAATTTTTGAACAGTTTAAGAAAAACCTTTCTCAACCAGCTATTACAAGGAATTTAGGTATTTCACCATCTACGGTCCGTAATATCATCAAAGGTTTCATAGAATCTGGAGAAATCACTGCACTTAAGCAGCTAAGCTTGTGACTTTCGATCCCTCAGGCTGTACTGCATAACCAAGCGACATCAGTGTGTAAAGGATATCACCACATGGGCTCAGGAACACTTCAGAAACCCACTGTCAGTAACTATAGTTGGTCGCTACATCTGTAAGTGCAAGTTAAAACTCTCCTATGCAAGGCGAAAACCGTTTATCAACAACACCCAGAAACGCCGTCGGCTTCGTTGGGCCTGAGCTCATCTAAGATGGACTGATACAAAGTGGGAAAGTGTTCTGTGGTCTGACGAGTCCACATTTCAAATTGTTTTTGGAAACTGTGGACGTCGTGTCCTCCGGACCAAAGAGGAAAAGAACCATCCGGATTGTTATAGGTGCAAAGTTGAAAAGCCAGCATCTGTGATGGTATGGGGGTGTATTAGTGCCCAAGACATGGGCAACTTACACATCTGTGAAGGCGCCATTAATACTGAAAGGTACTTACAGGTTTTGGAGCAACATATGTTGCCATCCAAGCAACGTTAACATGGACGCCCCTGCTTATTTCAGCAAGACAATGCCAAGCCACGTGTTACATCAACGTGGCTTCATAGTAAAAGAGTGCGGGTACTAGACTGGCCTGCCTGTAGTCCAGACCTGTCTCCCATTGAAAATGTGTGGCACATTATGAAGCCTAAAATACCACAACGGAGACCCCCGGACTGTTGAACAACTTAAGCTGTACATCAAGCAAGAATGGGAAAGAATTCCACCTGAGAAGCTTAAAAAATGTGTCTCCTCAGTTCCCAAACGTTTACTGAGTGTTGTTAAAAGGAAAGGCCATGTAACACAGTGGTGAACATGCCCTTTCCCAACTACTTTGGCACGTGTTGCAGCCATGAAATTCTAAGTTAATTATTATTTGTAAAAAAAAAATAAGTTTATGAATTTGAACATCAAATATCTTGTCTTTGTAGTGCATTCAACTGAATATGGGTTGAAAAGGATTTGCAAATCATTGTATTCCGTTTATATTTACATCGAACACAATTTCCCAAATCATATGGAAACGGGGTTTGTAAATGGGAACATAAACATCCTAGCAGTCGACCTCCTAATGACAGCAGACATTGTACAGTAAGTGATGTTTGTTGGCTCTCATAACGTCTGTTGTGAGTAATAATCAGTGATGAAGAAAAAAAGCGAACTTTAATGCGCCATGTATGCTTAAAATGAGCAAAATACGTAAATATTCAATGTTATTATAAATGTGCCCGTTACTAAATTACATATATACTTACAGTGTGTATATACAACCTTAATGAAGGTGTTTGGATGTTTTTTAAGGGCTTTATAGGCATAACAGAGCGGCTCCCAAAGGCTAAGCAGAATTTTGATCGCATTTGTTTAAAATTTAGAATGCATAAAAAAAATAAAAAATTCATCCACCGTCATGTCTTTCATAATGATTGTGAACGATAGGTACAATTCCAAAAGTGCAGAGTACAACAATTCAGTGTATATAAATTTGGTGTTTAAAAATTCAGTGTATAAAAATACATAGTATCTATAGTTATAGTAGTAGGACCCCAACACAGAGAAGAAATAATAATAATAATAATAACAAAAAGCGCACTCAAAAAGGAGTTAGGAGAAATGACTAAGGATGCACACAAAAGCTGTGAAAAAACAGGAAATGCACACAAAAGGTGTGGCGAGGAAACAGTTAACATTACACAGCAGCATAGCCAAGGGAAAGGAGAAGGGTTAGTAGAGCCAAAGCAGAGGAGATGAACATGACTGGAAGGGTGAACCATCAGGAATCTACTGGCACCAAATGAATGAACCGGAGAGCTTAAGTAGTCAGGAGGACATGGGATTCAGGTGTGCCTGGCGGTGGCTCTGCCCCGTGACCCAGAAACCAAGCACTGCAACAAAAAGCAGACAGTCGGCCGCAAAGCCAGATCATGACAGTAGGTCAAGGTCAAGGTGTTCCTCACGTTTCTAGAAACACTGGGAACAAATGCCTGTAGGTTTTTTAACCACTTAACTGTGAAGGATTTTAATATTTTATTGCTAATTAATTACACATAGTGCTCGCATGCGCAGCAACCTAATAAAATGATATATGATATTTGATGGGAATATGATACTTCCATCATATTATACTACTTATGTACATATGATTGATTTTTTAAATACATTTAATTTATAAACTTTTTCACACTGTAACTATGGGGTATTGTCGGTAGAATTTTCAAGCCAAAATCTAATTTCTTTCATTTTGGAATTAGACTAACATAATATGTGGCAAATGCGAAGCGCTGTGAATTAGGGAAGTATACAGAGTACCGAGTGCTTTTAGGTATTAGTTCCTAATTAGGTCGACCCAAGCGTTCCATTAAAATTCTAGACTTATGATACTGCATCTAAAGTAGTGTGCCATCTTACATTAAATGTATCGGTAAACGTGTTGTAAAGTATATAAAAGTAATTGATTAGATTACTCGTTACTAGAAAAACAGCATTAGTAACACCGTTTTTCAGAAATACCGCTTGATATATATTTTTTCAGTTCTATAATCCATTGACAATGTATTGGATTAGGATTCGAATGTGATTGGCTCCGAGGCCAAAAATATTGATTGAGACACCCCTAGTTTTTGTACTTGTTTTATTGTAATCACCAGTGACGTGCAGTCATGGAAAGAAAAAAAAATGTAAAAAGAAAAACATTTTATTAAATTGTTATATGTATCCAGTGATTATACTATAAAGTTATTTTCCATTTAATTTCACCCGTTTTAGATTATTTTTATTTAAAATCGCTGAATTTTCACATTTGCCGTTCAAATACTGAGAAGAGACGGTGCGGTGAACAGCAGCCAGTTGAGGCACGTCACTGCGTTGTGCCTCACCATGGATTGCGGACTCGGCTAACTGCTGGCCTGCTGTGCAGTGAGACCGTATTGCTATATAAATTATATTATACATTTCTATAGTTTAGTTAGCTGAGGTATATAATGTACAGTGTATTTTGTCAACAACAGTATGTGTGTGAGTATTTCTTGTGCTGAGCGATCATAAAACGGCTGCAAAAGACGCACTGGCTGAGGCTCGCCTCCTGCACCCCCGCCGTAGAATGCACGGCAACCTCTGACGGGAGTGTTATATCAACTAAAGCCCACACTTAAACTTTCCACGTGCAAGATTGAATCTATTTAAAAAAGTTATTTCATAAGAAGCCAAAAAGTGCAAAAACAATAATGTTCGTGTTGGAGGAGTTGTGAATGACTGCAGGGCCACAACATTAGGTACACCTGCAGACTGCAGGTGTACCTAATTCACAACTCCTCCAACACGAACATTATTGTTTTTGCACTTTTTGGCTTCTTATTAAATAACTTTTGTAACCTATTTTTATGGGCTTTCCTCTTTGTGATGTTAAGTTCCTGTTATGTGCTGTTATACAGTATATGCCTTGAGCTCTTATTTTGAAGGCGCTAAGAGCGGAAGTGATGACACGTTGGAGTGGAGCGGAAGTTTTTGAAAGAAGGTAAATGGTGGTCTTCGTGTAAACTGGAGCCTCCGTGTTTGTTATTTTGTAGTTTCATACAGTATAGGCGACATTTATAAACCCTCGGTTACACTTTTTTAAATAGATTCAATCTTGCACGTGGAAAGTTTAAGTGAGGGCTTTAGTTGATGTAACACTCTCGTCAGGGGGTGCATTAATCCAGCACAACAGCGGCTCATGGACTTATTTTATAAGTAAAGGTAAGACCATAATAACGTTTTTTTTAATTAAATGTGCTTTTTTGTGTGCTACAGTTTGTATGTGTAAAGTTAAAGTTAAATTAAAGTACCAATGATTGTCACACACACACTAGGTGTAATGAAATTTGTCCTCTGCATTTGACCCATCCCCTTGATCACCCCCTGGGAGGTGAGGGGAGCAGTGGGCAGCAGCGGCGCCGCGCCCGGGAATCATTTTTGGTGATTTAATAACCCCCAATTCCAACCCTTGATGCTGAGTGCCAAGCAGGGAAGAATGCTGGTATGAGCTTTTAAACATAACCCGTTAACTGCTGCCAATCAAATGGTGAATAAGATACTCTTTAGGGTTCATATGTTTGTAAATCTGACTGTGATGAAGTCAGTGCCTCACCAGCCATGAACCTCACCGCACGTCACTGGTAATCACTCACCAGCAAGAGAGAAATATAATTTGTGTCTTGAACCCATGGTAAATTGATAACAAAGAATCATGAATCTTACATTTTATCACCAGTTATATGTGCCTCTTTTAAGCTCTATCTTTAATCATATCCATAATTTATGGTCCAACTTCTCTCTCCTGATGCGTCATTCTACCCCCCTTCAGGGCATTCAAAAATATATCCATATTTACTTCATTTCCTCAGCAGCTACAACACTATATAAGACCAATATGTGGAACCTCTTTAAAAACAAAAGCTAAATTATTATTGCATCCCGAGGCACTACTTGGCACATTAAAAAGGAGGTGGGCGTGATATAAATATCTCATGTACAAAACAAAGACATTACTACATCAAATTGAAAACCCAAAACTAATACAGATTAATCATCAATACAAGCAGGGGGCATCATCTACAAACGTACAAAGTGTGTATACACACAAATCAGGGCCAAAAAGTTGCTTTTCACTAAACTGAAATACAAAACCAGTGAAGTTGGCACGTTGTGTAAATCGTACATAAAAACAGAATACAATGATTTTCAAATCCTTTTCAACTTATATTTAACTGAATAGACTGCAAAAACAAGATATTTAATTCTCGGACTGAGAAACTTAATTTTTTTTGCAAATAATCATTAACTTAGAATATTATGGCAGCAACACATTGCAAACAAGTTGGCACAGGTGCATTTTTACCACTGTATTACACGGCCTTTCCTTTTATTTTACTATGAAGACACGCTGTTGTAACACGTCTGCTGTCATGGCGCCGATCACGGCTGCCTCGATGGTCTCTGTTTTGTTTGTTTTTGTGCGTAAATTGTGTGTCCGCGTACTCTTACACCCGCAAAGAGCTACTGAACATCAAATTTGCTCTCCTGCTCTGGAATATCTTTTCATTCACTGTAAGCCTTTTTACTCACCGCATTTCCATATGAGTTGGGAAATTGTGTTAGATGTAAATATAAACGGAATACAATGATTTGCAAATCCTTTTCAACCCATATTCAATTGAATGTACTACAAAGACAAGATATTTGATGTTCAAACTCATAAACTTTTTTTTTTTTTGCAAATAATAATTCCAAAGACATGCACCTGGGGATAAGTTGATTGGCAACACTAAATTGGCCCTAGTGTGTGGATGTGAGTGTGAATGTTGTCTGTCTATCTGTGTTGGCCCTGCGATGAGGTGGCGACTTGTCCAGGGTGTACCCCGCCTTCCGCCCGATTGTAGCTGAGATAGGCTCCAGCGCCCCCCGCGACCCCAAAGGGAATAAGCGGTAGAAAATGGATGGATGGATAATTAACTTAGAATTTCATGGCTGCGACACGTGCCAAAGTAGTTGGGAAACTGCTGCACCTCCAGTCACCAGTCCGTAAAGCTGCTCAAGTTTGTGGACGACACTACCATCATCGGGCTCATCTCGGATGGCGACGAGTCCGCCTACAGGAGAGAGGCGGATCGGCTGGTGTCCTGGTGCAGCCTTAACAACCTGGAGCTGAAGGCCTAGAAAACAGTGGAGATGATCTTAGACTTCAGAAAAGTCAAAGCCCCACCATCCCCCCTCACCCTGATTGACTCTCCCACCCCGTCTCCATTGTGGACTCCATCCGTTTCTTGGGCACCACCATCACCCAGGACCTCAAGTGGGAGCCGACCATGAGCTCCCTCATCAAGAAGGCCCAGCAGAGGATGCACTTCCTTAGGCAGCTGAAGAATTTTAAGGTGCCGACCGAGATGCTGGTGCAGTTCTACTCAGCCATCATCGAGTCCATCCTCACCTCCTCCATCACCGTGTGGTTCCCTGGCGCCACAGTCCTGGACAAGCATCTACTGCAGCGCATTGTACGTGCTGCTGAGAAGTTTATTTAGGCTGCAAACTCCCATCCTTCCAGGACCTGTTCTCCTCCAGGACCAGGGTGTGGGTCGGATCACAGCTGACTCTTCTCACCCTAGACACAAACTATTCTCCCCTCTCCCCTCAGGCAGGAGACTACGGTCCATCCAGACCCACACCTCCCGCCACCTGAACAGTTTTTTCCCCTCGGCCATCAGGGACATGAACAATAACAAGATCTGATAGCTCAGTTACAGCTCATGTTATTATATTCTGTGTTATATGTTTTATGTTGCATGATTGCACCAAGTAAAATTCCTAGTTTGTGAACACGTTCTCAAACAATGGCAATAAAAACTATTCTGATTCTGATTCTGATTCTGACGTGGCTTGGCATTGTCTTGCTGAAATAAGCAGGGGCTTCCATGAAAAATATGTTGCTTGGATGGCAACATATGTTGCTCCAAAACCTGTATGTACCTTTCAGCATTAATGGTGCCTTCACAGATGTGTAAGTTACCCATGCCTTGGGCACTAATACACCCCCATACCATCACAGATGCTGGCTTTTGATAACAATCCAGATGGTTCTTTTCCTCTTTGTTCTGCAGGACACGACGTCCACAGTTTCCAAAAACAATTTAAAATGTGTACTCGTCAGACCACAGAACACTTTTACACTTTGTATCAGTCTGTCTTAGATGAGCTCGGGTCCAGCAAAGCCAGCAGCGTTTCTGGGTGTTGTTGATAAATGGCTTTCGCTTTGGATAGATAGTAGAGTTTTAGCCTGCACTTACAGATGTAGCGACAAACTGTAGATACTGACAGTGGTTTTCTGAAGTGTTCCTGAGCACATGTGGTGATATCCTTTACACACTGATGTCGCTTTTTGATGCAGTACCGGCTGAGGGATCCAAGGTCACGGGCATTCAATGTTATGTTCAGTGATTTCTCCAGATTATCTGAACCTTTTGATGATATTACAGACCTCAGATGGTGAAATCCCTAAATTCCTTGCAATAGCTCGTTGAGAAATGTTGTTCTTAAACTGTTTGACAATTTGCTCACGCATTTGTTCGCAAAGTGGTGACCCTCACCCCATCGTTGTTTGTGAATGACTGAGCATTTCATGGAAGTGGCTTTTATACCCAATCATGGCATCCACCTGTTCCCAATTAGTCTGTTCACCCGTGGGATGTTCCAAATAAGTGTTTGATGAGTATTCCTCAACTTTTTTGCCACTTGTGCCAGCTTTTTTTAAACGTGTTGCAGGCATCAAATTCCGAATGAGCTAATATTTGCAAAAAATAACAACGTTTTCCAGTTCCAATGTTAAGTATCTTGTCTTTGCAGTGTATTCAATTGAGTACAGGTTGAAATGGATTTGCAAATCATTGTATTTTGTTTTTATTTACGATTTACACAACGTGCCTACTTCATTGGTTTTGGGGTTTGTACATACATGTTGATCCTATGCAATGAATGTGAGTTAATCAATAGGTCTTACTGACTTAAAAAAAAACAATGGTGGAAAGTGTTGCTATTTTCCATTTCACTGGCTGATATCATATGTTAAATAAATCGAATTGCCTGCATTAAATGTGCTCGTCAGCATGAGTGCTGAGTGTAAATAAACTTACTAATAAGCTGGCGTTTTTGGAACGCAGATTTCGGGACAGAACATACGGCACAATGCAATCGGCAAGATGAGATGGTGCTCGACCCTTTAATGTTAGATCAAATAAGCTTGGCTTCTTCCTACTGCTTTTTGGACACGTTACATTGTTTAATGGCATGTGTGATAGTTTATTGGGCTGTACATTTTTAACATGATCTGGATAAATGGTATTGTATTGTATTGTATTGTAGGCAAAATGACCAGGATCATTTAAAATAACGTCTAGATATAGTACAAAACCCAAAACCAGTGAAGTTGGCAAGTTGTGTAAATCGTAAATAAAAACAGAATACAATGATTTGCAAATCCTTTTCAACTTATATTCAGTTGAATAGACTGCAAAGACAAGATAATTAATGTCCGAACTGAGAAACTTAATTTTTTTTTGCAAATAATCATTAACTTATAATTTAATGGCAGCAACACATTGCAAAACAAGTTGGCACAGGGGCATTTTTACCACTTTTACCACTTATCCCTTTTAACAACACTCAGTAAACATTTGGGAAGTGAGACCGATTTTTGAAGCTTTTCAGGTGGAATGTTTTCCCATTCCTGCTTGATGTACAGCTTAAGTTGTTCAACAGTCCGGGGTCTCCACTTTTCATCAGTCCGTCTTAGATAAGCTCGGGCCCAGCGAAGCCGGCGTTGTTTCTGGGTGTTGTTGATAAATGGCTTTCGCTATGCATTATGTGCCAGCTTCACTGGTTTTGTATTTAGATTGTGCAAATACAAAATGTGCAAAGACAATACTAATATGTATTGCAGTATGGCATTGTAGTTTATAATGCCTTTTAGGTGCACAGACCACATACAATTCAAATAAAATGTCTGTACATGGAAACAATTTCCTCATTTCTGGTTGCTTTTCAAAGATAATCTCTCGAGAGTATGGTAATACGAGTTTATCCAAAAGTGGCTTCATACCTCACCCCAGGTGATGCAACGTCTCTTGTCCTTGTTCTCCCTCTTTAAGTAGAGGTAATGAGTAAATTAAAAAATGCTATGAATACATTATCATGTTAATTACCGCATAAAAATGTGTCCACAAAGATTGTCTCAGCAACTTGCCTGAGCCTTAAAGAACAAATTTGATGTCAGGCTATGCTGTGTATGCAACTAGCTGCATGGTTTGCTCAACGTGACTTATTTGTAGCCGGATGGAATTTAATTCAGCCTCCACTCATCTCTGCTCATTGATGAGACGATGCATGAGGCCCAGATTATAGGAGGGAAGTAGAGTCCTTCATGGGTGATAGAGTGCTAAGCAAGCATACCTTTTTCGTGCATTTCATTCAGTTTATGTGTGACAAAGTTATAAAACTGAATCCATGCAGTCTGCATAACATAGTTTATTTTAAAGGACTTAGTGAGACTTTATCTAGAGAATTTTGCAATGTATTTGAACAGTTTAATAGTAAACATACAATCATGATGTCTGCACAGTAAGTTCTGTCCCATTGATGTTTCAGTGTTCAAATTCATAAAATTGTGTTTTTAATAGATGTATAAAAAAAAGGCCGGGATGAACATTTTACATTACTTCATCCATCTTTGTTTCTGTTCTTTCGTTTTTCTTCAGATGGGAAATGCCTCCGAAACGTATCTGTTCGTGTCCAGAATATCAAAAGACAATGACTTCCTCATGGGAACACTGTATACCATTTTTGGTGAGCTTTTTTTGTTCTGTTTATTGTGATTGTGCAAACGTTTTATGTTACTGAGAAAGAAAATAATGGATTGAAACCTAAAGTATGTTTTGTTGGGTTTGTTTATTATCAACCTGAAATTCTTTAAGCAAATATTGAATGACCTTACTTGATGACATAATGGGAGTTTTCGACATTTCTCTTGACGTTTACTCTTTTTTAAGTACCGTGCCATTTTATTTTCATAATTTATTTGTTTTCTGGTTAAAAAAAAAAGTAGAAGTAACTTTTAGTCTTTTAATATATATACATTTTAAATACTTGCTTATTTTGTTTTCTTTCTGGTCCTAATACAGTGGAACCTCAATATACGAACTTAATTGGTTCTTGAACATGGTTCGCGAAACGAAAGGTTCAGATAGTGAAGCGCAGTTCCCCATAAGAATCAATGTAAACATAAATAATTGGTTTTAGCCTCAACGAAGGTCCTATTTTAGTTTAAAAAAACTGTAAACTTTGAAGACAATATATATATATAAAGTCGTGATCAAAACTTTACACACACTTGTAAAGAACAGAATGTCATGGCTGTCTTGAGTTTCCAATAATTTCTACAACTCTTATTTTTTTGTGATAGAGTGATTGGAGCATATACTTTTTTGTCACAAAAACATTCATGAAGTTTGGTTCTTTTTATTAATTTATTATGGGTCTACTGAAAATGTGACCAAATCTGCTGTGTCAAAAATATACATACAGCAATGTTAATATTTGGTTACATGTCTCTTGGCAAGTTTCACTGCAATAAGGCACTTTTGGTAGCCATCCACAAGCTTCTGGTTGATTTTTTGACCACTCCTCTTGACAAAATTGGTGCAGTTCAGCTAAATGTGTTGGTTTTCTGACATGGACTTGTTTCTTCAGCATTGTCCTCACGTTTAAGTCAGGACTTTGGGAAGGCCATACCAAAACCTTAATTCTAGCCTGATTTTGCCATTCCTTTACCACTTTTAACGTGTGTTTGGGGTCACTGTCCGGTTGGAACACCCAACTGCTCCCAAGACCATGATTTTAGATTGTCCTGAAGAATTTGGAGATAATCCTCCTTTTTCATTGTCCCATTTACTCTCTGTAAAGCACCAGTTCCATTGGCAGCAAAACAGGCCCAGAGCATAATACTACCACCACCATGCTTGATGCATGGTGTTCCTGGGAATAAAGGCCTCACCTTTTCTCCTCCAAACATATTGCTGGGTATTGTGGCCACACAGCTAAATTTTTGTTTCATCTGACCACAGAACTTTCCTCCAGAAGGTCTTATCTCTGTCCATGTGATGTCAGATGAAACAAAAATTTAGATGTTTGGCCACGATACCAAGCAATATGTTTGGAGGAGAAAAGATGAGGCCTTTAATCCCAGGAACACCAAGGCTGGTAGTATTATGCTCTTGGCCTGTTTTTCTGTCAATGGAACTGGTGCTTTACAGAGAGTAAATGGGACAATGAAAAAGGAGGATTACCTGCAAATTCTTCAGGACAACCTAAAATCATCAGCCCGGAGGTTGGGTCTTGGGCGCAGTTGGGTGTTCCAACAGGACAATGACCCCAAACACATGTCAAAAGTGGTAAAGGAATGGCAAAATCAGGCTAGAATTAAGGTTTTAGAATGGCCTTCCCAAAGTCCTGACTTAAACGTGTGGACAATGCTGAAGAAACAAGTCCATGTCAGAAAACCAAAACATTTAGCTGAACTGCACCAATTTTGTCAAGAGGAGTGGTCAAAAATTCAACCAGAAGCTTGCCAGCGTTTGGATGGCTACCAAAAGCACCTTATTGCAGTGAAACTTGCCAAGGGACATGTAACCAAATATTAACATTGCTGTATGTATACTTTTGACCCAGCAGATTTGGTCACATTTTCAGTGGACCAATAATAAATTCATAAAAGAACCAAACTTCATGAATGCTTTTGTGACAAACAAGTATGTGCTCCAATCACTCAATCACAAAAAAATAAGAGTTATAGAAAATATTGGAAACTCAAGACAGCCATGACATTATGTCCTTGTCAAGTGTGTGTAAACTTTTGACCACGACTGTATATATATATATATATATATATATATATATATATATATATATATATATATATATATATATATATATATATATATTTATATATTTATATATCAACATAACAAGGTGCTAATGGCTCAACAATTGTTTTTATCCAAACAACACAACACTGCAGCAAACTTAAATGTCAACTTAAACACATACACACACACAAGTCTTGTTGGTGCACTCCAAAACCAAAAAATAAAAAAAGGAAAATAATTTTACCCTTGTGTCTGGGAATATTTGTGTCATTGTTCAACACACTGGGAGTTTCGGCGTGATAAAAGAGCTGCGGCTTCACATAGTCGCCACTAGTCAGCTCAAAGTGGTTGCCGAAGCTATACAGCAAGTCTGTGACAGTTTGGACACATTTAAAAAAAAAATTCTGATCACACAAAGCAATCTCTTAGACAGACTGACACATCTCTGACTGGCGCAAGGTACGATATTTGTGGAAATAAACATGTCAGAAATGCCGCTCGCGGTCAAAGCTCTTTGAATTGGCTGTGCCCAAGTGTAGAGGATGTAAACAGGATGTGACAAAGGGAGCCTCACTTCTTCAAAATAGCTGTGCCCGCATGTACAGGAAGTGATGTCATCAAAATTGCAGCCTTTTGATGGCTTCAAGCAGCATGCAAAATGAATGAATGAAGCGTTAGTACACCAAGACATGGTTCGCACACAGAGGCATATTTGGCGGGATGTAAATATTCGTAAACCGAAAAAGGACGCAAATAGAGGCGTTCGTAAATCGAGATTCCACTGTACTCCCAGAATAAGCATGAGAATTGAGCCTGCAACAACTGCCATACAGGTGTGTTGTCCATGCTGGGAAACGGGATCCTGCTGTTTGTGGCCTACAGAAAAAAGTCCTCCTTGAAGCCAGCAGAGTTCTTTGTAGTCAACTTGGCCATCAGCGACCTGCTGATGACCTTATCCCTCTTCCCCCTTGCTGTGCCGTCATCCTACACTCATAAGTAAGTCTTTTTTCCATCTGCTGTACTATGTCACCACATCTTCACATTTGTTGCCTGTGAGCAGGCAAAGGTTAGTACCTCATATTAGAAGTGAATAGCATCCATCTTCAGTGCTTGAGATTAAAGTAAGACTTACCAACATACTGAAATCATTCGTCAAGTACAGTATTGTTGCACAGTTAAACCTACCCCAAACAACACACACCCCGTTACCGGGTTCCGCCTTAGTGGCAATCGTGTACATTGTATGTTTGCCCTTGAACGGGTCTGTGGTGAAAATGTACTCTTGTATTTTTGTTGTACTGTTTAAAGGCCTACTGAAATGCGATTTTCTTATTTAAACGGGGATAGCAGGTCCATTCTATGTGTCATACTTGATAATTTCGCGATATTGCCATATTTTTGCTGAAAGAATTTAGTAGAGAACATTGACGATAAAGTTCGCAACTTTTGGTCGCTGATAAAAAAGCCTTGCCTGTACCGGAAGTAGCAGACAAGTAGCGTGTCGTCACAGGTTGTGGAGCTCCTCACATCCGCAAATTGTTTACAATCATGGCCACCAGCAGCGAGAGCGATTCGGACCGAGAAAGTGACGATTTCCCCATTAATTTGAGCGAGGAGGAAAGATTTGTGGATGAGGAAAGTGAGAGTGAAGGACTAGAGGGAAGTGGGAGCGATTCAGATAGGGAAAATGCTGTGAGAGGCGGGGGGGGACCCATGATATTCAGCTGGGAATGACTAAAACAGTAAATAAACACAAGACATATATATACTCTATTAGCCACAACACAACCAGGCTTATATTTAATATGCCACATATTAATCCCGCATAACAAACACCTCCCCCCTCCCGTCCATATAACCCGCCAATACAACTCAAACACCTGCACAACACACTCATTCCCACAGCCCAAAGTACCGTTCACCTCCCCAAAGTTCATACAGCACATATATTTCCCCAAAGTCCCCAAAGTTACGTACGTGACATGCACATAGCGGCACACATGTACGGGCAAGCGATCAAATGTTTGGAAGCCGCAGCTGCATGCGTACTCACGGTACCGTGTCTGTGTATCCAACTCAAAGTCCTCCTGGTAAGAGTCTCTGTTGTCCCAGTTCTCCACAGGCCAATGGTAAAGCTTGACTGTCATCTTTCGGGAATGTAAACAATGAAACACCGGCCGTGTTTGTGTTGCTGCAGTCGGCCTCAATACACCGCTTCCCACCTACAGCTTTCTTCTTTGCTGTCTCCATTGTTCATTGAACAAATTGCAAAAGATTCACCAACACAGATGTCCAGAATACTGTGGAATTTTGCGATGAAAACAGACGACTTAATAGCTGGCCACCATGCTGTCCCAAAATGTCCTCTACAATCCGTGACGTCACACACTGACGTCATCATACCGAGATGTTTTCAGCAGGATATTTCGCTCAAAATTTTAAATTGCACTTTAGTAAACTAACCCGGCGGTATTGGCATGTGTTGCATTGTTAAGATTTCATCATTGATATATAAACTATCAGACTGCGTGGTCGGTAGTAGTGGGTTTCAGTAGGCCTTTAGCTGCAATGACCATTAAGTGCAACCGAACAAAATGATTGTGAAGTTTTTATATTGATGTGACCCCTCTCAGGACTGCAGCTCTATACAAAGCAAAGTGGCGTCACACAGGAAACAAATACAGCTTCTCAAACAAATCCCATTCATCATGCCATTTTAAAAACACGTTTTGACTATTTGCTTTATCTCTCCCATTACTTTTGTCCCTTTTCCTCCACATCCAGGTGGCTGTTTAATAGGACAACCTGCACTGTTTACGCATTCTGTGGCGTTTTGTTTGGCCTGTGCAGTCTGACTAACCTCACAGTGCTCTCCTCCGTCTGCTGGCTCAAAGTCTGCTGCCCAAACTATGGTAGGATCACACTTTACACTGTAACTCAGTGTTAAAGGGGAACTGTACTTTTTTTGGATCACTGGATCATTAACAATCATTATGAAAGACATGACGAGGAATGTATTTTTTTAATGCATTCTAACTAATAAATAAATGCGATCATTCATAATAACATTTAGAGTTTTTGTATTTTGATAATTTTAAGCATATGCGGCGCATTCATTTAAAAAATGCATCACAACGTTCGCTTTTTTTTCTTTATCACTGATAACACTCACTGCAGACTTTATGAGGGCCAACAAACATAATAAAACACCACTTACTGTACAGGGTCTGCTGTCATTAGGA